>NC_067151.1:340185-680371 GCF_903995435.1 Acomys russatus | reverse complement strand
CCATCGACTCCTGCTTATTTTTGTTCTAGAGATTTTTACATGTGTTGTTTACTTGCTACTTTTGGATCTTCCCTAGTTTTTTATTAAGGCATTAACGCTATGTACTTTCCTCTTAGTACTGCTTTCATTATATCTCTTAAGTTTGTATATGTTGTGCCTTCATTTTCATTGAATTCTAGAAAGTATTCAATTTCTTCTCTTTTTTTTTTTTTTTTTTTTTTTGGTCCAATGATAATAGGGTAAAACATTGTTTGGTTTCCATGAGTTTGTATGCTTTCTGTTGTTGAAGTCCACCTTTAATGCATAGTGATCTGATAAGATACAAGGTTATTTCACTTTTCTTGTATCTGTTGAGGTTCACATTTTGACTGCCTACATGATCAGTTTTGGTGAAGGTTCTGTGAAGTTTGAGAAGAAGGTATATTCTTTTGTGTTTGGAAGAAATGTTCTGTAGATATCTACCATGTCCATTTGAATCATGGCATCTTCTAGTTTTATTATTTCTCTGTTTAGTTTTTGTCTCATTGATCCATCCATTGGTGAGAATCAGGTATTAAAGTCCACTACTATGTGTTGGGAGGGTTTTGTTTTCTGATCTAATCTATTTTGTGTCCATTAAGCTTCTTGTATGTTTATAGGCACCTTTTTCTTTAGGTTGGGGAAATTTACTTTTATAATTTTGTTTAAAAATATTCTGGGGCCTTGGAGCTGGGAATCTTCTTCTAAACCAGTTATTGTTAGGTTTGGTCTTTTCAGAGTGCCTTGGATTTCTTGGATGATTTTTTTTTTCAAGAAATTTTTAGATTTAATTTTATTTGGCCAGTATATCAATTTCTTTAGTCATATCTTCTATGCCTGAGATTCTTTGTTCCATCTTTTCTATTCATTTAGTGATACTTTCATCTGCAATTTCTCTTCTCTTACCTAGGTTTTCTGTCTCCAGGATTCAGTTTCTGTTTTTCTTTTAGCATTTCTTTTTCCATGTTCAGATCCTTCACTTGTTTAATTATATTTTCCTGTATTTTTAAGGTGTTTAATTTTTCTCTAAAGGCCTCTATCATTTTTATAAGACTGGACTTTAGATCATGGTCTTGTCCTTCAGCTGTGTTAGGATATCAAGGGTAGTTGGATTCTGGTGCCACCTTATTGTTCTGGGTTCTGTTATTTGTGTTCTTAGACTAACCTTTAGCCATTTGTTGTTCCCTTTTGTTGGCTAGATGTTTTTGATGCTAGCAGGACTTTTAGGGAAGTCAGGGAGAACCTGTAGGCCTGAAGATAAGCTCAGGGGACAGAGAGCAGCTCACTGCTCCTAGCTGTGCACCAGTGGGACCGGGTCTGCAGGATATTAGCAGAGAGGGGTCTACTATGGTTGTTCCTAGACCTGGCAGACCTCCTCAGAAAGGCAGGCAGAGCCATCTATATAAAGAACATTTTATTAGCACACTGATTACACATGAATTGAGAGAGAGAGAGACACAGACAGAGAGACTGAGAGGCAGAGAGGCAGGGACAGAGACAGAGAAAGAGAGACAGACAGAGAATAGTCATTATCATGGCAAACTTCTGCCTGTGATACATACTGGAACTTAATTTGTAAGTCTAGAGGTTTGTGAAATTATGTGATTTCAAAGCAAATAGACATACTTTAGAGTTATTTACCTAATATAGGTTTAGAATCTGTAGTATGCAAATGCTCTGCTTAACCCAAAAGAGAAGATGCTTGGAGTCTTCATACTCTGAAATCTATGACCCACACATTTTATTTTTAATATTAGCAATCTAGACGTCTAACATTTTAAACGTTGTGAGGCAAGAAGTTTAAAAATGTCTTTTTTCACAGGTTGGTTTTCTTAGAAACTTAATTAGTATGTTAATAAAAATAGACTGCTTTCTTTGCCTCTATCTCATACATTATGCAGCAGAACTTTAAATCTTTTACAGGAATATAAAGCACATTGTATACATCCACAGCTATCCAACTGGAGTAATTAAGTCCTGGTCATTGGGATACATTTATATTCATCTCAGTTTTCCAGAGTATAATAAATGCATCTTATTCTCATTGATGACATATATCCCATAAAACTTTGTCATTCTACATTAATTAAGATTGAATTAATGAACACTAGCAAAGTTTTGCCACAACTGAATCACCAGTTCTCATCAAGCATGACTAAAGTAAAATTAGCTCATTCTGAATACACACCAAACACACACACATGGACAAAGGGGGGCATAGAACCCCAGTCAATTATAATATTAAAGAAGCATAGTAAATTGAAGAAATGCCAAATCTAGGTAGCATCTAAGATCACAACTCTTTGTTCTAAATTTTGTTATGAGACATTTTCTTCCTTCCAAGTTTTATGCATTTTATAAAATCTTCTGAAAACTGCAACATGAAAGTAGCTTATACCATACCATGTTAGGAGGTAGGTCTGGATCCAGAGATAACTTTCTTGCTTATCTAAAAGTAGTGGATCGATTGGATCTTGCATGAACTCAAGACTTCATGCTAATACTGTTTCTCATGGAAGTTCTTTAGGAAAACTTGTTCTTATTTGTGAGAGCATCAGATATGAGATTTTAAAAGGTACACTGACTCATTTGAACTGAACAAAAGCAGAACCAAAAAGGAGATGTAAAATGTCTGTTTCCAAATTTAATCTCTTTGACTGCATAATAGATGCTTCTTTTGAATAATAAATATAGAAAGAATAAAAGACAATTGAAATCTTTGGCTGTTACTGTCTACATTGACATTATTTAAGCAGGTCACTATTCTCTTCAATAAAACTTAAGATTCAAGGAAACTCTCATCTGCAAAATTGTAGCAAATGACTTTAATGTTCATTGCAGAAACTTCAAAAGAGTATGCCCCCAAAAGCAATTTTTACAGTGAAAGACATCTTATTGCTTTCATCTTCCTTTTATGTCTTAAAAATCTAAACCAATAATTTTCTTATTGTTGTGACAAACTCTGTGACAAAAGCAACCTAAGAAAGAAAAGGTCAGCCTTTGAGGGCACAGTCTGCATAGAATGTCAGATGATTGATCATATTGAATCGACAGGATTCAGAGAAAGGAAAATGTTGGTACTCCTCTTACCTGTTTTTACTCCGTTAAGAAGATAGTACTGTCCACATTTACCTTATTTCTGTCTACCTCAAGTTATCCAGTGTAGAAATAATCTCAAAGAGTAATCTCTCAAGTTACTTTTAATCCATTCACATTAACAACCAATTTGACCATCACAACTATTTACAAAGACCTTGCACTGTCTCATTGAAACTTGGACTCAGCATACGACAACTGCATTAAATAGACATGTAGAATCTGTGTAAATATGTAAAGAATTAGTCATTCTGAGGAAAACAATTATGACTGAAAAAGTAGCATTGCTACAACAGTAAAACACCATCCACCTTTGTGTCTTTCATAAGTAAATTTGATGACATATCAAGAGAAAAAAATTTGGCATGAACTAAGTTAGAATCAAGCATGAGGACAATCTGGCATAAATAGCTACTCACCTTTTAACATTATCCCAGTAATTGTGCTTTCTTAATCCAAGAAAAATTCTAAAATATCTGTAGAATCATTGTTCTACACAGATTTTCCCAAGAACTTTAAATCTATGTACAACATAGATCATTTATGAAGCATAAATCTAAAACCGTGCCATTGCTACCCGAGTCTTCTATAGTTTCTATGATTGAAACCAGGATGAGAGCTTCAGGAGCAACTGCGGATCTTTAATCCAGCTCATCTACCTGGCTTTTTTGCTCATACCTGCCTTGTGGATCAGTGCTATTTTTTTTTTCAAGATAAATGTTAAGATGATTTTACCACATATGTATGTCTGCCATGCAATATCTTCTAAATTGATATCTAGTCCTTAAATAACTGGATCACATTGTTGTTCTTTATATTACACTAAATCTTTCCAAAGTATCCTCTTTTTTCTTTTATTATAATTTATTCACATTATATGCTGATTGTAATCCCCCCACTCTTATCTTTCTGTTCCCACCCTTCCTCCCCCCTCCATTCTATTCCCTCCCCTAGAACTCCTCCTCCACCATGTGACCACAACCTATCACGTCTCATCAGGCTAGCCTGCATCCACTTTCATCCATTTGTCTGCAAATTTCAAGATTTCCTTGTGTTTGATAGCTAAATAGTATTACATTGTGTAAATGCACCAGAGTTTCTTCATACATTCTTCGGTTGAGAGACATCTAGGTTGTTTTTAGATTATGGCTATTATCAATAAATCTGCTATGAATATAGTTGACCAAATGTCCTTGCTGTATGGTAGAGAATCTTTGGGGTATATGTCTAGGAGTGAAATAGCTAGGTCTTTTGGTAGCTCTATTCCTAATTTTTTGAGAAAGCACCAGATGGGTTTCCAAAGTGGTTGTGCAAGTTTGTACTCTGACCAGCAATGGAGGACTGTTTCCCTTCTCTACATCTTCACCAACATGCTCTGTCACTTGAGTTTTTGATCTTAGCCATTCTGGTAGGTGAAAGATGGAATCTCAGAGTCATTTTGATTTGTATTTCCCTGATGAGTAAGGACATTGAGCATTTCTTTAAGAGTTTCTCTGCCATTCAATATTCCTCTTTTGAGATTTTTCTGTTTAGCTCTGTACCCCATTTTTTTCATGGGGTTTTCTCATTTTGGGTTTTTTTATTCACTAGGTTCTTTATATATTTTGGATATTAGTCCTTTGTCAGGTGTAGGGATGGTAAAGATCTTTTCATAGTCTGTAGGCTGCTTTGTTCTCTTGACAGTGTCCTTTTCCTGACAGAAGCCTTTTGGTTTCTTGAGGTCCCATTTATTAATTGTTGAGCTTAGAGCCTGAGCTGTTGGTGTTCTGTCTCCTGTGCAAGTGAGTTAAAGAATCTTCTCCACTTTTTCTCCTAACAAATGTGGTGTGTCTGGTTTTATGTAGAGGTCTTCAATTTCCTTGAACTTTAGTTTTGTGCGGAGTGATAAGTATGGATCTATTTACATTTTTCTACATGTAGACATTCAGTTAGACCAGCAACATTTGTTGAAGATGCTATCTTTCTTCTGTTGTATGGTTTTGTCTTCTTTAAAAGTCAAGTGTCCATAAGTGTGTGGGTTTATTTCTGGGTCATTTATTCTATTTCATTGATCAGTCAGACTATTTCTATGCCAGTGCTATGTTGTTTTTATTATTGTTGCTCTATAATACAGCTTGAGATCTGGGATGGAGATTCCTCATCCTGTACGGGATTCTTATAGCTATTCTGAGTTTTTGTTGTTATTGTTGTTGCTGTTTTTCCATATGGAGTTGAGAGTTGATCTTTCAAGTTCTGTAAGGAATTGTGTAGAAATTTTAATCAGAATTGCATTTAATATGTAGATTGCTTTTGGTAAGATGGCAATGTTTACTATGCTGATCCTCCTGATCCATGAGCATGAGATATCTTTCCATCTTCTGTTATCTTCTTCAAATTTTTCTTCAAAGGTGAAGTTTTTTTCATACTTGTTTGGTTAAAATTACATGAAGACATTTGGCTATTGAGAAGAGTGTAGTTTCCCTAATTTCTTTCTTAGCCCATTTTTCAATTGTATATAGGAGGGCTACTGGCTTTTTGAGTACAGTTTGTATCTAGCCACTTTGCTGAAGGTGTTTATTAGTTGTAAGTTTCTTGATAGAATTTTTGAGGTCACTTATGTATACTATAATATCATATGAAAATAGTGATAATTTGACTTCTTCCTTTCCAATTCATATTTTCTTGATCTCCTTTAGTTGTCTTATTGCTCTAGCTAGGACCTCAAGGACTATATTGAAGAAATAGGGATAGAGCTGTCAGCCTTGTCTCATCTTATATTTCAGTTGACTTAATTGAAGGTTCTCTCCATTTAGTATAATGTTGGCTATAGGCTTGGTGTATGTTGCCTTTGCTATATGTAGGTATGTGCCCTGAATCCCTGCTCTCTCCAAGACTTTTAGTATTAGTGGGTGTTGGGTTTTTCAAATGTTTTTTCAGCATCTAAGGAGATGATCATGTGGAATTTGTTTTTTTATTCAGTTTGTTTATATAATGGATTACACTGCTGAATTTCACTATATTGAACCAATTCTTTAGGTCTGGTTTGAAGCCTGCTTGGTCATGTTTGATGATATTTTTATGTGCAGTTGGACTTTATTTACAAATATTTTATTGATTATTTTGTATCAATGTTTATAAGATAAATTGGTCTGAAATTCTCATTATTGGTTGAGTCTTTCTGTCATTTAGGTGTCAAAGTAACTGTGGCCTCATACAATGGGTTTGGTAATTTTTCTTTTGATTTTATTTTTGTGGAATATTTTGGAAAGAATTGGCATTAGCTCTTCTTTGAATGCTTGGTAGAATTCTGCACTGAATCCATTTGGTCTAAGCTTTTTTTGGTTGGGAGGCTTTTGATGACTACCCATGTTTCCTTTATAGATATGAGACTATTTAATTTGTTTACCTGATCTTGCTTTAATTTTAGTAATTGGTATCTATCACTAAAATTGACCCTTTCACTTAGATTTTCAAATTTTGTGTCATATAGGCTTTTGAAATAAGACTTAATGATTTTTTGCATTTCCTAACTGTCTGTCATTATGTATCCATTTTCATTTATGGTCTTCTTGATGTGAATACTCTCCCTCTGCCTTTTAGTTAGTTTGACTAAGGTTTTTCTATCTTGTTGACTTTTCTCAAAGAACAAGCTCTTGGTTTCATTGATTCTTTGAATTATTCTCTTTGTTTTTAATTTATTGAATTCCACCCTGAGTGTGATCATTTCCAGTCATCTAATCCTCTTTAGTGTGTCTGCTTCTTTTTGTTTTAGAGCTTTCAGGTTTGCTGTTAATTTTTTCATGGGATCTCTCCAGTTTTTTTAGAAAGGCATTTAGTGCTATGAACTTCCTTCTTAACACTCCTTTTGTTGTGTCCCATGAGTTTGGGTATGTTGTATCTTAATTTTTATTGAATTCTTGTATGTCTTTTAATTTCTTTTCTTTTTTAAATTTTGTTCCTTAGCCAGATATCATTCTGAGCAAGGAGTTGTTCAGTTTCTATGAAATTGTAGGCTTTCAGTTGTTTCTGTTTTTGTTGAGTTCCAGCTTTAATATCTGATGGTGTGGGAAAATGCAAGGGATTATTTCAGTCTTCTTGTATCAGGTGAGGTTTTCTTTGTGTCCAAGTATACAGTCAATTTTGGAGAAGATTCCATGAGGTACTGAAAAGAACGTGTGTTCTTTTGTGTTTGGGTGGAATGTTCTGTAGTTCTCTGGTAGGTCCATTTGATTCATGATATCTATTAGTTTTAGTATTTCTCCATTTAGTTTCTGTCTTGATGATCTATATATTGGAGAGAGTGGGAGTGTTGAAGCCTCCCACTCTTAATGTGTGGTGTTCATTGTGTGATTTAAACTTTAGTAATGTTTCTTTTACATATGTAGGTACTCCTGTATTTGGGGCACAGATGTTTCGAATTGAGACATCATCTTGGTGTGGTAGGAGCCATGTTCTATCCCTGGGGAAAAATACTCGAGTCTCTGTGAGTGATCTCCTTGAGGTAAGGCCCTTGGAGCTTTTCTTCCACTTGTTAAGATCTAAGGGAAATGATATCCAGAATGAGTTTTGAGAAAAATACATATGTCTTCTGTGAGTGATATCCTTGAGGCAAGACCCTTGGAGCTTTTCTAACACTTGACAAGATCCAGTGGGAACGATATGCAGATTAATTTACATCAATACTAGAGAGATGGAGCCATGATCCCTACTTGTGATCCCTGTTTCTTTATTAAAGGTTAAGTAAAGACATGATTGACCCAGACCTTATAATAAAGATTCTTTAGTAGATATCTTTAAATATTGATAAAATATTTGAGGAAGAAGAAGGACTTAAAAAGATTAACTACTTCTTCTGAGGACCTAAGTATTCTAATACATCAGAGTGAGAGAAAGATCAAAACCAAAAGAAGATAGGGCCTAAAGAGATAGGACCTATGGAGATAAGTCCCAAAAGTTCAATGGTGAAGAGCTCATTCTTAGGACAAGTTAATTTATTTTCAGGAGAAGCTAGTAGGTAAATATTTGTTATGATCTTAAAAGAAATTGTATAGATTCATTCCTAGCTTGGACAAGGAATAAAATAATATTGGATAATAAAAAATGATAATTGTTTCTGCTTAATCAGAAAGTTGTAATAGAGTAGGATCATATTGTATAATTATATAAAATTTATTAATCAGATAACATAATACATATTACGAGTATATTGATTCAGATTTTAAGAATATGTAAAAGTTTTTTTTTTTTTTTTTGCTGTGAGTGGCTTATTCTTGGATTTTAATTGTTTTTACTTTGAAACTGTATGTCTGCTCCCACCCTGTGCACAAATCAAACTGGTTATGCCTGGCTAGATATAATTATTTGGCATGCAATACTTAGGTGTATTTAGTTATTACATTATTGTTTGGGTTGTAATATTATATTGCATAGATAGGATAAAGATTAATCACTAACTAGGAGGAAAAAAGAGAAAATAAACGTTGAAATTTTTGGATAACTATTAATGGTTAATCTGATATTATATATGAGTCATGCTTTAAACGCTATATAAATAAAGACAGCTTGAGCTATTTAGGGCCACTTGATGAAACTGGAGTAAGAGTCAGAGTTTTCCTTTCTGCCAACTCTACACCTCCATCCCATCTCTTTTGATTACTTTTGCTTGAAATCTATTTTATTTGTTGCTAGAATGGCTACTACAGCTTGATTCTTTGATCTTTTTTATTGTAATAACTTTTTCCAGTCCTTTACTCTGAGGTAACATATATCTTTATTGTTGAGGTATGTTTCTTGTATGCAGTAGAATGATGGGTTCTGTTTTTGCCTCCATTCTGTTAGCCTTTGTCTTTTTATTGGGGAGTTGGGACCTTGAAAGACGTTGAGAGCTACTGACATTGAGAGAAATTAATGAACAGTCATTATTGGTTATTGTTTTCTTGATGTTGCACTCATATTGTGTGTGTGTATGTGTGTGTTTCTTTTTTTGTTTCTTTGTTTGGTTTTATTTATGTGGTATTATTTATTTCTTTTGTTTTCCAGGGTAAAGTTAGCTTCGAGGTATTGGAACTTTTCCTTCTAGTGCCTTCTGTAAGATTGGATTTGTGGCTATTTATCATTGAAACTTGGTTTAGTCATGGAAGATAGTGTTTTCTCCATCTATAGTAGTCTGGTGGTCTCTTACTGTCCGCATGACATCTGTCCAAGAGCTTCTTGCATTCATTGTCTCTGTTGAGAAGTCAAGTGTAATTTTGATTGGTTTGTCTATATTTGTGATTTGGCTTTTTCTCTTGCATCTTTTAATATTCTTTCTATGTTCTTTATGTTTAAGGTTTTGATTATTATGTTGTGGGATGATTTTCTTTTCTGGTATAATCTATTTAGAGTTCTGTGTGCTTTATATATTTATGGACATTTTTTCTTTAAGTTGGGGGAGTTTTCTTCTATTATTTTTTTGAAAATGTTTACTGGGCCATGGAGCTGGGGGTCTTCTTCTGTTCCTATTATTTTTAGATGTGGTCTTTTCATAGTGTCTCAGATTTCTTAGATGCTCTGTGTCAGGTGCTTTTTAGATTTAACATTTTCTTTAACTGTTGTACTGATTTCTGAGTAATATCTTCTACCCCTGAGATTCTGTGTTCTGTCTCTTATATTCTGTTGGTGATGCCTGTGTATATAGTTCCTATCCTCTTGTATACGTTTTCCATTTCCAGGATGGTCCATATTGTATTTTCTTAATTGCTTTCACCTCCATTTTTACATCTTGAACCTTTTTATTCATTTCTTTCTCTTGACTGATTGAGGTTTCCTGTCTTTCAGTAATTTTTCATGCAAATTTTCCAATTTTTTAATCTCCCTCTTTGTGTATTCCTGTTCTAGTTTGAGGGATTTATTTTCCTCCTTTAAGGCCTATCATTTTCATAACCCCAGATTTCTCTTTTTCATGTATGTCAGATGTGATAGTATCTCCAGGGCTTGTAGTGGTGGTGGGACTGCTGGATTCTGGTGGCATCAAAGGGCCCTGGGAATTGTTGCTTGTTTTCTTATGCTGACATGTTCCCGTTGTGATATTGTTGGTGTTAGCAGATATGGTGGTTTCTGATAGTCAGAGCATTTGGTGATAGGTATAGAAAATTGTGCTTCACGGGAGAATGGCAAAGTTGAAGGATTCAGAGGATCCTAGAAACTTACAAGAAGAACATTATGAAAGGCAGATTTGGACCCAGGGGTCCCGCTCAAATTATGGCACCAGCCAAGGACAATACAAGCTGTAAACTTTAAACCTCTACCCAGATCTAGTCAATGGACAGGACATTCTCCACAGTTGAGTGGAGAGTGGGGTCTGACTTTCACATGTACTCTGATGCCTCATATTTGACCAAGTCCCCTGAGTGGAGAGACCTGGTGGCACTCAGAGGAAGGATAGCAAGCTACCAAATAGAGACTTGATGCCCTATGAGAATATACAGGGGAAGGAAGTCCCCCTCAGTCACAGTCATAGGGGGAGGGGAGTAAGGGGAAAATGGGAGGGAGGGTGGAATGGAAGGATACAACAGAGGGGATAACCATTGAGATGTAATATGAATAAATTAACAAAATTTTTTTAAAAAGAAAGAAAATGGTGCTTCAGTGCTACTCCCTAGTCATTTTTGCTGAGATCACTGTCTCTGTTGGCTCCCTGTTTGTTACCCAGGTATGCCATGAACCTGGGGATCCAGTGGAAAGATATCTGAGAAGAGAACTGCACATGTGTGGCTGTCATCCTACTCTGGGCAGAGGACAATGGGTGATCCTGATATTTTTGTAGCCTACAGCTATCTCTGAGCCTCAGAGGTGAGACTCTAAATGCCTGGAAGCTATTCCTTGAGCCTGCATCCATGCCTTCATGGACCTAGGAACTTTCTGTGGATTGGCAGGATGACCTGTGGTCAGATCCACTTATGTTCCAGAATGTGTGGTCCCCTCTGGTTTAGAAGCCCCAGATGCTTATGTTCTTGTAGCCCACAGCTCCCTCTTAGCCCTGGAGGTTAGAAGCTATGTACCCCACCAGGGTTGTGGCTAGTCCTTGGAGCCCACTCCCATGCCTGCAGGGACCCACAGATCTTCTGTGGATTAGTGAGGTGGCTTAAGGCTTGATTAACCCATGAACCACACATTTTTGACCCCTTTTCACCTGGAGATCACCAACATTGGTGTTTTGTCATTCTCAGTTCAGTCCTTAGATAGCTCTGAAGTCACAGCTGTCCTACTAAACAAACAAAGTGTGTTTTTGGTGCAGCCAACTTGGATCCTTCCAAGATTTACTTGTTATGAAGAGGTATGCATGTGTACTTTCACTCCTATCTGTTGTTTCCATTGTGTTTTTTATGTACTTGATGAGAGGAAACATCATAATTATTATGTTTCAGGCTCTGACCTTAAGGGGTAGAAATTTTTCTTGATGATAAAAGATCTCCTGTTCCCTCCTTCAGACCTTTATTAATTGTTAAAAGGAAAAGCCTTCTGCAAGATCATAGTAGGAAAAATAGATTAAAATGATCTCTACTGCTCTGTGATTTCAGTGATGGGAGTGTGTTTTGAGCTGATGGCTCTCTGTCCTCTGCTGGCCCATCATCATCTAGGGCAGTGGAAAACAGACTATAGGAGACTCCGTGTTTCTCTGTGGAATATTCTGTGGTGCTGAGGGCTTTGTGGTCCCTGCAGTACTAACATTGTATAGGGAGAGGAAATGCACCAAACACATGATCTCTCTGAGTCTCTCCTGTCTTCTGTGTTCTACTGCATTACACCTCAATTTTGTGCAAAAAGCTTTTAGTAGGTCATTTGTTTTCATGACTTAACCTAGGAAAAATGAGAGGCAGGGACTCTCCTGGAAAACAAGTTGTAAGGACACAGAAGAGTTGCAGGAAGACAATATTGTAGGGCATCAAATTCCTTACAAAGGGCTTAGATCAAAAACTATCTCTAATTAGAAAAGGGGTTCAGGCTATCACTGGAGACTTCACAGTTCTGTGATAGAGGGCAGTAATTATGTCTGGAGATTAAAGGAATATTTGAGACAACCAAGGTCTAGAACTAAGGGCTGACATCTGCACATTGAACTATAATCAATGTTTTCAGCTTCTTTCCCAGAGAAACTAAATATTTCCCATGTTTTCTATCTCCTTGTGTCTTTGTATAAAAATTTCATGAATGAATAAAAGAAATCAATAAATGAAAAACTTTCAGAATGGAAATAAAGACTGCAGAAAGATCAAAGGGAATGACATAAATATTGAGGTCAGCTCCCAAGGCTTTGAAATGAAGCTGCAGAAACAGGAGAATAGGTCAGGCAGAAATAAGGCTCTTCAGACCTGGGAACAGTGCTTAGAGGTTAGGAAGTGAGCAAGCCCTGTCTCTACTATGTGTGTGCAAAATATCCATCACTTCTGACTCTATGGTTCAGGATACCCTGACCCTGACATGTTACTCACAATCTGTTTACATCTAGTTATTTTTCACTGGAAAAGAATTTCTTGGTTTAACTAAAGAAGACACATCCAAGTTCTGATGTAGACACTATCCATCTTATATTTTCTTCTGTCTACTTGTGTTTGACCCTGCAGTTGACTAGCTATGTTTATGGGTGCAATTTTCTTCAAGTATTTTGATTATTTTTGTCCTTATGACTATCTGTCCTTATATTTTCATCACCTTTTACTAATTGTGACTCCAGAAAGAGGACTTATGATATAATCTTCTTCACTATTTTATCTGTCGAGTGTCCAATTCCAAATGAAATATATACAATTGGAAAGGCATTAAAGAATAACACATTGCAGATAATAACACATCAGCTGTCTTGAGATCCAAAGGAAGAATCATATTCTGACCTCCTCAAGAACAATTAGAATGTTATTTACTTTATTATAAGCTTATAATTCAAAGTTATTCTTAGTACAGAAGCTATGTTCTGAAAGTATGGTCTAGAATCATAAAACAGGTGTCCTCTAGAAGCTATTTAGAAAAACAGACTTAGTTGAGTCCCAGGACAGATTTTTCATATACATTGAGGTTCTCTTAGACTACTGTTTAAGAATGAAAAAGACAGTGGTATCCTCTAGCATGTCAAAAGCACAGGGTAGATTTTGAAGCTCCCCTAGCCATGTAAACCAGACAATTTCTGCTTTTGGCTATTTTTTTTAATGTGTCAAAATCCCATTCCAAAATTTAAAAACATAACCCTCTGCATTGAAAGCCATCAGTAAATATGGCATACAGCTGTGTGAAATCTGAAATGACTCAAAAGTAGTTTCCAACCTGGAAGCTTCTTCCCTCACAAGTAGATTAATATAAGGATCAGTTTATCTGGAGTCTTCATTCTCATTTATTCATAAACAGTGGATAATATTCAAAAAATAGAAGCCAATGTCACTATGAACACTAAAGTTCTCATTTTAAAAGAAAATTGTAAAAAGTCAATGAAGAACTGTTAAAAGATTGATAGGAGCCAGTAAGCTGAAGAGAAAGAATGCTGTCTTAAACCTGAATCAGAGAAGCTTCAGGAAGACATGCTTTTCCTTCCCATGTGGTCTGCTTCAGAGCAAAAAGAATGTGTCCTATGAAATACTGCAGTGTGACTCCTTGGGATGTTTTCACATGTTGGTTTATTAGCTACATGAAGAAGAATATGGGCAGTTCTGTCATTTTATAACTGTAATAATGTTCTGAGCCAGGACAGCTGCTGAGTCCTGTGGTTCTGACCTCAGATGGAGCAGAAAGCACTGAGAGTGCAGTGAGTATGGACACTGCAGACAGAGCAGCCTTAACTAAAGAGTAAGAACAAACTGTAAACTCCTGGAGGATAGGAAAAAGAAGCCTACAGCAAGATGGATTTAGACTACTGGTCACAGTAGTAGAATAAGTAGTGGCTAAGAGATAGAAAAACAATTTGAACAGATAATAAGGTACAATAAATTTTTTAAGTTAGTGGAAAGCAAAGTACATTTAAAGATAGAAGAAAATAAAATGAATAAAGAAGGATTAAAGAAGAAATTATGGGATGGTAAGATGGTCCTCACAGAAGCTGTAGCAATATCATTTGGAAAAACATGATTGATTTTGCTCCACTCCATTCATATCAACATTTCATTATAAAAACTTTTAACATTTAGTTCAGCTAAAATACATTTTTGTGTAAACTTATGTGCCTACTCCTGAGTTCTTCACCCAGTGTCATTTTTATCAAATATCATATCTATGTGTCACTTGATCCTTCCCCTATTCCACTGTATTTATTATATTTCTGTAATATGTTCCTCTTCTAAAATCTTTTATGTATTTTGGATTACCCACAGGCTACCATTTGTTTATACATTATTTGTTTTATAATTTTCTCTGGTTGTAATTAAATACCTTGAAAAAGCAACTTATTGAGGAAAAAATCTATTTGGCCTATATAGTTTCAGGGTGTAATCCATCTCAATATAAACATCAAGGCAGTAGAAGCATTAGGAGGCAGCTGCTGACATTATGTCTACAATTGGAGTCAGACAGAGATGATACTCAGGATGTCCTTTCCTTTTATATAGTATAAGACCATCATTCATGGAATGTTACTAGAAATAGTTAAGGTTAATCGTCCCAATTCAATTAATATAATCTAGATAATCCCTCAGATATATGCTCAGAGGTTTACTTCCTACATTATTCTAGACCTCTAGAAGATGGCAATTGATATTAATTATCAGACACTATTTTGTGATAATATTTATATACAATGAAAAAAACCTACTCTATTTACTGATATGCCACAGACTCATGTATCTGTATATTCTCAAATTCTGTCAAGACATAGAAATTTTCTGTCACTCCAGTGGGTTCCTTTGAGATCACTTCTACATAGTCCCACCGAACCTCAGAAACTGATACTATTCTGATAAATGTCTTCATATCCTTATAGATATGTTTATCTAGTCTAGATATTCATGTAAATTTAATAGGACAGTATGAATTCATCCGCATAAGGCTTCGTTCATTCAAGAAAATATTTTCAAGGTCATTGCCTCAGCTATGTGTTTCAATAACATTCATTGCTATTTATTGTTCAGTAATATTCTATCATTCAGTCATTTTCCCTCTGAAGATCTCCAGCACCCACAAAGTTGCTATGAACAGGTTCCACCAAACTTTTGTATATATTTATTTTTGGTCATTTTAGTAAATACTGTCAGACAGAATTGTTGTGTTGTGGTTCTCTTATAGGTTAAAAGAAGGCCACATATATTTATTTCCTTATTCATTTTTTCTAATTTATCTTCATCTCAATAATTCACACAATTTCTACTTTCTCCAAGTCCTCATAAACATTTGTTTTTTGTTTTTTGTTTTTTTATCTTTGCCATTCTGCTAAGTCTATCATAGTATATCACTGTCTTAATAGTTTTTGGCTTTTCCTAATCATATCTTGTTTTTTCTTTTTTATTAATCTATTCATATTACATCTAAATTTTTATCCCCTTGCTTGTCTCCTCCCATTCCTCCCTCCCTACTTCTTTCACCCGATTCCCATCCCATAGGTCTGTGACAGAAGGGGACCTCTTCCCCCACCATATGGTCTCAGCCTATCAAGTCTCATCTTGGTAGCCTTCCTATTCTTTCTCTGAGTGCTACCAGGCCTCCCCACCAAGAGGAAGTTGTCAAATATATGGCACCAGAGTTCATGTCAGAGTCAGTCCCCGCTCTCCACACTACTGTGGGTAATGTTCTCTCCCTTGGCTAGATCTGAGAAAGAGTTCAATATTTACTGCATGTTATGTCTTTGGTTGGTGCAGTAGCTTGAGCAGACACCCCTGGGTCCAGATCTTGAATACAAATTGTAGAATCTAGTTCTTTTGCAGCATCTGTAGAATCTTGTTCCCTTCAAGGTATTTTCCCTCACCCTTTGCTCCTCTGATCTCCACAGAAGCTGTCTGGGGAAGGTTCCTCATGCAACCCAGTCAAACAGAGACTAAAAATGTGGGCACTCATGCCTTTTCAGGAGGAAGGAAGCCAGATTTTTATGCCCTTCTCTGACATCTCTCTTACCCCTCTGTACCCCTCAACTCCTCCTACCCACAACCCCCTCCACATGCCCACCCCTGCTTCTGGGTCCTTCCAGCCCTTTCTGAGCCCCAGACTTGAGGAAGCTACCAGTGTAGAAGTGCACTTAGCCAAAATAAGACACAGGGAGACAAAGACTAGGTTTTATTTCATGCAGAGTCCTATACATTTAGTCTAGAGATGAGTGTCTTAACTAAGCCAACAAAAGAGAAAAACAAAGAGAATCTTACAAGAATAGAGCAAAGGCTTGGGGTGGAGAGGATAGAGAAAATGGATGAGAGATCTAGCATGTTCTCAATTGGGACTCTGGGTTTTTAAATACACTGTGTAGTAAAAGGGACAGCCCCAAGATATCTTCCAGGGGCCTGTCTCTGGGGTCTTTGAAGTGACCCAACTGTCCTTTGAAGCATTCAAATGGAGCCAGAACAATTACCTCTGAATACCAAATGGGATTTTATGGGTATCTGTCCTGAAACAGGAGGGAGTCGCTACCCCTTATCCCACAGAGATGAAACTGGCTCTTCCATAGAGGAGCTCACTCAAACCTCTGTCCAGAAAAATCACACACAAGATAAAGCTGTAGGCTAAAGTCAGTTTTATTTGCATGCAGTGATTCTCAAGAAAGGAAGGAATATTCTTCAAGCACTTCATTCTTATGAAACACTACTTCCCCTCAAACACAAACAGTTTAGCTCACAAGTATTTGAAATTTCATGTGCATATGTGTCTATGTGTGTGTAAAGGTTTATGTCTAAATGTGTGTATGTGTGTAAAAATATGTGTGTACATGTATAAGTGTGCATCTGTATGTATGTGTGTAAATATCTATGTATATGATGTATATGTATCTATGTGTGTGATTGTGTAAATATGTGTCTATGTGTATGCAAAATAAAGCTCTGCCTATGTGTGTATAAATATATCTGGTGAAAATGCATGTACATATGTGTGTGGGCAAAATGCAACTCTAGGTGTGTATAATGTGTTTTTATGTGTGTGTGAATGTCTATGTGTATATGCATAAATATGTGTGTATATATGTGTACAAAGTGTAATTGTGTCTATGTATGTGTAAAATGTATATATGTCAATCTGTGTATATGCAGGTATATGTAAATATATGAATATGTATGTATTTATGTAAAGGTAACTATGTCTATGTGTATAAATAAGTATGTGTCTCTATATGTGTGTATGTAAATGTATATTTGTCTATGTGTGTATTAATATGTATGTGTGTATACATATATCATGTTTATAAATTTATTCATAATGAGCTGATAAACAATTTGTTGATAATTAATATTTGATGGCACATGTATAAACAGTATATTTTACAAAAAGCAGCTGTTATGAACTCAAAAAATTTGTAAAATTGTGACAAATCATGTTCTTCCTCTATAACATTCCACATATAGACACACATACATGGTATGACAGAAATAGTGAGAAGCAATGGCTGTTTCCACGTTACCCCAGGTCTTCTCCTTTGCTTTTTACGGCACAGCACTGATCTAACACTTATGAGGTTTTAGAATATAGCCATGGGCTAGGAGGTGATGAATGCTATTCAGAGAATGACAGGTAAGATGGGAAGAACTGTTTTTCAAATTTCATCTGCTGTTTCTTTTCATTCTTCTAATATGATCTGAAAGTTAAACACCTAAACAGGAGGCAGGAAAAGGGGATGATAGAAAAGTTACTGCACACTGGAGTGATTCAAATTTGAAATGCCCTTCAGAGGCTCTCATGATTGAATGTTTGTTCCTTGGCTGATGGCACTGTTTGGGAGGTGCTATAGCAAAGTATAAGATATGGCCCGGCTGGAGAATGTGAGTCACTGGCATGGGCATTGAGGCTTTATTGCCTACTGTTGGAGAGGATGCATTTTCTATGCCAGTCTGAGCCAGTCTAACTCCATAACAGGCTTTAGACTTGGTCTCAGACTGAGCAGGCCTGAGTTTCTATTTCTTAGAGCATGAAACTGGAGTTCCTGGAAGATCCACAGGTCTAGAGGCTTTTGCCCTGACGTCTGGCCTGAGCCAGATACAATGACTCATGAACCACCTTGGAAATTTGCTAAGCTCTTGACCAATCCTAAGTAACGATGTATTCCCTAGACTGTTGCCAACCAATCAGGTTAGCTAACCCTTACTGGAATTCCCCTTTCTGGCTTTAAAGGAGACTGGGAGCTCCACTGGGGGTTGCCGCCATTTTTTGTATGGCTGTCTAACCCCCTGCATGACAGCAGTTTCTGCAGAACAAACATTCATTGTTTTTACAAACTATTTGTGTCTGGGGACTTCCTTCAATGATTTTCAGACCTTTATATTTGGTTACATGTCCAAGATCACTGGGAACTCCCAATTCCATAGTAGATCATTTCCAGGAAAGCAAGCTTTGTTTTCCAGAAATTGGTGAGTTTTCTCTGTTTCTTCTGTTTCTCTGTTGTCTTGTCTCTGTTTCCTTTCTTTTCTCTGGTGTCAAAACACAATATGGAAACCCCTGCAGGATGGGCAGACATGCCAATTTCCTCCTGGCCTGGGGGACCCAAGGATTCTCCTGAAGGTTCCAATCTGCCTCAAATTTTGGTGACTACAATAGATAGCTCCCATTCTGGATTGTTATTTTGTTGTTGTTGTTTGGTTTGGTTCTAGTCCCCAGGGAGTCTGGATTTTTCTCTGTGTGTCTATGTTCTGTGTGTTTTCAGATTCTCTATGCACTTTCTTTTTGGGAATCATTGTTTGGCAGATGGCAAGCTCTAGTATGTAGGATAACTTTGTGACAACACTGCTGACAGCTGCCACAGTCTGCCTGGGGTTAGGCACACTCTAAGCTCTAACAGGCCCAGCTTCTCTGTATTTCTGCAACCCAGAATTTGACTGGGAATGCTCCTAACACAGGAGGTCTCCCTTGGACTCCTGAAGCCACCACCTCCGCACCCACACACACACCCTTCCCCCTCTGGTGGCTCTCCAATTTCCTTTCCTCCACATGGTGACTCTAGCACCACATGTGTCCCATTCCTCCACCTGTTTCCCAGAGATGCCCAAAAGCTGGCTCTGGGATACTGCCTTTGGTGAACTTGTGGACTCCTCTTAGGTCTCTGCTTGGAGGTAGGTGGTACCAAAAGGCAACTGCAATGTCCAAATCACCAGACTTGACTCTGGGCCACTGTCTTCAGTTTAAAGGAAACCCCAGCTCCTGCCTGGATTCAGCAGATGGCAGAGGGCACTTCCATTGAAATTAGAGCTTGAGGAAGTAAGGAAAGGTTTGTTTGTCTGTTTTGAATGTATGGATGTATCGCCACTACATGTTTGTTTATTTCTAATCAGTCTTTTAAGCATGAAAGTTTACTCTGTTCTGTAGGTCTTGCTTACAGATTATTGGTTATAGGGTATAGTTTAAAAATATGTAATATCTGTAACAGAGTGCTAGCTTAAAACAAGTAATTCAGTGTTGGAGCCATTTTGGGTAACAACACATGGATTGACAGGACTAAGGACACAGGCCCCAGAGATACTTTTAAGTTGGGATATATTAATTTTAGAGACATTCGGTTGTTTACAGTGATTAAAAGTAGGTTTTTAGGCTCTACCTTCACTTTCAAAAATGTTAAAAACCATGGCCTTAGGAATATGTTTCACCTTATTTTCTGAATATACTTGGTTTTTATTTGCCCACTGAGGCACCTAAGAACAAGTGGCTTGCCGCCAAATTGATTCAGGGATTAAAAATGTAGAGCCATAGCTTCACGTCCACCTTGCCCAAGGGGAGTAACATGACTGGCAGCTATTATGGTTGTGGGAGTCTCATGTCTTCCTCTCCATCTCTATTGTGGTCTGACAAATGTATTCAGTACCCTGCCTAGTACAAAGTGCTTCTGTCCTTTAAGCTAGCTTTTGTTGTTTAGTCTTTTTTTAAAATTCTGTTTATTATTATTATTATCTATTCATATTTCATCCTGATTTTAGACCCTTCTCCTTTATCTTCCTGTTCTTACCCTGCCTCCCTTTTCCACCCTATTCCCCTCCCCTGAACCTCTGACATGTGGGGTCCTCCTCCTCAACTGTCTGACCACAGCCTATGAGGTCTCATCTGGGTAACCTTCATCCCCTCCTCTGTATTCCCACAAGGTCTCTCCCATAATGAGCATTGATCGAATCACAGGCATCAGAATTCTTGTCAGAGTCAGTCACCTACGCTGCCCCACTCCCCATGTGGAGAGTGAGCTGTCTTTTGGCTACATCTGAACAGGGGGGCTAGGTCTTCTGCTTGCAATGTCCTTGGTGCATCAGTTTGTGCAGGACCCCTGGGTCCAGATCAGCCAGCCTTGTTACTCTCCCTATGGAGCTCCTGACAACTCCACTGCCAACTCTCATGCCCGTCCCACTTTCAGTTTTCCAACTCTTCCATACAATTCACAGCTGTTTACACAGAGTACTGCTGCAAGTCGCAGCATCTATCCTGATTCTCCAGTGGGTGGAGTCTCTCAAAAGATCTTTGTGTTGGGCTAATATCCACTTATAAGTGAATGTGTACCATGCTTCTTTTTTGGGTCTGAGTTACCTCACTCATGATGATCCTTTCTAGTTCCACGCATTTGCCTGCAAATTTCTAATTTTCCTTGTTTTTGATAGCTAAATGGTATTCCATTGTGTAAATGTATCAGTTTCTTGATCCATTCTTTGGTTGAGGGATATCTAGTTTTTTTTTTTCTAGATTCTGGATATTATGAATAAAGCTAATATGAATATAGTTGACCAAATGTCCTTGCTGTATGGTGGAGCATCATTTGGGTATATGCCCAGGAGTTAAATAGCTGGGTCTTTAGGTAGCACTATTCCCAATTTTCTGAGAAAGCACCAGATGAATTTCCGAAGTGGTTGTACTGGTTTGTACTCCCACCAGCAATGGAGGAGTGTTTCCCTTCTTCACATCTTCACCAGCATGTTCTGTCACTTGAGTTATTGATCTTAACTATTCTGGTAGGTGAAAGATGGAATCTCAGAGTCATTTTGATTTGCATTTCTTTGATGAGTAAGGATATTAAGCATTTCTTTAAGTGTCTCTCTGCCATTCAATATTCCTCTTTTGAGAATTCTTTGTTTATCTCTCCCCCATTTTTTCATGGGGTTATTTGGTCTGGTGGTTTTTATTTCTTGAGTTCTTTATATATTGATGTAGGGCTGAGGAAAATCTTTTCCCAGTCTGTAGACTGTCATTTTGTTCTCTTGACAGTGTCTTTTGCCTGACAGAAGCTTTTAAGTTTCATGAAGTCTCATTTAATAATTGCTGCACCTGAGTTGCTCATGTTCTGTTCAGGAATATGTCTCTTCTGCCAGTGAGTTCAAGGATTATCCCTACTTTTTCTTCTAACAGATTTAGAGTGTCTAATATTATGTTGATGTCTTTAATCCACTTCGATGTTAGTTTGTGCATGGTGAAAAATATGGATCTAAATGCATTTTTCTAAAAGTAGACATCCAGTTAGACCATCACCATTTTTTGAAGATACTTTCTTTTTTCCATTGTATGGTTTTGGCTTTTTTGTTGTAAATTAAGTGTCCATAGGTATGTAGGTTTATATCTGAATCTTTGATTAGATTCAATTGATCAACCAGCCTATTTCTATGCCAGCACCATGCTCTTTTTATTAATGTTGTTCTATAGTACAGCGTGAGGTCTGAGATGGATATTCCTCTGGAAGATCTTTTATTGCACAGAACCATTTTTGCTATTCTGGGGTTTTTTATTTTTCCATATGGAGTTCAGAGTTGATCTTTCATGATCTGTAAAGAATTGTGTAGAAATTTAATGAGAATTGAATTGAATAGGTAGATTGCTTTTGGTAAGATGGCCATTTTTACTCTGTTGATCCTCTCAATCCATGAGCATGCGAGATCTTTCCATCTTCTGATATCTTTTTCAGTTTATTTCTTTAGAAACTTGAAGTTTTTTTAACATGAAGATACTTTATATTATTTGTAGCTAGTGTAAAGTATATAGTTGTCTTACTTTCTTTCTCAGCCCTTTTGCCATTTGTATACAGCAGGGCTATTGATTTTTTTTTGTTTTGTATACAGCCACTTTGCTTACTGTGTTTATCAGCTGCAGGATTTCTTGGTAGAATTTTAGGGGTCACTGATGTATATTATCATATCATCTGCAAATAGTGATAATTTTACTTCTTTCTTTCCAATTTGTATCTCCTTGATCTCCCTTAGTTGTCTTATTGTTTTAGTTAATACTTCAATTCCTATATTGAAGAAAGAGAAAGAGAATGATTGGCCTTGTCTTGTCCCTGATTTCAGTACAATTGCTTTAAGTTTCTCTACATTTACTTTGATGTTGGCTATTGGCTTTCTCTATATTGCCTTTATTATTTTTAGGTATGTTCCTTGTATCCCTGATTTCTCTAAGACTTTAAATATGAATGGGTGTTGAATTTTGTCAAATGCTTTTTTGGCATCTAACGAGATGATCATGTGGTTATTTCCTTTCACTGTGTTTATAAGATGGATTACAGTGATGGATTTCCATATACTGAACCACACATATATGCCTGGGATGAAGCCTATTTGATCATGGTGAATGATATTTTTTAATTTTTTTCTTGGATTTGGTTTGCAAGTATTTTTGCATCCATGTTCAAAAAAGTGTTCAAAAATTCTCTTTCTTTGTTAGGTCTTTGTGTAGTGTAGGTATTAAGTTGACAGTGGCATCATAGAATAAGTTTGGTAATGTTCCTTCTGATTTTTTTGTGGAATAGTTTGGAGAGAATTGGTATTAGCTCTTCTTTAAATGTCTTGTAGAATTCTGTACTGAATTCAACTGGCTCTGGGTTTTTGGGGTTTTTTGTTTTGTTTTGTTTTGTTTTTGGTGGGAGGAGGATTTTTATGACTGCCTCTATTTCCATAGGAGATATAGAAATATTTAATTTGTTTACCTGATCTTGGTTCAATTTTGATAGTTGATATCTATCAAGAAAATTATCCATTTAATTTAGATTTTCAAGTTTTGTGGAATATAGACTTCTGAAATAATACCTAATAATTCTTTGGATTTCCTTGGTGTCTATTGTTATGTCTCTCTTTTCATTTCTGATTTTGCTCATTTGAATATTCCCCCTCTGCCTCTTAGTTGCTTTGGCTAAAGATTTGTCTATCTTTTTGATTTTCTGAAAGAACTAGCACTTGCTTGCTTGATTCTTTGAATAACTCTCTTTGTTTCTAATTTATTGATTCCTGCCCTGAGTTTGATGATTTCCAGTTGCCTAATCAACTTTGGTGTTTCTTCTTCTTCTCCTTCTTCTCCTTCTTCTTCTTCTTCTTCTTCTTCTTCTTCTTCTTCTTCTTCTTCTTCTTCTTCTTCTTCTTCTTCTTCTTCTGCTTCTGCTTCTCCTCCTCCTCCTCCTCTTCCTCCTCCTCTTCCTCCTCCTCCTTTTTCTTTCTTAATGCTTTTTCTTGTGCTGTTAATTTCTAGTATGGGATCTCTCTAATTTCTTTATAAAGGTATTTTGTACTATGGACTTAACTATTAACACTGTTTTGATTGTGTCCCATATGTTTGGGTATGTTGTGCCTTCATTTTTATTGAATTGTCTGATGTTTTTCATTTCTTTTTTTATTTCCTTCCTTGCCCAGAGATCATTGAGCAGGAAGTTGATCAGTTTCCATGTGTTTCTAGACTTTCATTTGTTATTGAGTTCCAGCTTTAATCCATGATGGTCTGAGAAGATGCAAGGGATTATTTTGATCTTCTTTATCTGCTGAGGTTTGCTTTTTGACCAAGTATGTGATCAGTTTTGGAGAAAGCTCTGTGAGGTACTGAAAAGAAGGTGTATTCTTTTGTGTTTGGGTGAACTATTCTGTAGCTATCAGTTAGCTCAATTTGATTCATGATATCTATTAGTTTCATTATTTCTTTCTTTAATTTCTGTTTGGATGACCTGTCTATTGAAGAGAATGGGATGTTGAAGTATCTATATATTAATGTGTGGGGTTTGATGCATGATTTAAGCTTTAGTAATGTTTATTTTACAAACGTAGGTGCTCCTGAATTTGGGGCATAGATGTTCAAAATTGAGACATCATCTTGGTATACTTTTCCTTTAACAAGTATGAAATGCCCTTCCCTATCTCTTTTGATTAGTTTTGTTTCAAAGTCTGTTTTATTAGATACTAGAATGGCTCCTCTGGCTTGCTTCTTCATCTGTTTGCTTGGAACTCCATTTTCTAGCCCTTTACTCTAAGGTATTTTCTATCTTATTGCTATGGTGTGTTTTTTGTATTGCAGCTGTGGTAGGACTACAGGCTTTGTCCAAGGTGAAAGGAGTCATGGCGGGCTTTGCCCCAGGCTTTGCCCATTGAAAACACCACAGATACCCCACTGAGGTTGACATTGTGATAGACTGAGTGGAGCCATCCTGGGTCCAGAATTCAGGAAACAGACCTGGGACTCCAGCCAGACTATTTTGTTTCTAATAGGACATCAATGGGAGGAGGGATCCCGAGAGGAGACCAGCCATTGTGCCCTAGAGAGAGACAGACTGGGAGGAGAAGGCTGCAAGTGGATGGGGAGAGGACCAGCCTGCAGGCCAAACCCGCATGCAGGCTGCAGACACCTGGGAACTTGTCCCATGGAACTGATACCAGAAGCTTTATTCATGTTTCCTTCTAACCTTTTTTTTTCCCTCTTGTATAGGATAGTTGGGTTGTATAATGAAGCCTAATTGTTAAGAAACAGAGCTACCAAGTGGTGCTTGATGTAGGGCCCAATGAGTGCTGTAATTTTTAATCGTATGAGGAAAGATTCAAAATTTGAGGATAAAGAAATGCTGTTTTAGAGTATCAACAAAATCACAACTACCATTGCAAAACTTTTTCCTGCATTATATTTAGAAGAAATTTTCTGTTTTTTCTTTGTTCTTTCATTGTATTTCATTCTTAGAAGGATTAAAAGAAAGGCTAATAAGATAAAAAAAAAAGCAAAAGGGTCGATAAATTTTATCCTTTTGAAAAACATTACAGATTTAACTGGACAGATAAAAAGGATGAAAAAAAGAGATTAAAAAGTGAATAACATATTTGGTAAATGAGAGTATAGAAGGAAAAAAATAGAGAACAAAAAGCCAAAAAACAAAGCAAAACAAAAAAAAACAAACAAAAAAAAAAAACAAAAAAAAAAAACAAAAGAGTCCATAAGTTCTATCCTTTTAGAAAGAATTATTGACTTGACTGAACAAATGGACAAAATACAAAAAAAAAAAAAAAAAAAGAAAGAAAGAAAGAAAGAAAGAAAGAAAGAAAACCCTAAAAGGGCTAAAAAGACACCTTTGGTTAAAAAGGAGTGAAGAAGATCAAAAACCAAAAGAAAAGAAGAAAGACAGACAGACCAAGGGGTCTTTAGAAAAAAAATGTCCCTTTGGTGGACACGTCCAGAGTCACCCAGACACCTTCAGCTTTTCCATTTACTATAAGATTTACCCATGGTCCAGTCTGTGGATTTCACCTGTGGTCCAACAACCACAGATGATGAAGTTCTAGCAACCCACAGCTCTCTCTGGATCCCAGCAGACAGAAATCGAGCTCTAGCCAAGCATACTGAGGCCAATTCTTGGAATGCTTCAATGTCTCCAGGGACCTGGGAACTTTCTTTGAACTGGTCTGGGGACCTGAGGTTAGATCCACTTGTGTTCCAGGCTTTGGGGTCTCCTCTCAGGCAGCAGACACAGATGCTGGAGTTTCAACAGCTCACAGCTTTTTTGGACCCCAAAGGTCAGAAATTGCACTCCTGCCAGACATGCTGTGCCTAGTCATTGGACTGTGCTCATGCATGCGGGAATCCAGGAACTTTCTGTGGATTAGCTGGGTGGCCTGAGGAGAGACCTGCCCATGCTCCACATAGTTTACAACCCTCTCACTTGAGATTCAACTGCACTGGTGTTTTGTAGTTCTCAATTTGGTCCTTAGGTTTCTGTACAATCACTGCTGTCCTGCTGATCAAACAAGGTGTGCGTCCATCTCTGCCATCTTGAATAGTCCTTGCTGTTCAATCTTAATGATGCAATGTGGCAGGATCACCTTCTATGGTCTGTATATATGATTGAAAATTTTTATTTGATACTAGTTCAGAAATATTTGAAGTTGTATTAATAACTGGTACAGTTGATGGTTAGATATTTTAGGCAATCAGTTGCCTAATAGTTAATGAAATAATTTTAAGAGAAGAACACCCCATTCACAAGGTGGGATGGATAGATTTTAGTGGTTCAATGGAGGGTAGATATTTATAGTCACTTTATGGACTTGGTTGCAAGTTGTTAATGGTCTTGGTCAGAAAGAAAAACAAGATGTAGCTTAGATAAGATAACTAAAGACAAACAGAGATTACCAGTTATGATAACCCTCAAGCTTGTCAGAGATCTGCTGAATATGGCAGTAGAGCATTTAGAGGACCTTTATTCCTCCCTGTCTGATCTGTGAGATTTTGGGGTGCCAAGCCCTGTGGTTACATTCTGTCTGTCCTAACTCTGTCTTAGCATTCTAGTAGTCCCATAGGCATAGTCTGGAGCCTGAAAAGTACTTGGAGAATTCACAAACTGTCAAAAATTCATGGGTGTTGAAGGATTCCCCCTATCCCCAGGGAAGGTCTTTGGACACTCCTCTCATTCTGGGAGAATTGGAAGATTCTCATCTGGTTTCTCTGCCAGCTTCAGGAATCTTCCCCTCTCAAGCATGGAGAAAGAGACCAGGGAGTGCTGCCTTTGACTTTTGCTTTCAGTTTTCTGGGACTGTCTTTCTGTGATTGTTCTTGGTTGTTATGATTTTTGCAATTTTCTTTTTGTTGTGGTTGTTGGATTAATTGCTATTACCATGGGCCAGACTTCCTTCACCCCATTAAACCATTGTACAACTTTGAAGACTTCCACTGGGTCACTGAAAAGTCTGGCTTGATGGTGCATCCAGGTAAATTAGCCATCTTTTTCAGGAACAAATCAACCACATTCAAAATGGGGTGGCCAGAGGAGGGAATGTTTTATCTACTCATAATTTACATGGTTAAAGCTCTAGTCAGTCTAATAACATCTAGGACACCTGGACCAGGTCCCATATAATACCACATGGCAATATCTAGTAGTTCACTCACCATTTGGCTCAGATCTTTTCTTGTCCTTGTGCCTTATATCCTCCCAGTCTGGGAGGCATTCCTGAGACAATCTCATTACATCCTCCACTGGCCTCAGAGGAAGATGATTTCTGTCCTCTGCCTTATGCCGCAGCCCATACTGTGCCCCCTACCCCTGCCAGTGAGCCTGTTGCTTTGTGAAAAGAATAACATCTCCCTACCCCACCTGAACTGCTGGGAAGCCTGCCCCATTCTAGGGCCCAAATGGCCTACCAGATAGAGGCAGAGTCTACACTGGCTATTTTCTTTAGAGCTCTGTGGCCCCTGATGATAACAGATGACAATACATGATTCACTTGCCATTTGCTGAATAATTATTTGTATAATTGGAAGTTACAAAATTCAATATTCTTGGAGTAACCTTCTAAGCTTATTGACCTTTTAGATTATGTAATGTTAACTCATCAACCTACTTGGAATATTTGCCAAAAAAGCCAAAAAAGCCAAAAAAAAAAAAAAAAAAAAAAAAAAACTATTCTGGGTGCTGCCCAGAAATTGCTTCGAGGAGCTTGTGTGCTACCCACATAGGTATTGATGCAGCTTTTCCCCTTACCAGACCTGAGTGAGACCACAATATTGATGCAGGTAAAGAGATGTTCTGGGTCTACTGTCAGGCTCTTGGAGGAAGGGGCTCCAAGAGGTTGCTAGGAGGCTCACAAATTTATCTAAGGTTAGTTAGATACTACAAGGTAAAGATGAAAGCCTGAGCCCATTTCTGGAACAGTTGATGGATGCTTATCGGACCTACACACCCTTTGATACAAAGGCCCAGGAAAATCAGAATGCTATCAACATGGCTTTTGTCAATCAGGCTACCCAAGACATAAGGTGAAATCTCAAATAATTGGATGGATTGGTAGGTAAGAAACTAACAAGTTGCAATAGAGACCTTCTCTACAACAATAGAAAATCCTCAAAGTCAAAGTCAAGGCAAATAGCCTACTTAACACTCACTGTGAATGACCTGATACCAGATAACTAAAAAAAAATGGCATATGGAAGAGAAGGACATAAGTGGACCCACACAAGAAAGGAGTCCAGACTCTGTGATGAGCCCAGAACTCCTATAGAAAAGAACCACTATTACTATTGCAAGGAAAAGAAAGGGGCACTAAGCCAAGGCCAACAAATCCAAGGTCCTGGAGGTGAAGGAACTCAGTGACTGAGGGTGTCAGGATTCTTACCTCCTTCACCACTAGCCCTGGGTAATCCTGAAGATGGAGGGGTTGTCAATGGATTACTTAGTAGATACCAAAGCTCAACATTCAGTTTTGAAGTAGCCCATGGGCCCTCTTTCAGACAGAAAGACCTGGGTTCAAGGAGCCACATGCACCAAACTCTATCTATGCACTACCCAAATATAAGTGGACTTAGGAATGGGGAAAGTAGCCTGTTCATTCCAGGGAGGTGACCTCTTGGCTAAAATGGGAACCTAGATTCACTTCACTTCAGGCCCAAAGAAGTACAGGTGTCACATAGAAATGCCTAATACACATTTTAATGTTGGCCCTAGAAAATTATGACACATTGATCAAGGTCTCAAGCCCAGACAATCCCTGAAACCAATTAAGCAGGGCTGGCCAAACACTGACCTCCTGTTATAGTGCAGTTAAAGGCCATCTCCTTCCCTGTTAGGATCAGGCAATATCCTTTGCCCCAAGAGATCCAGGCTAGTATTATGCCCCATATCAACCACCTTTGGGAAGAGGAAATCCTGATCTCTTCTTGTCAGTCAGCCTGCAATACCCCTTTGTTACTGGTAAAGAAACCACACTCAAATGACTACCAGTCAGTTCGGGACCTAAGGGAAGCTAAAAAAGAATAGAGGATATTCATATTATGGTGCCGAACCTATATATACCCTGCTGAGCAACATGCCACCAGAGTAGACAACCTATATGGTACTAGACCTCAAGGGTGCCTTCATCAGCCTGTTGTCAGTGCCCTCCAGCAAGCCCTTTTTGCCTTTCAATGTCATAACCCAGAATGTGGATTCAGTGCAGACTTCAGAGAGTCTAATGCCAGGCAGTTTCTTGTCTGCATATTTAAAACACAGTACAATTTAATAAAATGTTTCCAAGCAACAATTAGTAAAATTCCTTGTGCCCAATAAAGCTTACTCTTTTACAAAGTACACATGACCATGAGAGTGGGTTCTATAGCTAAAAGGCCTAGAAGCTAGTGTGGTCTCTCAGCTAGCACAAAGGAATAATGAGGTTTATTTTAGCTTACATCGACATAGAGATGGAGGCCATCATAGCAAGGAAAGTATAGCAGTAGACAGGCATGGCAGCAAGAGCAGGAGGCTGGCTGGTCACACTTCATCCACACATAGAAAGCAGAGCAAAAACAGAAAGTGTAGCCATACTTTAAAGTCTGAAAATTTACTCCAGTGTCCTCTTTCTTGTATTGCAGTTCCTGAAATTTCTATAACCTCCCCCACACATCCCTAAGTAAGGACCAAACTGTTGAAAACATCATTCTGTGGAGTCTACTTGTAAGTCAAACAAACCACCACTTATTTCCCCGGCCCGCTGGGGTTCGACTAACGCTCGGGAGGAAATTTTTCCTGTATAGAGACAGAACACTAGACATGAAGAAGGGGGTAAGTCTGCATTCTGATCAAACCCTGTTTATTGAGAATTTTTACAGAGTTTATATAGGCACAGCAGAATGGGTATTTGTCTAAGCAAGCGTTGCTGTGGATACCTAACTCTGGAATGCTCCAGCAGGTAGGTATCTACCTTTACAGCTGCTAATTGCAGGAGAGAAATTCCAGGAAAGTCATGAAGGACCTGGTTAGTCAGGAAAAAGCTCTCGGAACTGCTGCTCACAGGCAACTGGCCTTTAATCTGATCTTATCAGTAGTCCCACTGGAAAAGGAGTAGCTTGGGGGTCTAGAATGACCAGTCTCCACAATAAAGCACAACAGGTGTCTAACTGCCGACTTACGACAAGGTCAGTTGGTTTCTGGTGAATGGCAGACTTCTGGAGAAATAGGAACCTAGGTTCTGGCAAGATGGCTGAACATTGGCCATGTAGCCCGTCCCCAACAACTTATGGTCTCTGGGAGTCAAACTCAGGTCCTCACATTTGCCTGTTGAACGTTTTATGGGTTGAGCTATCTGGACATCTCCAACAATAAAGCGTTTCAACTTGGGTCCTAGAGGTCATTTATCTACATTATTTTCCACAAGGACTGAGATTTTGAATGAAAGAACACCTCTAACCCTCAATGGCTTCTGGTTCTAGAACCTACCTGATCTCTTCTTTCATTTTTATAGGCCAAAAGCACTCCATTTCCACAGCAGAAAAGCCTGTTCCATTGTATATTTCACCATCATTAGGCTAGTGAAGCACGAGTATGAGAGAGCCAGAAAATGAACCAGCAAGCATTAGTGCTCTACGGTTTCTTGTTCCAGGGTCTTTTTACCTTCAACTCCTGTCTGGACTTCTCTCAATGAATGTCCGTAACCTGTAATATGAAATTTCGTCTGCAAGTGGTTTCTGGTCACAGTGCTTTGCCACAGCAACAAAAAGTCAAAGCTCCTCTGAGCACATAGCTTGATGCTGGAACACCCATATCCAGCAAGTTATGACCTTAATGTTTAGCCCAGGATCTTTCTAAATTCTATGAAAATGTGAGCTTATATTTCCATTCTAAATTAGCTAGGACCAAGTAAAGAGCATTCAGAAGTAGACATTTTTACAAGAATTTCTCACAACTTAATTTCCACAGCAATTTAAGGCAATGGTGTGGAGGCGGGACCAACAGCAAGATGGTGGAATAATTGCTTTTATTCTAACAGGATGTGAGAAAGCTGAACAGCTCTATGTGCACAATTTTAATGACCACAAGCTTCCAAAACTGCCTCTTTATCTAAAAAAGTATTCACAACATCCATACATTGGTTTATGGAAGTGAATACTGTTGTGACAGGCCAAAAGAAGGGATAGAGTATATCAGTACACACACACACACACACACACACACACACACACACACACACACACACATGCATACATACATACATATATATTGATGTTCTCCAAGCCTGAAATTTCTTATAATATCAAGGCAGTTTTAAAGTATACCCTGACATCACTCAAGTATCACAAGCTAACTGTTTTATTAGAAATTCAAAATGTCAAAACAAAACTATACCATAGCTAGTCACAAAAATCCTAAATGCTAGTACTGTGACTTGCAAAATACAGTAAAATTCATTTCTGGAATGAAGTTTCAGTCTTGTGTATACTTATCTGGGTTTGCAAACACAACTCTATGCCATATACAGAAAGGACAAGGCAAAAATAAAGTCACAACCATGAGGCTGCAAGGAAATGCACAAGAAGCATCTCATTTGAAATTAGACCTTGGTATGATCTGAACTATGTTTTATCACTCGCTAAAGATGCAAATGAGCTCTAGGAATCTGACTCTATTTCTTTGTTTGCTGCAGTAGTAATGACCTCACTTCATGGGATTACCATGGAAACAAGCATCAACATTGGTATGATTTATCCCACAGGACCAGATTGTGTGATACTCTTGATAAAAGCTTATTACTTGTTATCATCCACAAAGAACAACACATGGCTCTTCATACTGTCTGCCTTGAAAACTAAATGATGGTGATGTAGTAAATAAAATAGATCACATGTGGCTACGGTTTCCATGGAAATCAAAAACAAAACAATTAATGAACTTTAGAAAAAACAATGTTAATAAAATTATAATCTTTAGTTGACTGGACAACCTGTTAGGAGACTTTGTATTTTTCTTCTGAAAAATAGCTTGAAATTTAAATTCAAAATTAGGCATGATCAGACATACCTCTAATCCAATTGTAGAAAGAGGATCCTGAATGCAAAGTAAGCCTGCGATACCTAATCAGTTCTAGACCAGACCAAAAAGCCAAGTTAACCACACACAAAAAGATATTTATCAAACATCAAATATTATTAAATGTATATTGATTAAACATGATAATTTTGAAAAGCAGATTCTTAAGAAATGAGATTTCAAGTATGTATTAAGGGTTAAGATATGGCTCTGTGGTCAAAAGCAGTCAATATATAAGCATGAAGACCTGAGTGTGAGTCTCCAGCATCTTCAAAAAATCTAGGAATGTCTGGACATACCTGCAACCCCAGCAAGAGTTGGTGGCACTAGAGACAGATGGTTCCTGAGCATTCACTGGGAAGCCAGCTTAGCTCAGACAATGAGCTTCTTGCTCAGTGGAAGACCCTGCCTCAAGGCAACAAGGCAGCAGGCACATGCAGCCACATGTTAACATGCATGCACTTTTCACATAGCCCTCACATCAAATAAAAGCAAACATATATTAAATAAAATAATTTATTTACTTGATGAAGTCAGAATATTCAGCTCTGCAAAGACCCTTCCTGCCTGGGTACACAGCTTAGAGCTTTGCACTGCATCTAAGAAACTGTCAACATCCGTCACTGATATTCTAGACTTTCCTGAATTCTAACCAGCTAGCTTTTCTAGTTTCAGTTTCTATTCCAGTGTGTGTGTGTGTGTGTGTGTGTGTGTGTGTGTGTGTGTGTGTGTTTATGTTCATATGTGTGTGCATGTCTATGGAGTTCAGAGGACAACCTGACGCAATCATTATTTTGTTGTTATTGGTTATTATTAAGATAATGTCTCTCACTGGTCTAGGCCTCATTAAGTAGTAGCCCAAAGTGGCTTGCAATGAGCCACAGGGTTCTGTTTCTCTCAGACTTCCCAATTCAGGATATTAAGTGTGCACTGCGTCACCTGGATTGTCTTTAAAGTGGGTTCTGGGAACAAAATCTCCTTGTTCATTCTTGAAAAACAGCATTTTACCAATAACAATGACTCCCTAGTCCTCCGCACACCATTTATAAATACCAGGCTCCCACTGTGACCCAGCTTCTCTCTTCATACATATCAGAATAAAAGACCTCTGTGGATGCTCTGTGTAGAGGTTTGCCCTGTTTTTTAAGCAGCTTTCTTACAGCATTTCCTCTTTAGTTCCAAAGTCATCCTTTCTGCACACACCCCAAATTCACATTAATTCTTGAAGAAATTTCCCTGTTTGTTTTTTAATGTGTTTTTAGTGTATTACCTTAATTTTTCAAAAATTGTTATACAATGTATTTTGATAATATTCATCCTTTATTTCCCTTCAGTTTCTTGTAGATCACTCCTAACCACAAATATTAAACTTTCCACGCGAAGAATTATCTGTTGTTAAATTGCATGATTGTCCTCATGCTTATTCATGTTCCAGACACTTTTCTATACTATCTTACATGTGCTAAAGCAGGTTTTATTCCCATTTTCAACATAAGGAAACTAATAGTAAAGGTTCATTTCTGGCTAATAAAATGGTTCTGCAGATAAAACTACTAGCTCCCAAGCCTGGCAACTTGATTTTAATCCCTGGGACCAACATAGTAGAAGGAGAGATTACTTCTTCAAGATGTTCTCTAACCTCCATATCTGTATCACAGCACACACACTCACTTAACAAATAAATCTTGATGGTAGAATGTGATTACCATGAAATTTGATAACCTGATTCCAATACCAAGAGTTCATACAGTAGTAGAGAGCTGACTCCCACAAGTTGTCATCAGACCTCTACATGACTGTTGCAGCATGAGCATCTCCCATCAAACAAACAAATGTAATAAAAAGTTAATAAAAATGTTAATTTTGTTACTGAAGTTCTATGGCCAGGAAAATGTGGTGGCGTTTGTAGAAGGCAATAACTTCTTATTTGTTGAGAACACCAACAATGTTTCATGAGTAGCACCACATTCCCACAGCATTCCTCCTACTCTCCCAGCATAATCTACTGTATTGAGGACACCATGTGAAGGATTTCATTCAGGATGCCACCAGAAATGTAGAGACACTTAAATATACTAGTTTAGTTTTTATATCCACAAGGGACAGGATTGAAGAGAATCCATAATGTGCAGTGGAAACAAATATGTCCAGGGCTTCTGAAATCTCAAGCATAGTATGGCCTTTACCTACAGTTGGCTTCATACCTGATTAATCACTGATGAGATTATTTCATCAGTTAGCAGATGCTTGTCTAGCCCAAGAGTGGTTACATGAGGACTTGAGATCAGACCATAAAACAAGAGCAAAAATTTACTGAAAGTTTCCTTAGGACAATATAAACCCTAGGGTTAGTGATAAGGCTCAATGATAATACATTTGGGTATCATGTTGGGAGCCCAGAGTCAATCCCCAGGAACAGAAAGAGAAAGACAACCAAACATAATATAATCCCTGTAGGGTGTTCATGCCTATGGTAACCTTAACCTCCTTAATGTCTTTGTCCAATAAACTGCTCTTCAGATAACTGATACACATGACAGGGATCCTGATGAACTTAAACAGTACAGTGAGTACAACATGTACATATTTAGTCACTTATATAACGTCACACAGCTGTACTCTGGACTGACAAATTAATGGAAACATTTCCTGTGCTGACATCAACACTTCATCTGTCTCATTTCTCTTCATTAGTGCTCTGAAAGCCTCTTGAAATTTAGGGCACTCATTTGAAGCTGATTTGATTATGGGATGCACAGTTAATTGGTTTCTGCATTTGAATTAATTACATAAATGTTCAAAGAATCTTTAAAAAGGACTGTGCTCAGTTCAAATTGATGGCACCATAGATATCAGAATCTTCAGCAAAAACAGCTATGGGCTATTTGCAAGGAGGTTTTCTTTCCTGTAGAATTTTTGGCTCTGCCAGTTCCTAGCAGATTTTAATTCTTAACACACCACTTATTCAGGTAAAGATGCTGCATATCCTCAGAGGTGAGTGTCTGTAGATCATTGATCACAATCACCAGTAGTTAGCTGAAAACTGGGATAAAGTAGTTTTTAAATAACAGATCCTTATTCACGCAAGTACAGCATAGCAAGAACTCTTTTTGAAATAATTATGACACTCTATTCAAATGACAATTTATACAAACTGCAGACAGTTTCAGGGTGCTCTCTGAAAAAATAAATATCACAAATTAACTCAGTTGTTGCTCAGGAATAGCACATGAGTTAAACATGGAAAGAATTATAATATCCATTTTGAACATGAAAACACTCTGATTACTACAGGCTGCATAACAAATATGGCCATAAATTTAGTCAATTTTGGAAGTGAACTACATATTGTTCAACAAATAGAAACAATAGCCTGTGAGAGTCACAGCTCTAACTTCCTGGGTCCTCAAAAATATTTTATATAAATATACATAATTTTTCAATAAGTTTCAGAAAAATATGTGAAATTTTGTATTTAGACATAATTTGGTTGTCAGTAGTGCATTGAAACCGAGTCTTTTATTCTTTATGCTTATTGCTGATTTTACAGGACTCTGACTCAATTATATATACTATGGGTCGCCCATTTATTTATTCATCCAAAAACATAAAATCAATTCTCTGACAAATCTTATGCTACCTGAAGAAGACATGGTACTGAATAACACTGACTCGATTGGTCTAATAAGGAAACCCAGCTATATGACAGTCATACAGGGAATTAATTGTATGAGAGATCAGTTTTTCAGGAACTAGGAGATCTAAGCTAGGTGTTAGCCAAAACTTAAATTTTGGCCTTTTTACTACATTAAATAAATATAATATATTTTATGATAAGCATGTCTATGCATGTAGGAATGTGTAACAACATCACAATATACCATTGACAGCATCATTAGATTATTCTATCTGCATATTTCCTCTTCCCATTTAACTAGGCTAGTTAGAATATGTCACGTTTACAAAGTCAAAGTCTATAACCTTAAATGATGTTTTCACTATCCTAAATGTACAATCCATTCTCATAATTTGGTCATAAGAAATAATGGCTCAGAAACTGTGGATAAATTAGCTAATTTCATTGTTTGCTCTGGAAAACAAATTTGTTAAAGTACAGATGCTACTAGGATCATACATTGTGCTGTTGTCCATCAGTTCAAACTATTAACCTATTGCACGATTTATATACATACTATAAAAACACAGAGTCTTTTATTTCTTTCTGGAGTATTTACATAAAGAATTCAAGTTAATTTGTATTGCTTCTTTTATAAAAAAATAATCCTAATTTTTCAAAGTATCACTCAGAATTTTTGCAAGATATGCATTGTATGAGCCTGAATATTCAGCACAGAATCACATTTACATGACAGCTGCTGGAAATATCATTATTTAGCATAGTACAATTCTAATTGATAGCATATTTTCTAAAGTCAAATCTAAATTTAAAATGTGACTTTTGCTTAATAGACACAACAGCACTAAGGATTATGTTCAAGGAAAGTAGAGTTTACATAAATCACAAACTGTTTAAGGAATGAACAATATTTTAAAAGTGTACTTCAAATATTGAAACTTAAAGTTACTTAATTTGTGAATTTCTAGCATGACCCCTTCACACACACACACACACACACACACACACACACACACACACACACACACACACAGGTAAATGGAGCATTCTTTTCAAGTTTGCTTCCTGCTCATTTGGAGACTAAGCATGCCTTTTGAGGGCTCAAATAAAATTGGAAAAAAATGGTTAAACAAGCTAGCAAAGCATTTATGGTCCATTCTCTAAATGTTGAGAAATTTCAGCCTTAATAAAAGTCCTTTTTGGAACAGTCTGAAATGCTGAACCAATTAAGATCGGCATCTTTCTACAAAGCTCTCATTAGGAGCAGGCTCAGATGAGAAACATTAACCGAAGAAGACAAGGGTGGAACACATAGGATGCTGAAACACTTGTGTCAATGTCTCAGAATTCTAGAGTAAGAATCCTGTCAGGTCTGATCCACTGTTATTAGTGTGCACTTCTTTTGTTCTGAAAATATATAATTTCTCATATGTAACATACAGTTCCGAAATAAATAATGCATGAGATGTGTACAATATACAAATCAATTACGGAGGGTTTTCTGCTCTTTGTATGAGCAGAAGAAAAACATCTATAAATCTTCATTCATGTCGTGTGAAGAATGGCATGTAACAATAAGTCATGGGGATTCTGTAGTCAATAAGATTTGTTGGCTATGCATAGACATCCATGTCTCAGCCAGTCTCAGAGCTATTTTGGTGTGGCAGGATTAGCAATATAAGTTACCTGCTTGTTCTGCAGTTTAAAGTCATATAAGTATAGACTGACTTAATTTAGTAGTCTCTCTTTCACCTAGGTCTGTTCCATTTTGACCTCTCTCAAAGAGATGCATAATATTATATTACCAGTGAACATACAATCATTATCACATTGAAATCAAAACAAGACTATATATATTCAAATGTCCTCCTCTGAGCTCTAGGGCTCCTGTTGTATTAGGACAAACTGCTACCTGTCCCCCATAAGAGTTCCTTCTGTCTAAAGGGATAAGCCTGTTTTCCAGAGCAATAGAAACAGCATTGTTTTAATATCAACTTGAAACTCCTTTAAGCATACACTAGGCATCTTTTCCCTTGGTTTTTTAATTTGTTTTGGCTATTTTTGTCCTACCTCATTCTCCACATGGAATAAGTAGATTTTCCTTTATGGCCTTTGTGTGTTGGCACTTAACTTAGGGTGAAATGTATTTTCCAACCTGTATAATCTCCTGTGTCTCTTTATAACAGGCATGACAACTGCCTGTCCACCCATGATAGGATATAACATTTAAAGGGATAAGGTGGCTTCTCAGAGCATCATGATACTTCACCTTAATTGTTGTTAAAAAGTATAGATGGCCTTTTCCAGAAGTAGCTGAAAAGCATCTTATACCTAGAAAGCCCTGAGAACTAGCTGCAATAAACTGCCCATTTTCTATCAGGAAGAGTTCTGTTCCTTCCTCCATTTTTACTGCCAGTAACTTAATATTCCATCTCTTCGCTCTTTCCCCACTTTCTCCCTGAACTTTTCTAAATAAAGCATTGAAAACTATGATCACAATTAAATACTTTGCAACCAAGTCCATGAAAAAAAAGCCATAAAGAATCCAAGTACCTTCTGCCATGGCACATTTTATCTTAGGCACAGCTCTAGGCCTAGGTCTCTAGCATGTTTTTAACCTTATTGTTGTGTCTTTAGGCTCTGGCCAATGATAGATCATAGCAGCCTCAATTTTTTTTAATCTAGGTGGTTAAATCCACTTTCTAGCTCTGGCCTAGGATGCTGATGGCCTTCCAGTCCTGCCATGTCTCTGCAGCTGCTGCTCTGTGAGAGTTGAGCCTCCGGCAATGGCTTTGTTATATTATTTCTGCTCTGTTTGTCCACTGTTTTCCTTCAGTAGGCTGCCTTTTGTTTGTTGATGAGCCTAACAGTGCCTCCTAAAGAGACATAAAGGAGAATGGTTTTGATGCAGGGGTTTTTTAGCTTTTAATCTTGGGTTCTTTGGGTAAGAAACTGCCTTTGACTCAGGACATCCCAAGCTGTAAACTTAGATTTAAGCCCCATGTTAGCTCACCATTGTTGATGAATATTAATAATTAATATTCGGTCATATATTTAGTAAAACTTTATGTATTCATTAATCAATAATTTCCCCAAATAACCACACATTAAGATTAGGATTCATTCAAAAGTAAGCACAGAGATGAACATAGTAATTAATCTATTATCCCACTATTAATTTATCTTCTGTCTATGAAGAACCAAGGTACTTGTGTTATTATCTTCTGTGTAATTCTGTCCATTCTCCTCCTCTCCTGCACCTTCTCCTCTGTTCCTCTGACCTATGCCTTTGTAATCTCAAAGCTCCACCTCCTTTTCTTCGGACAAATTGCAAGATTCAGCATTTTCTACTAATCGATCACCTTTAAATTAGGTGGAGCAAAGCTTACACAACAAGGTCATATGCTCATCTGAGCAAAGACCAGATCTTGGGGCCAAAAATTAACATTAACGTACATAGCATCAGACCATTGCCCAACACTAAACACTTAAATACATATTACAAACTCATCTGTACCCTATTCTTGAGAGGCATGAGATGAATCAAAGTAAAATTGTCAGATCTTTTCCCAATCTGTAGGCTGTTGCTTTGTTCTGTTGACAGTGTCTCCTGCCTTACAGAAGCTTCTCAGCCTCATGAGGTCCCATTTGTTAATTGTTGACATTAAGGCCTGGGCTGTTGGTGTTCTGTTCAGGAAGTTGTCTCTTGTGCCAATGTGTTCCAGGCTCTTCCCCACTTTTTCTTCTAACAGATTTAGGGTCTCTGGTTTTATGTTGAGGTCTTTAATCCAACTGGACTTGAGTTTTGTACATGGTGACAAATATGGGTCTAATTGCATTTTCTACATGTAGATATCCAGTTAGACAAGCACCATTTGCTGAAGATGCTATCCTTTTTCCATTGAATAGATTTGGCTTCTTTGTCAAAAATCAAGTGATCATAGGTGTGCGGATTCATTTCTGGGTCTTTGACTCGATTCCATTGATCAACCAGCCTATTGCTGTGCTAGTACTATGCTGTTTTAATTATTGTTGCTCTATAATATATCTTGAGATCTGGAATGGAAATTCCTCTGGAGGATCTTTTATTGTACAAGATTGTTTTAGCTATTCTGGGTTTTTTGTTTTTCCATATGAAGTTGAGGATTGACCTTCCAATGTCTTTTAAAAATTGTGTAGGTATTTTGATAGGGATTGCATTGAATCTGTGGATTGCTTTTGGAAAGATAGCCATTTTTACTATGTTAATTCTTTCAATCCACAAACAAGTGAGATCCCTCCATCTTCTGATGTCATCTTCAATCTCTTCCTACAGAGATTTGAAGTTTTTTTCAAACAAGTCCTTCACTTCCTTGGTTAAAGTAACTCCTAAATATTTTATATTGCTCATGGCTAATGTGAAGGGTGTAGTTTTCCTAATTTCTTCCTCTGCATGATTGTCATTTGTATATAGGAAGGCTACTGACTTTTTTGAGTTAATATTGTATTCAGCCAATTTGCTGAAGGTGTTTATCAGCTGTAGGAGTTCTCTGGTGGAATTTGGGGGGTCACTTATGTACACAATCATATCATCTGCAAATAGGGATAATTTTACTTCCTCCTTTCCCATTTGGATACCCTTGATTTCCTTAAGTGTCCCACAGTAGAAGAATGGATAAAGAAACTATGGTACATTTACACTGTGGAATACTACTCAACTATTAAAAATGAGTAATTCCTGAAATTTGTGGACAAACAGATTGAATAAGAAATGATCATAATGACTGAGTTAACCCAGAAGCAGAAGGACTCAAATGGTATATACTCACTTATAAGTGAACAGTAGCGCAAGGGGCATTTCCCATGAAAGTCTTCACTTACAAGGAAAGTGAGATAGATGGGAGGACATCCTATTGGGACTCTCAGTGAGAGAAATATGGGAGAATAGAGAAATAGAAGGAACCAGAAGGACCTAAAACATACAAGAAGAACATTTTGATAAACAGATCTGGGCCCAGGGGTTCTGCTCAGACTATGGCACCAACCAAGGACAACACATGCAGTAAACATGAAACCCCTACTCAGATATAGCCAATGGACAGGACATGCTTCACAATTGAGTGGAGAGTGGGGACTGACTTACCAACTCTGGTACCCCATATATGACCATGTCCCCTTAATAGGGAGTCCCAGTGGCACTCAGAGGAAGGATACTCAGAGGCAGGCTACCAAGAAGAGACTTGTTTCCTTATGATCATATAGAAGGGGAGGAGGTCCCCCTCAGTCACAGTCATAGAGGAGGAGAATAGGATGAAAGCAGGAAGGATGGAGGAATGGGAGGGTCCAAGGGATGGGATAACAATTGAGATGTAATATGAATGAATTAATAAAACAATTAGTAATAAAAAAAAGACTTGGGAGCAGATCTTCAGACACATGAAGAGCCAGGCACAGCAACAGGAGTTGTCTGGCAACCAGCCTTGACAAGTTAGTGAGCTACAAGTTCAGTGAGATACCCTGTCTCAAGTATATGCTGTCGGAGCTGAAGAGATGGTTCTTTATTAAGAGGTCTTAGTCCTCTTACAGAAGACATAGGGTCAATTTGCAAAACCCAAAAGGCAGCTAACAAGTATCTCCAGCTCTAGGAGATTCAATACTTTCTTATATCTTCTATAGAATCTTGTACACATACAAAACACTCAAATACATAAAAATAATAAACAAGCAAAGAAGAGAGCAATTAAAGAAGGATATCAACACTGCATAAAAGTGCACACATGTGCACATGCAAAACACATACACACACACACACACACACACACACACACACACACACACACCAATTTGAAATTACTGGACTTGCCATAAATGGAAGAGTCATCATAGTGTTCTATATTCAGCAGGCATTATAATGTTCTGTCTTCGGGAGCTCATTTCTTTCAGTAACTAATCCATAAATAAAGCAAGAAGATCACAACTACTTTTTTCTGTTTTAATATTTCGCAGAGATGTGCGGTCCTTCTGTGCTCTTGTGTGCTCTGGGGAAATACAACTACAAGTGTATCCAAGAAGAATTGGCATCTGTCCAAACATGGATTCTAACGGTCTTGTTTGTAATTACTATAAGACATAGTTCAACCTTAATGTTGGCGTGCAAAAATAAACAGCAGAAAACTCAAGATGAAAAACAAGATCTTGTCATGCTGATGAGAAGCAGCAATGGAGAGTCTAGACAGCCGACTTTTCTCAGAAATCTTTTCTGCAGCAGGTCTGATCACCACCCTGTGGCGCACAACATGTGGTAGGATACCAACCAGCAGAATGAGGAGGCAGATTCATGATGGACAGATGCTGCTGTGCTGTGGTATTTTTGCAAAGCACAGAACACATATTGAGTTACAAACTCAGTGTCATTCACTAGAACTACAAGAAAGAAAGAAAAAAAAGAAGTAAAGGGATGTAGCTGAAGTTTAAGAAAAACAGGAGGGTCTGGGACCTAGTCCCCAAAACTCACTCTTGCAATATTTCTTTTAAACTACACCAACAACTGTTGCCACACATTTCCAAGTCTGTCTCCATTTTACATGAAGAATGTTTGGGTGTGCTTTCTCTTGAACAGTACTTTTACTTAATCACTATATATAATATGTGTGTATGTGTGATATTGACAAAAATCTCTTTTCTGTTTCCTACCTAATCATAAACACAAGTGTGAAAATTGCTTGCAATTTTACCCTATGGTTTATCTTGTGAATGGAATGTCTTTACCCCAATACCTGACCTAGTATACAAAATTTATATACAACATGACTCAGAAACTCAAAACCCATATGTGCTATGTTTTCCCATGCTTCTCTTTGTTTTGTTGTTCTGATACTTTAAAATGAATGAATTAAAATGATTTAATTTTAAATTGTCTGTTGTAAAATGCCTTGACCACAGCCTTGGCATATACTTCAATTGCTTATGCCTTCTATCAGATATTTTAACTAACTGTAGTTTTTAAACATGCAAAACAAAGAGAAATACCTAAAAATTTAAAAAGTAGTAATTTTGAGTTTCTGAGTCATATCTTACTATGATTACAGTGAATGTTACATTTGTATGTTAGCTCAGGGGTGCTGGACTGTGCTAAGCTTGAACATATTAATAATGAAATCAGCCACGAGTAATGCATTGATATTGTATTAACAAATCAAAGCACTTCCCCTTTTGGTGTCATTTAAATAAGATCAAGACAATATTTGAATTCTGTACTTCATTTGCCCTGTATCTTCCCTTTTTTGCCTGTCTGTTATATGAGTCTAAATCTGTCCCTGCCTGAAGGCTATCTTATAAATCTGGGCCTGTGTCTGTGCCTATCCCTATAAGTCTGTCTGTGTCTTTTAATAACAAAGGTCTGGATATTATTGAACACTACTGAAAGCATTACTTGGCAGAAGGAAGGAGGAATACTTTACACAAGTCTTTAGCAGAGCTTTACAAAGGATCAAGTCACTATTTCCAACTGATGCAGATAACAAACAAAAAAACATGATCAAGCAATATCTGAATGATGATTTCACCATTTATGGTAGATTTTCATTTTATAAGGCCATTTTTAGTATATATTCTATTTCCTGAAAATGATTCTTGCAATATACATTTATTATCTTGATCAAGGGTGTGGAGAAGGAAATAACTTAAGATTACATGGATGTATTAGCTTAGGTTATAGAAGTTGATTGCATGGGAAATCAAAGGCAATTAGTGTTGGTTGTTATTTTGTTCAATTTTTAAAGGCAGGCTAAACAAACAGGGTCTGTATTCAGTATGGTAGCAGTATTAATGACATCAAAGTACATCCCACACTGTAGCTATAAGGACCAGTCTCGCAGAATATAAGATATTTTCATCATATTGCATCACTACATTGAGTTGCAGAAGTGATTTTGAGAAGTTGGCCACACAAAGTAATAAGGTGACTATTTTTCTAAATATTTGAAGTAGCTTTTTTCCTTGAATAAAACAAAATAATTTTGTGTGATAGAAGAAATGACCATAAAGTTTCCCCTTATAAGAATGAAAGATGGAGAATATCATGTTCTTCGGCTAGGTCTTGGTAGGGGTTCAAAGCTTACTGCCTATATTCTCCTTGGCTGGTGCTTTAGTTTGAGGAGGACCCCAGGACCAAGATCTGCCTGTCATAAAGTTCTTCTTGTAGGTTTCTAGGACCCTGTGGGTCCTACTATTTCCCTATTCTTCCATGCTACTCTCGCCTAAAGTCTCAATAGGATGTCCTCTCCTCTGACCCACTTTCTTGGTAAGTAAAGTTTTTCATGGTATTCTCCACCGTTGAGTGGAGAGTGAGATCTGACTCTCACACGAACTCTGGTGCCCCTTTTCTGACCATGTCCCTTGGATGGGGAAGCCTGGCCTTACTCAGAGAAAGGATAGCAAGTTACCAAGAAGAGACTCGATATTCTAAGAGCATATATAGGGGGAGGAGGTCTCCCTCAATCACAGAAATAGGGGAGGAGAGAAGGGGGGACGTGGGAGGGAGGAAAGAATGGGAGGAAACAGGGGAAGGGCTAACAATCGAGATGAATAAATTAATTAAAAAATGTAATAAAAAAGAATGAAAGATGGAGTGTTATGAAATGTTTCATACATTCTAAATGATATAATCCTATTAATATGAATTAATCAAAACATAAATTAATATAAGACTAAATATTTTATAATACTGATCTATTTATAAATCACTGGCTTATACTCTCTATTAAGGAAAAAATACTTTTCATTCTGCCACTCAGACTCTATGTGAAAGGTGGAAAAATACTGCTTGAATGAAAGAAAATTGGATCACAAATTAGAGACTCTATTTTTCCTACTAAATAAATGGATTGCATTTTAAGTTATAAAAACAATAAAAATATACATGATGCGATGATTTGAGTAACTGGGAAAGATCAAAAAGTTGTAGCCTTATTGTAGGATATGTGTCACTGAAAAGGGATTTTGAAATTTCAAAAGCATGTGCCAGGCCTAGTCTTGCTTTTTGACTTCTTATGGATTACATGAATGCTCTCAGTTACTCCTCCGCCTGTCTGCCTGCCTGCCTGCTTGCTACTATACTCCTCACTATGATGATAGTGGATCTTAAACTGCAAGCATGCCTCTAGTTAAATGCTTTCTTTTGTTAATTGCCTTGATTAAGGAGTCTCTTCACAGCAACAGAACAATAACTAAGACACAAAGTAAAATTTCAAGTTAAATATAATTAACATATTCTAAAAGCAAAACTATTAATAGGTGACAATGGTAGATTCAGTAATTTTCCTTCAGACTATCTCTTAAAAAATATTTGGACTTGTGAACAGAGCAATAAATACAAATAAATACTCAAGTGGTTTTCAATTTTAACATTACAGTTTTGCCTCAGAAAACTGGTATGTTCATTTTCTTGAAGATGATCAAATCCAGAAGATCACAGTAACTATAGGTAATGATAAGAAAGCAAAATAAAATAAAGATGCATGGTTGAGTGGTCTGTGGTTATAAGCAACAAAGCAAAATAATAGACAGAATAAGACAGAAGACAGCATCATAAGAGGACGTTAGTTCATAAAATGACTGTGTTCCAAGCTTGAGAGCTTGAATTGTATCCTTAGAATTCATATAAAAGCACAGGTCTAGCAATATCAACATATAACCTCAGTATATGGAGACAGAGACAGGTAAATCTCTAGACAGCCAACCAAGAAGTATTTGTGATCCACGGGTTCAGTATGAAACTCTATTTTAAAAATAAGGTGGAGTGTTCCCGTTTCTCAATTGATGGTATGTAACAACTTTGGAAATCAATCTAGCACTTTCTCAGAAAATTGGGAGTAGTGATACTCCAACACCCAGTTATACCACTCCCGGGCATATACCTGAAAGATCGTCTGCCATACAACAAGGGCATTTACTCAACTATGTTCATAGTAGCCTTATTCATAATAGCCAGAATCTGAAAACAGCCTAGATGTCCCTCATCCAAAGAATAAAGAAACTGTGATACAGTTACACAATGGATTACTACTCAACTATTAAAAACAAGGAAATCTTGAAATTTGCAGGCAAATAGATGGAACTAGAAATGATCATTCTAGGTGAGGTAACCCAGGCCCAGAAAGACATGCATGGTATATACTGACTTATAAGTGGCTATTAGCCCAACATAGATGTTCTCTAAGAGTCTTTACTCAGCTGGGATTGAGACAGATGCTGGCACTAGCTGCTGGACTCCTGGTGAGAGTGGTATGGAAGAATAGGAGGATGGATGGACCCAGAGGGTACAGGAATCCCACAAGGAGACCATCAAGGCTGGTTCATCTGGACCCAGGGGAGCCTACACCAACAAAGGACAATGCATGCAGTAAACCTAGACACCTTGTTCAGACAAAAAGAGAGTGGATATCCATGGGATATCTCCCATTAGAAAAGAACAGTCTTGTAAAAGACAATAATAACATATAACAAAATAAAGTATACAGAGATAACATAAAAACTATCACTTTTAAATTGGACAAGAAGAGGAAGGATAGCAGGCTACCAAGAAGAGACTTGATACCCTATGAGCATATACAGGGGGAAGAAGTCCTCCTCAGTCACAGTCCTAGGGGAGGGGAGTAAGGGGAAAATGGGAGGGAGGGAGGAATGGAAGGATACAAGGGATGGGATAACCATTGAGATGTAATAAGAATAAATTAATAAAATAAAATTTTAAAAAAAGAAAAGGAAAAAAGAGAGTAGATATAGCTAGGATAGGAAGGGAGGGAGGTGGAACTAGGAGAAGTAGAGGGAGAGGAAATCATAATCAAGATGTATTATGTGAGAAAAGATTCTATTTTCAAAAAGTTGAATTAAATTAAAATACTTTGAGTGGGAGAAATAGTCTTCTCCACATAAAAGCACAAAAATTGGTTATTAATAACAAGTGGTCAGTCCTGAAAACAAACATACACATAACATTATACAGGCTGTGCAGCTTATATTTAGAAATATATGTGTATATAAATGCGTGTAACAACTGCTCATTTAAAAAAAAAACAGAGGCCATGAATTTAAAAGAGAAAAAAAGGATTATAGGGAAGGGCTTAGAGAGAGAAAAGAGAGGGAATTATATTATAATGTCAAATATAAAATAAAACATTTTAGACGGTATTTTTAAGTAGTCTTCATCCCCAATTGATACATCAAAATGAAATTTATACATAAAAGGGTCATGGAAAGTCCTGGAAGAGGCAGAAAGAGTGTAAGGGCAAAAGCATCAGGATGCCTGCTATAAGAGAGTGTCTTCTAGACATGACAAGAAAGCTGCACTCATAAAGTATCATCAGTATGGTTGCATAAACAAGACCTGCAGAATGACAAAACCAGTGATTTGCCACTATGGGTGGACGAAATTTTTACAAGGTCTTCTGTCTACATGTAAAGCTATGTGCAACAAATGGCTGCTAAAACAAAATAGAAATTCTGTTCTTTTCCAGAGCAAATCCCTATAAAATGCTATCTAATTCCAAGTGGTCAGCTCTAAACACATGTACATATGAACAACACTAAGTGGATTAATGGAAGGAGAAAGATGGTGGAGAAGGAAACATAGTATAAGTTAGTACTTGTATATAAAATTCTCAAAAAAAAAAAAATCACATAAAGCAAAAGACAGGCATGGTGGTATATGCTTTATAACACACCAGTGCTGCAAAGGCCTGACAGGCAGACTCATGAGATCAACTGTCCAACCAGCCCAGCATGCTTGTCAAGTATCAGGCAAAGAGTGATTTTGCCTCAAAAAACAAGATGGGCAGTCTGAGCAACAACATTGGGCATTGCCTACTGACTTTACTGACGTGCATACACATGTTTGTATACCCACAGTTGTTCCTACTCACACACACACACACACACACACATGTACACACACACACAAACATGTGGCAGTCTCTGTGACTATCAGGACTAGCACAGTAACCATCCACATAGGCAAGAAGGAAATCCAGTTCAGCATGCTTCAGTAGCTAGTGCTGATTCAAATTTCTAGAATATTAACCCAGGCTGTTTATTTTTTATATATTTAAGTACAGTACAATTATTTTGTGTGTTTGGGTGGGAGGGAGTATCTTAGTGTAACATAGTCCATGTACGCAAAGAGGCATAATTACATCAAAACTCTTCTCAAAGTACATTTCACTTCTGTGAAGATGGATTCTAGAGATAGGCTACATGTTTATCGTAAGAACCTAAGGGAAGATTTAGTGTGAGCTTGGTCATAGATTGTGTCTATTAGTCACAATCAGCCCTTGTTATATGAGATTGAGGGAGCCCTTGCCCTACAGATACTACAGAGTTCATCTAGACTAAGTATCTCCAGTACTGGTTGTGGGAGCTTGAGGGAGCCCCTTCCCATACAGATAATACAAAGGTCACCTAGACTACAAGGCACCTCCTTATATGATGTTCTGGTTATGGGAGCTTAGTATGTCCTGATCCTATAGCCAGAGCAAAGATCACCTATGCTAGTAGATACCTCCATCCCTAGCCTTCTAGGCCGAAAACGGGTTATACATCTTTTGGTTTGAAAAGACAACCTTAGGTATTTAGCATTCCTAGTTTCCCTAGTGAAATCTGTGAGTGCAAGGACCTTTATGACCTCAACACACACACACACACACACACACACACACACACACACACACACACACACACCAACACCACCAGCACCACCAACAACATAATAATATTAATAGTAACAATCATTTATTTTAGGTAATTAGCAATAGACTTCAAAATAACAACATACATATTTCAGAACTTCGGGGTTGATAATCTCCAACACATTTTCTGTATCCATCAACCATAAAATAGTTGTCAAATCAAAAGTATATTGCAAAAGAATGTGACAGGATTTGAAAACTGTGTCTTAGGTTTATTTGTAGGGAATCCCTTAAACTCAGATTGCAGCCTGAGGTGAGTGTGAATGAAGAAAGTGCTGTTTTGTTTTGTTTTTTTTTTACACCTTTTGAAGAACTTAATGGAAAAAATAATACTTACCAGACACAAATCATTGCCATCAATACCTGGAGGAGTTTTGGGAATCTACTTTCTGATGTTTTCAGTCTTCTAAATTTTCTGTTTTGAAAGAGAATGCTGGTAATAGTCACAGCTATCACATAAGATGGTTTTCTAGATAAATGTTAATTATTATGCATTTAAATTATTATAAATTCTATAATTTTTAATTTAAGCATTAAAATTTTTATTGGTATTAAGCATGTATTATAATGCTTAAGAAGACTTTCAGGCAGATCAAAATTTAAAATATATTTATGCTTGTTTATGCTCTATCACTTTCTGCCTTAATAATTTTTGATGCTTACTTAATTTTGACAAATCTTGTTTCATCCACAAATAAAAACTAACTGGGTTATTAATAAGTCTAGATAGAATTCATACGAATTTCTTTTAAGTGCTGAGTTTCTGTGGTACTACAAGTTGATGTGTTGATGGTTTTAAGTACAAAATGAGAACTGTGTTTCTAAAGTGCAATTGGTTCCTGAATTATGGACATGTAATTTTCAACTCTTGAATTTCAAAACTTAAGTCACACAATCAGCAACAATAATAGTTTCTTCTTCGGTGAGGAAGGTATGATATCATTCTATCAAGTGCTAACTTAAAAACTATTTTTACAAGCTTTCCTTGGAACTGATATCTCCATCAGCCTCCCATAAATTCTTCACAACTTAGAAACAACAGATTAACAGCACCGTCACTAGATTATTTCTCCAAAGAGACATCAGACACACAGCTTCGGAATGCCTTGGTGATCATTCCCCTCACCACTTAGAAGGATGGTGCTTTGTTTCTCAGCGCTGTTCAGTTTCTTCAGGGACTCAGACATGGTTTTGTTTACGCTGGTGGTTTTCATGTTACAGTTCATTAAGCATTGAAAAGGACTCTATTGATTTGCTTTATAGGATGTGTAACTGTGCTATACATCAAGAGAATATGCAAGCCATGGAGGAAAAGGCCTACACTAAGTAAGGCTGGGTGGGCAGAGAGAGGACCTCTGTGATGTCCATAAGGAATCAGTCTCACATAACAAACAGATGACAAACTTTCTTTGTAAAGACAGAACCACATGTTTGGGACTTTAATGATTGTATATAACTACTTTTCTATATTCTGTGGTATTTGAGGGTGTGTATGTTTTACATCCCTTATGCAAAAAGCCAGAAATAGCTGTGTGTGACTATAATTCCAAAACTAGATGGGAACAGAGACATACATACTTTAAAGGTCATTGGCCAGCCAACCTAGAGAAAAAACAAACTTCAGATTTAATGAAAGACCTCCCTAAAGATATAAAAATGGAAATCTTCACTGGGTGGTGATGTTGAATGCCTTTAATCATAACACTTAGGAGGCAGTGACCGATCTCTGAGTTCAAGGCCACCCTGGTCTATAGAATGAGTTCTGTGTAGCTCTCTGCACAGAGAAACCCATCTCAAGAGAAAAACAAAACAAAACAAACAAAGAACAAAAAAAGTAGATCTTCCAACTTCAGATGATTTTATTTTAAAAAGATCAGCTGTTTTGGCCCACACCTTTAATACCAACACTCACTCGGGACACGCATACAGAGCACCTGTACTCATTCAAGAAAATTAAAATTAAAAAAAAACTTTTAAATAAAATGCTGGGTGGTGTTGACACAGGCCTTTTATACCATCACAGGAGAGGCAGAGGCAAGGTGGATCTCTGAGTTTGAAGCCAGCCTGGTCTACAGAGGGAATTCCAGAACACCCAGTATTACACAGATAAACCCTGTCTCAAAAAAATGAAAAAGAGAGACAGAGAGATCAAGAGAGGATGATTAAGTCTTGTTTTGTCCTCTGCACACCATGTACACTTGTGCAATCACATTACAAGTAACATACAGAGAGAGAGAGACAGAGAGAGAGGTGTGCATGAGTGTATGGGTGTGTGTGTGTGTGTGTGTGTGTGTGTGTGTGTGTGTGTGTGTGTTTGTGCAAGACTTTCTTTGTAAGATGATCTTAAGGAGGTCAGTTTCCTAATTAAGTTTAGTTCCTGTATTGGATACATAGAGATATAGTCCAGTGGAACCTTACTCTATGGTTCCAGAGTATACTTCATCTCGTGAACCTTACAAATAAACTGTTTTTAATAATTAAAACTTTATCATTTGGCTTAAAATTTTAAATCTACAGAGAAAAACAATTAAGTATCTAACTTGCCAGTGATATAAATGTTTCCTTTCAGTTTTTTAAAATGCAACTGCCTAACTCCTGACAATGTTCCAAGTGGGTCCTAAAATGCAAAATAAAAGCTTCAGAAATATCTCAAAGATTAAAAACACAGCTACTCTCCCAGAGGATCTGAGATTGGTTGCAAGATTCTACATCTTACAACACCTTATAATTTGAGCTCCAAGAGCTCTGTTAACATCTCTTGCCTACTCAGCTACCTACACTCATGTGCACATGTATATAGCTAAAAGTAAGAAGAAAAATATTTTTAAAACAAACACATTTTACTAAAAATAAAGTAGCACACAACTGTGTGCATTCTCAGCAATTCCCCACAGCTGGACTGGACTGGGAACATGCTCTTCTCCAGCCATCCTAGACTCCTGCATGGTTCTTTTCTTCAGGCTCAGTTCACTTTTTCTGTCTCCATTGCTAGTCATTCCTGACTTCCTTGTCTTATTATCATTTATTTTGCCTTTTCATCTGGGCCTAACACCAAATGAGGTCCACATAATACAACCTACCTTAGAGAGTGATGCAAGGAAACCAGATAATCCGGGACTAGGCTATATTTTATTGGAGCTCTAAAAGCAGTGCTTACCAAAGTCCAAGGAGAGGAGGAAACTGATGTTCCAGGCCAGTGGGGGGTTTCCTTTTTAGTGATACAGGCAGAGGAAGGTAGAAAATTAATTATTCCTATATTTTCTCAGGGAAAAAAATCCACCTCCCAGTTCTATCATTTCCAATTAGCCACCATGTTCCTCAATTGAGAGCTGGAAGGACTTCCCTTGCTGTCTAAGGGACATATGCTCAAACTTATGAAGGAGGTAAGGAGTGGCAGCCTTACTTTGCTTGGAGTTAGATGATCTTTTTTTTCTGTCCTAGATTGTCAAAAATCCCTTTTCTAATCTCGTCCAAACACTTTTTAATAGCACAGGAATCCCTCCAGTCACTGTTTAGCATGCTTTTGTCTCAACCCCAGCTCCTATACAAGTCCTGCACTCTCATAGTAGGTTAGAACATTGACAGACACCCTTATTTGCAATGCCTCTTTCTTCCTGGTCACTCTGGTTCCCACATCTGTGCTCCTCTTTTCTTTTTATCTGGCAACTTTGCAGCAAGCCTTCTTGTAACCTCCTGACTTCAGACTCAGCTAGATGTTTTTTGTATATTTTCAAAAAACCTTCTGTGCCTGTCTCTATCGGCATTTTGCTGGCTATTTTGATGGATATTGTTACAAATCTATCTTGTTCTCTAAGAATACTTCCTGGATGAGGGGCCTTGCCTCTGTATCTTCAGCCTACAAAAGAATACATATTGAACTAGTGTCTGTTAAACTCACTCCTCTAAACAAATTATTTTATATGAATTCTGTAAAATTTTCATGCAAACTCTTTGTATGCTTATAGGGTACTAACCACATCAAAGACTACTGTTGGTATTATTTTTCCATATGGTCATCAAGACTCAGCTCATTCACATATATAATTCTCATGTGCTTGTAAAATTCTCACCTGTAAAACAGTGTTACCTATTAACAAACTGAAAATGTTAAATCTATAGATAAGTAATGTCCCCTGTCCTAGAAGTACTCAAGAACAGAAAAGAACAATTCAATTAACAGAGCAGTTTGATGAAATTCTTCACATGCACAAGCACAGGGGTGATAATAGCTAATCCACAGGAGGCAATTACTGAGATTAAATAAATAAATCTGGAAAAGTACAAATAATGTCATCCATGTCCCATTCCTTTCTTGTCTGACAGCAACCTTTTTTGAAAGTCACAATTTAAATGCCTCTGATGGATAAGAGAGTTTGACCATGCTCCAGTGAGTATACAGTCAACATAAATTGGACTTGGTGTTCTTGATGGAGGGGGTGTGTTCAAGGGTGAGAGGGTGGACCTTGGAGGAATGGCAAGCATGTGTGATCAGGGTGCATTGTGTGAAATTCTCAAATAATTTATAAAAGTTTCATGTTTAGGGGAAAAAATAAAAATGTTTATCTGACTTCTGTTATGGTAGTTGTCTTTACCGTTGTTTCTATGGCACCCTGTGGATCTCTACCCTCACAGTCCACTTATCACCAAGTATCTATACTTCCCATGCCTTATGTTTCACAGCTCCTAAACATAAAGTACTCTGTGATGAATCAGTGAAGCAGACATTCATGTCTGCATCCTGATTAAGTACTTGATCATATATAGAAATCCAATGTATTTGTCCAAAAAGTTTTACAATCTGTTAAAGATTCTACCAGTTTGAGAAGCATTTCCTCGCATCTCAAGGAATCAGTCAGCATGCCAAAGTAGGTCAGATAGTGCTTTAGCTTGAATTTTCCCCAATACCCTCAGTCATTTTAAAGACAACGAAAGACCAGTTATTTGGGGCTTGCAAAGCAATGTATGACACTGCCATTTTATATGGAGAACACAGAAATCTGGGAAGACGATGCTTAAGAAGAAACAAAAAAATTTTTAAACAACATGAAATTCTATTTAATGCAGGCTGAAGTTCATAGGCAACCAGCTGAATTCTCCCCTTTCCAGCCTGTGAGTAGCTAGCTGCACACCACCAACTTAGATGACTTTGAAGGACCTAAACAGAATGAGTACTGACATCAGTGGGCAATTAAAAAAAAAAAAAAAAGAAGGGGCAAGGAGGACTTACATACTGCCATCTTTAATTCTGGGCAATGTTAAGTACTTTAGTGTGATCAATGCATTCACCTATATTGGGCTGTTCTCTACACCAATAATAGAGCTTCATGAACCATGGCAGAAATTTATAACTGATGTAAAAAAGTTGTCCATCTAGGTAGATCTTTCTTGTTTACAACTGCCTAGCTTAGGCAATAGGAATTGGACTCCAGTACTATGAATTAGCAGTGAGCTCTCTAAACTATTAAGCTTTTTTGCAAGCAAGAAACCTCTACCACCACCATGGTTTATAGGCTTACCACTGTGGACACATTTATTCAGGAGATCCTCCCTCACCCTGTACATGATGAAGGGTGGGTAGGGATTGTCATGTCTATTTTCTATGTGATGAAATAGAAGTTCATTGACTTCTGCAAGTTTCCTAGAGAAGAACAGTTGGAGGTAGTTGAGGCAAGATTGACTCCAGAACTCCCAACAACAAATATATCTTGCCTCTATATGTACGTAGCTTTATACAGTTCACTAATTGTCCTGACTCTGCCTCTGAGGTAAAGAAATTTCTAATCAACAAAATGATGGGAATACCTAGATCATCTCTTGGCATTACTCCAATGTCATCCTTCATTCATCACAGTCACAACTATAGCCCACTAGGAAACAACTGGAGCCTATACCACTTTAGAAGCAATAACAATCATGACATTTTACTGGATATTATGTCATCATAGTTAATAAGGGTTTATGAATAGTCACTTTGATATATTCAATGAAGTACATTTTGCCAGGAACAAGGAGCTTTACAGTGTAATAAAAAAACACAGAAATTATATTGCTAAGTACAGCATGCCTTACTTTCAAGATACTAATAAATGACAATACTTTTGGTACCAGCTAATATGCTATGAAGTTATCAATAGTCAAACTACATGTTATTAAGAGAAAGTCAGGAAAAAAATAATGCCAATCTTTTGTAGGCAATGATTTTTTTGTTTGTGGTGTTGATAGAAAAATAAAGTTTAAAAGGCTATAAACAGAAGTGAGGAGAAAGAGCTGAAAAACTGTAAAGAACTTTGATCTCCATCTGAGCTGCCTATAAAGAAAGGAGAGATCTGCCATGACCCTGTCACTCTAGGCAGATGACTGACTTACAGCTTAGGTGTGCTTTGCATGCTGAATGCCACTGGGGCTCAAAACAGCTTGCCAGGCTCTATATATAGGGATGACCTCACCCTCTATTGGAATATAGCAGCTGTTCACCATTTGTTCCTTTTGCTGCAAAGCCTCAGCCTGTAGCTAATTGAGCACTTCAGTTCTTTGGAGAGAGGTACCTTGGAAATATTCAAACAAGATAGCTTTATTCAGATGGAAGCTAGCCAGGACAACAAGATAAGAACCTTCATCTCACAGGACTGTCAGTGTATCTTGACAAGAGATAGGGGATGCCTGGGGGGAAGGAGAGAGCTGCCTACTGCTCCTTCACAGAAAAGAATGAGAATAAGATTCATCAAAATTGTATTGTTGCTGCCTTCTCACCAAGCAAACTAAACACAGCCCACCCACCCCTGCCCTTTGTGAAATGAATCTGTCTTGTTAACACACCAGCTTCTCAGGAAGGCTTTAAGAATTTTCCTCATGGGAGAAACACCCCCGCAACTCCTGGATTTCCAGCCCCAGAACTGACTGGCAGTTATAAGCATCATTGGTAATTCCATAAAATTTCTTTTTCCAGGATTCAATAATAATTTTGCTGGGGAAAGCAAGCATCTATAATATTTGGTTGTTCTGGAAGCACTTATCCCAGCTGTATTACCAATGATTTCTGTCACTAGGGATACCCTTACTATTTGTGGGCTCTCATTCTTCCCATCTGTAACTTTCAGATATTGTTAGATTTGACTTCACATTGGCTTCCAGCTCTGAAAAAAATCCATATAATGTCTTTCATAAGTCACTTCATTCTCAATGCTTAGAAGACATAAAAAGCAAAGCAAATGGTTAAGGATAAAAAAAGCTATTTTCATGTGATGTGGTTAGACAAATACAACATTTCTTTCTTTGTTATATTCAGTTTGAAAAATGAACAAAAACACAGAAAATGTGTGGATTGTCAAAAATGAAACAATATAGCAAACTAGTTAAAAGTAAAAGACTCTTTCTGTATGAAAGGATCAAAATATAATACAGATATTTCTCTGGATGTGTCCTTCATTTGAGCTCAGAAAAAAAACATGACAAGATGAAGTATCATAAGTTTTGGGCCAAGAATATATTTGGATTGAAGGATCGGGAACAGAAGGTATAGCATTTGCCCTTGAGGGTCACAATTCCAGTATAAGTAACCAATGATTACTACACAATTCATGAAATTTGAGTAGGGTATTCAATACATGTCTAGAGAGACAGAGACGTCAGGAAGGACTCTATAATAATAAGTTTGAGTTATGCACTAAAGAAGAGGAGAGAGGGAGGCAACAAAAAGACAGGTTGAAGAATAATATAAATATTATCCTAGGAAAGTTCTAAAAACATGAAATTGTTTGTGAATTGTAGAGTTTGAAGTGCTGTGAGTCATGGGTGTGGCAAGTCACACATGGAAAGGGCTTGATCACCCAGATGAAAAACTCAGAGATAGGTGCATGAGATATCCTGGTACTTTTGGAGGGGAAAAGGTGCTAATACAGACAGTAAAAACCACGGAGCCAGCAAGAACATGCCCAACACATTTCTGTTTCTTCTCTCCAATACTTTGGTTTTCAAGAATCAATTAATTCAGCCATGAAAATGACACCACTTCTGGAAAGAGTTGCCGGGCTGTCCAGAGTTTGAAGACAGAAAGCCTTGCACACAGTTGTGACTTTAAACAGTCTAAAGACATCACTGTAAGTTATGTCATTTTTGTTCTGGAGAAGGGAATACAATGAGTCAAAGGCCAGGGGGCAAGGAAGGCAAAAATGCCCAGGTTCACTCTGAGCTTAGATAGAAGATGTCACCACCTTTTGTTTCTGAATAAAATGTATCTTCAACATGTCATTGTAACTCATTTTTCATTTTATTTATTTTTAAGATTTATTTTGTTTTATTCGTGTGTGTGAGTGAGTACGTGCACGCATGTGTTTACACACACATTCCTGCGCACTCATGCACACATATTTGTAGAAGCCTACAGATACCACAAAAAGAAATGTTAGACCTCTTCGAGATGGAATTCCAGGAAATTCTTCAGCACCTGATGTGGATGCGGAAACAGAACTCAAGTCAACCTAGGTTGAATAACAAAGCCTCTTAACCTCTGAACAATTTCTCCAGCCTCATAGAAACTCATTTTTAAAGCTGAACCATCAGAAAGCATCTCAAATATGATAGGACATTACAAATACTTTCTTTTTAAAAGATTTTAAAACTGATGTGCATATATGCAGAGAAAGAGTTGCGCTGTGATTCCAAGTACCTAAAGAGTTCCAAATATGCCACCATATATCCTGGAGATGGGATTACAGGCAACCGTGAGCTGTCTGACATGGGTGCAAAGAAACAAACTTGGATCCTTTACAAGAGCACTACGTGCTTTTAACTGCAGGACTATCTTTGTCATGAATCTGAGAGGAAACAGAAAGGGAGATGAGGGAGATGAAGGGAGATAAGAAAGAATGCAAATGATCAAAATACAATGTACTTATGTATAAAATTCTCAAACAATTATAAAATGTCAAAAGAAGAATGCATTTTCTAACATGTAAAAAAATTACATGAATGACAACATCAAGATTATTGTTAAATATCTTTTTATTGAAATGATACCATCTTGATTTCCTTGCATATCATCAACGTTTGGTTCTGCACAAGTGAACACCTGTATTATTGCACACGCAGAACAACATAGACTGAAACAAAGTAAATAACCCTCTTTGCAAGTCAACTTAATACCAGGTTCAGCAAATAAATTTTCATCTCTTACTTTAGTGGAAAATACATTCACAATCATAATAACTAATGCCAAAGTGAATTACACACTCAAACTTTTATAATTCATAATAAGGTGATAAGATAATAAGATACCAGACAACAGATATTAGATTATATGAGATTTATTAAATGAGCGTGGGGGTGGGGGAGAAGGAAGGAGGAGAGAGAGAAGGATAGAAACAGAGACAGAGGAAGAGAGAAAGAGATAGAGGGAAAGGAGTAAGAGGAAAGGGTAAGAAGGGAATGGGTGAAGTAGGTCTGTCCTTTTATATACTGGTCAGGGCCGTGTCCCCATGGCAGGTAGGCAATGACAACACCAGTAGACATACTGAAGCAGAATCCTAATACAAACCTTAGCATAAAAGAGTTCAAAAGGCCACTATGCAAAGATGGTATTCTACAAACAGTGAGTATACTTGCCTGGTTCATTATTGTATATTGTATTACAGCAACCAAACATCAGACATTTAATTTCTCTGGGCATGTTCAAATAAACACACAAAACATTAAGTATCAATTAGTATTCACCATAAAAACAAAGAAGTATTTTCATTTGCTGACACATATATTCATTTTATAAATATTTATATTTGATGTTCAACATTCTTGTCCAGGTAAGTTATTGAAAAATATGTCTGCTGCACTAGGCTCAGGGGGATGCCTTTATCTGCTGTTGCTATGGAACCAAAGAGTCTTATTAGATGTAGAAATCAGGAGATCTGGTATAAGAAAGAACTCAGCCAGTGAACAGCAAACTTATGCAGGAAGAATAAGGGAAATGTCTCTAAGGAAAGGAAGTCAGAAAGTTCAAGATGAATTGTCAAATACAAAAGTATTAGTCCTATAATTCTGGAAATGAAAAGATCCATTAGATTGCTCAGTTTGAGAAAAAGCCTTTAGAGACTCAGCCAAGACTAAGGTCAGTGAGTATGGAGATCAGGATGTAGTGGACTAAAGAGTTAACTAAAACAAATGATGGAAAATTTTTATTTAGAGATATGGGGAAGCAGAGGAGAGAGATTGGATAGTTGCTTAAGGAAGATGCAAAGTTACTTTTTTTTTTTAATTTTAAGGATGAGATGATATCAGAAATGATCAAATATATTTAAAAGATTATGGAGAATGAGCCAGCAGAAATGTATAGAAGGTTTGTAGAAGATGATCCTGCAGAAACCTGGATAAAAGTGGGAGATGATTGTTGAAAAGGTAAGCCAGTGTTGACAAAACTGAGAGGAGATGGAGCGATTGTTGAAAAGGTAATCCAGTGTTGACAAAACTGAGAGGAGATGGAGCATTCAGGACAGGGAGTTTGGGTTACAACCAAAAGTAAGGAAGTGAGTTGGATGGCCACCTAAAGTGCCTGGGTCTCAGTGGGACTCCAGCTAGCATCCCAGCTTCTCTAGAAGAAGGAGATAGGGACACAGACTGAAAGTGAATGAATGTAAGTGAGATGGAGTTGAGAACACGGCTTGTTTTTATAGAGCACAAATGCCCCAAATGAAGGACCAACACTCCCTCTGCCTTCTGTTCACTACCATCTAGAATCCGCAAAGCGATACTCTCAGAAGGACCAACCTGAAACATCTGCTCCCACTATATAGGGAATATCATCATGATGTTATTTTGTTTGTCCTTTTCTTATATCTTTGCTATTCTCTTCCTTTTATATGTTGCTCTCAACATTATGTAATTGGGGGAGGTTTTCTTTTTTCACACACCGACTCAGCTTAAAGCTTCAATCACTGCCTAATTCCAGCTGGAGTTTCTGTTTGGGATTGTAAATGTGTCTCAAGCACTTCTCTGTGGCTAGATTTCCACCCCCACCCTCTTTTTCAGTTTCATGGAATTGGCTTTAAGAACTTTATTTTAAAGATTGTATCACTGAACACAGTCTTCCATTTTTAACACTCTGTTGCCCTCTACAGTAGATAAGGATTACAGCACCAAATGCTGGAAAACCGCAAGATATTGGTATGGAAAGGCTTATTCTGAAATTGCAACAATCCTCATTAAGGAAGCATCCATTGAGAGGAGTGTAATTTTATTGAATGCATAATTGAAATAAATAATTAAATTTCCATAGTAGCCACATGGGAAACTGAAAAATCTCTGGCCACAGACTTAGCTATAAGAGAAAATTTCCCAAATAAATTGAGCTCAGAAATAAATGGACATAGCTTTCAGTTTCAAATTTACATAACTATCTTTCCCAAAAGAATGGAAATATTTTAAATAGCAAAAAACATTGTCTAATTTTTATACATGCCCCAAAATGCATAAATATGAGGAGTTATGGGAATGTCAAGTGTTGTAGCAGAAGGGTAAATAATTGGAGCTCACTCCTTTAGTCATTCCTCCCTGTTCTGTATGTCTGTATTTTACAGATGAGATCTCAGAGTCTCCAAACTCAAATCTTTTGACTCTCAACTTAGGGTCTTCATTGCTTAATGCGATCTCTCTTGAAATGACGATAACTGGCGATAAAAGCCTCATGCAGGGCCTGAGTGAACATGAGAAGTGGTCCTCATTACAATAAAAGCAAACAGCAAACTCACAGCTTTTGTTTCATGGTGCTCTGTGAAAACAACACAAAAATGTGGAGTTTGGGCCTTCTCCACAGCTTCTGAACTCAGTTTGTTAGGTCCTGCTCTTTGTAATATAGCTGAAGCCATTTTGTATTCAATATCCATTTTAACTCTGCTTTCTAGAAGTAGTTATTTGTAGCTGACAGTAACAAACCCTGACACAGTGTCAAGTTAACCTACACTAAAAGACTCTGCCAGAGGCTTAAGTTTACCTCATGCTTTACTATGACTCCATGGTCATAATGCATGTTCTGTTATCTGAACACTTAGCTATACTCTCTTTACACTCTATGTTATCTTTGCACTTGGCTGTACACTGGTTGTATCTGGAAGACCCTAACCACAGCCTCACTTACCTCATTTAGAACCAATCAGCTTAAAGGTTAGCTGATAATATTATTTCTAGTTGGCCAAAAGATGTCTTCTGCACTTGGTTTTCCTATTTTAAAGAAAAGCTGTCCTAAATGCAAACACACACAGTTTGGCTCCTGAGCCCACTGTGTCCCTGACCATTGTCAGCCTTTGGAAAATTCATTCAATGAACCATCCATATATACCTGAGATGAGTGTTGGAGTGGTTTGTGTGGCTTCCTCTGCACAAGTTATTTATCAAAAGCCTCTTTCAGAGAGAATTCTTCTTTATTCAGTGCTGTTGAAATAAACCAGGGAATTTCAAGTACCATTTAGCTGAAAAGATTAAAACCTTACTATCCAAGTTCTATGGGGACCATTCTCCTTCAAATCACCACACTCATTCAAAGTATTACATTTTTAATATAAAAAATCTTTTTTTTTTTTGAGCCTTTAAGCTTTGTCCTTCACCTCAGAGTTTGCCAGGATAGTTTTAGATACAGACATAGGTATTTAAAAAGAGGGAAAATATCTTTATGCAAAAAGTAAATTGTACTCGGCCTTATGATGTAAAGATATTTATTGACAAGATCTGAAAAAATAATGGAAGTTAGAAAATTTGGAGAAAGTTTGGAAAAATTAGGTTTATTAAAAGGGATCTAAGAAGAAAGAGAGGGTTGTTTTGGGGGGCACCAAGAATCAATAGATTATTTTAGTTACTCTTTTGTTTTTTTCCTGAGTCCAGGAAAAACCAAATTGTTTTATGCTCACTGTACTTCTTTGCACTTGTGTGTGTTCACCCAAAGGAGAGAGATGTCATGATGCTGGCTAAGACTCAAGAGAGAAAAAATCAAAAGAGTAAAAACATATATAAGTGATTCATCTGAGGAAAAACCCTTAAAATTGGATTTGGTACAGAAAAGAATCAATGCAAGGTTTTAAGGTATGACATAAGCTTCATAAGGCAGAAATTTGTGACCTCATTATATTATTACCAGTCAAAAGTTTCTGGCAAATCTAAGTGACTTTTCTTGTACTGCCGAAGCAAAATACCAGACTCTGGGTAATTAATAAATGACAAAAGATATTTTCTCACCACCATTGAGGTTGAAAATCCCCAATCCAATGCCGAGCATCAACTGAGGATGTCACTGCAGGATAGCAAAGTGGGTTAGAAAGGACAGAACAGAGAGATGAAAACCCAATTCTACAAACCCATCTTATAATGTTGCATTTCTTGGAGATATATAATAAATATCTAGTCACCTCAGATAGCACACCAATGATGTACCTAAAAAAATATTATACTCAAGTCTACTTTTGCAAATCATTGAAGTTTACTGGGATTAGTGACCGGAGCATAAAGTTACTTACCAGATCATGGGTGGTTTAAGAGAAGCTATGACATCAAAAAGGCCCATTTCAGTATTAGATACGACGCTAGAAAGTTATGTTCCTTGAGATCCTGACCTTCTTGCAGGTAACCCTATTGAACAGTCCCTTTGTCCCTAGCAGTTATACTGGTGCAAAACATTTGGGAAGACTCAAGAATCTTGTAGCTTTCTGAACTTCCTGAGACATGTAAATTTTGGGAGTCTTCCTTCTGCCTCCAGCATAGAATGCCCTAGCTCAAAGTATAGCTAATGACACCATCCCTCTGAAGAAAGCAAAGCCTAATTACCTAAAGAGTTCCTAAGAGGATGACTTCCTAACTGTGTTGCATCAGCATCTACGTTTCCCCACATATGAATTGAAGAATGCACATTAAGATTACAGTACGGCCATATTGGAAGAAGGTATTTTACACACACTCCCACAAACACACACACAAACCAGGGGCTGAAGACATTGCTGAAAGCACCTGCTGCTTTTGTAATGGACCCAAGTTTGATTCCCACCATCTACATCTCTAGCTTCAGAGGATCAAAGGCACTCTTCTGGCTTCCATGGGCACATATATTTATACTGATGCACACACACAGATATGCACCTACTTAAAATTAAATTAACCTGTTTTACGGTCTGGAGAAAGGGATCAGTGGTTACCAATACTTTCTCCTCTTACAGAGTGAATAATTTCAGTACCTAGCACCCATACAATGACTCAAAACTTCCTAAAACCCCAGTTCCAGGGGAAATAATGCCCTTTTCTGGCCTCCACACACATTACACATGCATCTGGTACAAGGAAAATGCAAGCAAAAACTCTACCAATGCACTAAAAATAAATGTTAAAAACTCAAAATATGAATATTAAAAATGTAAATTTAAGCCAGTCATGGTAGGGAGGGCCTTTAATCCCAGCACCCAGAGAAGCATATGCAGGTTGATTGCTGTGAGTTCAAGGTCAGCATGGTCTACAAAGTGAGTCCAGGACAGCCAAGGCTATTCAGAGAAACTCTGTCTTGAAAAAACAAGCAAAATATGAAAAAATACAATTTTAAAAAAAAGTCCCAAACCCCTTTTTCACAGTATGTCTATGGCTAGGTTTTTGTGCAGTGCACTTTGAGAGCACCTGGTATAATACTGTAGGAATATGGTGTGTATAAATATAAAAGAGCCACTGCTTGTGTACTTTTCATAGCTTATAGTACCTTTTCATGCATTTTTGTGCATTTAATTATCAGAATTACCCTATAAAGTCAGTATTACAATATTCATTTCAAGGATGTAGAAATATGAACTTGGTGGGGTTAAATAATCTCCCCAAAGTCTCTTAATTATACCAGAATCAGGACTCAGACTAGATTCTATGGTTTTTCCAATAGGAGAACAATAATCAGAAAAAAAGACGATTTGGGGTATGCATAATAAACTTTCTTTTAAGAAACCTAACTATGTTCTGAGCACAGCCTCATTAATTACCCAGGATCTCAGAGGTGGGCTAGGATTACTGAATTTCATTTTGTAGCAGTTTTTCATTTTTCTCTTCACATTAGACCTCAAACAGTATTTGTTTCTCCTTCAAGAATTTCGTTCACACAATTTGTCATACTCAATAGCTTTGTTGTCTGATACTTATGGCTTAAACTGAAAGTCTGTAAATGGCCTGCATGAAAAATGAACACATTGATGACTGGTGGTCATCATCACAAAGGACACTTACTAAAGGGATGTCTCCCTGACACTCAGACATCACTGAAAATCAGATCCTGCATTTATTGCCAAAGTTCTCCACAAAGAGAAGAATAGTTAGACCAAACCCTATATAAATAAATAAAAAGACTCAGGAGGCAGTAGCAGTAGGCTCTGTGAGTTCCAGGCTAGCCTGGTCTACAAAGTGAGTCAAAACATCCAGGGCTTTTGTTACACATAGAAAGTCCACCTCAAAACAAGTGTATGTACTCTTTGATGCCAGACTTCCAGCATCATGGCTTACATGCACACTCCCATAAAGGACTTATCCCAGTCAGCATTGCCCTACTGCTGTAGCATCCTCATGTGACTGAAGTTCTGGTGACATGAAGGAATAGACGTACAAACTGACCAAGGAAAACCTGACTCCTTCCCAGATAGTCATTATCCTGAGGGATTTAATGGTGTGGCACAGGTCTGTTTTGTGACTGGTAGTAAAATCTTAAAAATCCTTAAGTCTGTTGGTCTCTACTAGATAAGGTTGAAGTCTGACATCTCTGGAAAGCTCTTTGTACTTAGTCTATAATGGTGGACACCCTTTTTTCATCAGGGTTTCCACTTGATCTGGTAGTGACAGATCTTGTAAGGAGTGTAACATAACTCTCAAGGAAGATTACAGATTGGACCCCTTGCTGATAATAAAACCAGTTTATCAAATCCCATCCTAGACCTAAGAGGCTCTAGCCTCCAGTAAATGAGCTTTAATTTTACCTAGAAGTGATTCCCTCACCTACAGTATAATTAAGTATTGTGTTTGCCCTTTTGTCCATGTGACTGCATGTAAAGGAGTTACTGTACCACTGCATGTAGATTAAGTATCCTGGCACCCCTAACCCCCAACAAATCAGACATAGTCACCCTCAAAGCCCTCCCCACAGTAAAAGGGTTATAAATAAATGCTAGCTGGTGTGCTTTCTCTTGAGTGCTCACCATTCCTCCACCATGACATTCTGAGACTCCATTTATTCTGGGGGAGAAGGACCACTGGAGGCCCTGTGGTCAGGCATCCTGCTCCATCGCTGCTGCTAGCTCAGTGCTGACTGTCCATGAAGCACCCACCTAGGCCTGTCCCTCACCAGACCTGCCTGCTAGATGTTTCAGACATCTACCTACTTCCTGTGCTGTGCATAGGACAGCAGTTTAAGAAAGGGTTGTAACACTTTGGGTATCAGTATGGGCTTGTGGAACTCCTGTGTCTCCCCTGACTTCTGATACTGGCACTCTCATTCTAAAAGAGCTAAACTGTAAGGCTCTGTGAAAATTCATTTCCCACCTCCCCTGGTGAGATCAGTAACCAGGCCTTAATGCCCAGGACACAGGCCTCACCCTGAGTGCTCTAAGCTGCCCCTGAGCATGAAATGTTACCTTGACACCTTTGATCACAAGGTCCACCCATTTTCATCGGGAATCAAGCAACATCTGGACCAGCCCACCAGCTGAAGAATCCAGACCATCTGCTGAATGATGTAAGTCTAAAGGAAGATCTTTCCCTGATCTCCCTGAAGATCTCTACCATTTGATTAAGAAAGCTATTGCTGTCTGCAAGCATGGTGAGAGGAACAGAAAGGATAGGGATTATAAGCTCTGCCTAATTCTGAGAGCAAAGTTCAGCAGTTGGCTAAGCTGTTCCTTTCTCCCAATTGGAAATATGAAACATCCACAGTCTCTGCTATAGTAGCATAAGGTCTCTTGTGCACTGGAGCAATACAATAACTTTGAATACACAAACAAATAAAATGATCTTTTGTAAGAACAATGGTGGGCTTTCCTTAAAAGTATTATGAACTGAGTTCAAATACACAAACCCCAGACTGGAAAAATCTTGCCATGCTGGCAATAGATCCCTAGGACCTATTGGCCCATTAGCCTAACTGAATCAAGCCAATGAGAGTTGTATCTGAGAAGTCACACTCATGGCTATCCTGTGGCTTCCACACACATGCATACACAAGTGAATGTGTACACACACACACACACACACACACACACACACTCACCACACACCAAAAATAAATAAAACAACTTCAGTCTTAGAATCAGCAAGAAAGTAAAGGTTCTTAGAAAAATAAACTCAGATAGACTTAGTCCAAAAATATTTGTAGAGTCTTTATTTCTACCTATACGGAGTCACAAATTCCAACAGGGCTGATGTTTCTGTACATTTGGACAAGCCTTCTCATGGTGTTCCACCTAGTTTCCCTCTGTCCAAACCAGGGATCATGATGCTTATGCACCTAGTGAAATTATAACAAGAAAATGAAAGCATGTGTGGTCCCCAGGAGACATCAGGACTCAGAGTACTGAACTTTCTCCATCCCCAGGCTCTTCTCCAGAAGAGATCAGCCTAAGACTAAGTACTGCTGTAATGAACATGCCTTTTGCCTCTAATAGTAATAAATGCAGAAAACACTGCATTTTGTGGTGTGAAATGTGGATGTGGTAATAATATTATTTGCTACATTTTTCCATGTAGAGCATAACCTCAAAAAAGACTGTCTAATCCCTCAATACCTTCCACTCTCTGAGTCTCTGAAGGCTACCAGTGTTTATATCTAAATAGGAATTAGGAGCTAGTCATAGGAATAAGATTTTCTCTGGTTAGTTTCCAGTGGGGCAGATTGACAGCCTTAACAGAATGTTTCATAACAGATCAGAAAAAAACAGAAATTGGCAATATGGTCTTGAACCTGACCAGTGACCCACCCCCCATGCAAAAGGGACCATTTTAAATAGCATTACTTTTCCATAAAACTCATATTTTGAAACACAAATTTATAAACAAGTTTTCTAGTCACAAAATGAAAGTCACCAAAGGCATAGAAGTCAAGACTCCATGAGACAGCTTAAAGGGCACACAAATGAACAATTGATACACATATGCATGCACAGGCCACACACACATGCACATGCATGCACACACACACACACACACACTACACACAACCACACAAATGTACAAAATATGCTCAACACATATACACAAATAAAATATAAGTGTGCTTCTTAGGTACCCAGGGAGATACTCCTTGATCTGATCACACCTTTGATTCCATTTGGAAGTGCATGGAAAATGATATCTGTATTTCTAAACTTCAAATTTTTATATTTTTGTTAATCAATGAGATAGTGAATGAAAAGAAAACCAAGTAGGATTCCAAATTTTGCTTTGATGTATTACACATACACATATGTACACCATACCTCCACATGCATAGAAACACAGGCACACCATACCCACATACACACAGATGCACAATCCACATATGAGTACCATATACATACACACATATATATATGTATACACAACATACCTTATATACATATTTATATACCCACCACATACACACAGCATGCACAAGCACACAAACACACAACACACACCAACACATATCATATATAAAATACACAAAATACTCCTAATATATGTACATTCAACTCAGCAGACAAATATACTTGCAACACATAGAAACATGCACACACACAACACAGAGATTCACAGATACTCAGAAGTACACATGTATACACCACCCACATATATGTTCCATACATAATACATAGATACATACACATATATACATATATACACACTATATATACAATACACACAGAGACACAACACACATACATACAAATGCACACATTCTGTTGAGTAAATGTACCATACTTTCTTTATCCATTCTTTGATTAAGGGACATCTAGGCTATTATGAATAAGTCTGCTATGAACATGTCCTTGTTATAGGGAGAAGCATCATTCGGGTATATGCCCAGGAGTGGCATGGCTCTGTCTTGAGGTAGAATTATTCTCAGTTTTCTGAAAAAGCATCAGATTGATTTACAAAGTGGTTGTACAACTTTGTATTCCCACTAGCAATGGAGGTGTGTCTTCTTTTCTCTACCTCCTTGCCAGCATGTTCTGTCATTTGAATTTTTGATCTTAGCCATTCTGCTAGGTTTAAGATGGAATCTCAGAATCGTTTTGATCTGATGATTAGGGACATTGAGAATTTCTTTAAGGGTTTCTCAGCCATTTGATATTCCTCTGTTGAGAATTATGTTTAGTTCTGTACCCCAATTTTTAATTGGATTATCTGGTTTGCTGGTGTTTAGTTTCTTGAGTTCTTTATATATTTTGGATATTAGTCCTTGGTCAGATGTGGGTTGGTGAAGATCTTTTGCCAGTCTGTAGACTGTCATTTTGTTCTGTTTACAGTTGCCTTACAGAAGCTTTTCAGTTTCATGAAGTCCAATTTATTAATTGTTGATCCTAGAGCCTGAGCTATTGGCATTCTCTTTAGCAAGTTGCTTCCTGTGCCAATGAGCTCAAGGCTTAAAAACAGGGAAATCTTGAAATTTGCTGCCAAATGGATAGAACTAAAAATTATTATCCTGAGTAAAGTAACCCTTACCCAGAAAGACTCACATGGTATATACTCACTTATAAGTAGATATGAGCCAAATAATACAGGATAACCATACTACAATACACAGTCCCAAAGAAACTAAATAATGAAGACCCCAGGAAGAATCTTTAGTTCTTATTCAGAAGGACAAATAGAATAGACACTGGAAAGAGTTTAAGAGAAGGAACAGGAACAGAGCCTACCAAAGAGGTCCATTGAAAGACTCCACCCAGCAGGAAATCCAAACAGATGTTGAGACACAGCCAAATTTGGGGTGGAAAACACAGTTTTTCCTTTCTCTCTTTCTTTCTTTGTTTCTTTCTTTTGTATTATTGAATTCTCAGATGTATAGATAACATTGCTGGCTAATCATTTACAAATAAAAGGTGAGTTTTATAAATGTGTAAACTGCTTTGCTGCCAGTGAAGGTCACATCACATTATTGACTACAAGCCTTGGCAACCAAGGCTTGACTCTCTATGGGGAAGAAGAAGAGGAAGGAGGGTGGAGGCATAGTCCAGCCTTGCTTTTAACCCTGCCCCTGTTTGGTAAGTATTACAGTCACCTTGTCTGCAACACCTGGTGTTTCTAACATGATGATGGATGAAAGATATCTGCCTGCCCTTAATTATTACAGTGAGAGTCACAGTGGTGTATCTACTATGATGGTGGTCAGAGAAAGCACTCTTAATGTCAAAGTATTTAATGCATACAAGTTTTAAAGGTCTCATTTCTGTGGACTTTAGATGCAATTGAGGAATAAGAGAATTTATACTCCACCAGAATATAAAGACTTCTAACTAAAAGTTGAAATAAATCAGAATGATAATCTGTGTGTCCTTAGGTAAATGTCTACTGCTGGTCAGCACAGCAGTCATACCAGCACTGTTGTTTCAGCTATTCTTTCCAAGATGAAATGCTTCCTGTCTCTTTTTCCCTGGTGAAGAACATTGAACATCATGGTGAAAGTGTCTCTTTATACATTTATCATGGTAAAAAAAATTATATCTTTTTAAAAATTATGCAAGAATTATTCTAGGGACAGGATGGGTGGAGCTATGAGGTTTTCTCTCCTCTTTGAGTTCTTTTCTAACACTTAATGAGATATTGTGTAGTTTATAAAAAATAGAGATTTGCTTCATGTAGTTCTGAGGGCCAGAAAGTCCAAGAACATGTCCTGTCTCCTGGTAAGGACTTTCTCATTCCATCAAAGTCTTGCAGAGGACATCACATGGCAAGGATACATGTACATGTGTGTCAAAGAAAGAAAAAGGCTTCTCCCTGAAGCAAGTACTTTAGAACTGTGGAATGACACTTCTGGACTGACCCCACAAATTTGTGCATTTTAATTGTCTAATATGTTCAAATTTTTGACACCTTATTCTCTGCTGTTCTCACTGCTTCTTTCTCTCCCCACCTCTCACACTTTCTATTCTATTTTAATTTCTTTCATGTTGGAATAGTTAATTCTAATCTACAATTCAAATAAGCCTGTTACTTGAGCTAGTTCATTATTTCAAGTTCCTCGTTTAAGTAATTATTATTTTCATTTGAAGATTTTTTGGTGTGGTTTTAAGTTTTATTCACTCATGCTATTAAATCCTAGGACACAGTAGTATACTTAGACTTGATGATCTTTGTATATGAGTTGATTTCTATTGGTACCATCATTGACACTAGTTCTCATTAATACTCTTTTTAACAATTAGTAGTAGTAGTAGTATTTTGATTTTTTAAAAATAATAACTTTTCAAAACTGTGGAAATAGTTTGGAACATTATGTCCATTCCCCAGGCAGATGCATTTCTGTGTTAAAGATACTCAGGGATCTATCAGGAATCAGATTAATCAAGTTTCAACTACAATCCTGCCAAAGGCTAGATTCCTAGGGACCACTCTATTGGAATTAAAGGTTTTTCTATACTCCTTCTAGCTCCCAAATAATGAGATGGAGACCTGTTACATTTATTTAAAAGCTTTATAGCACTACAGGTGATCAGATATTGATCTATTGAATCTGTCTATACTTTCCTGGCTACTTTCCAGCCATGTTCTCCATGCTACTTGCCATCTAGTCTCACCCCAGCTGCACATACTCTGTCCTGGTCCTCGTACTCACTCTTCATGGCCCATTGCTCTCATGGACTAGTGCCTTTCTTTCTCTCCTGCCTTCTCTCTCTCTATCTGGGATCCCAACACAGGCAATGGAAGTCCTGCCTACTGTCTCCTTTGCCAAATCATAGGTTCATTAGCTTCTCCATTAACCAATCAGAGATAATTGGGGAGTAATTTTAACACAACATTGAGACATAAGATTCCTCAATATCAATGACAACGCCAGAATCTGTTAGCATTTTGCTCACAGCAGGTTCAGCAATTAACATCTGAATATGGGGAGCAACACCTTACAACAATGTGAATGAATGCAGTGAATCTCTACATTCAGTAAATCCCTTTTGCACCAAGAGTGTAATTTCACATCTCATGCCTACTGAGTGTAGACATCATCTAAGTTAAAAAGGCAAGAATAGGAGTATCTATTCTCAAAACACATCACATATTGAAACTGATTTTTGTGGTGTAATTCGGTCTAAAAACTGTGAAAAAAATTCATTCTAAGTTGCTATAAGTTTTAAGTTCCAACACAGACAAGCTCACCAGGAAGTAAGCCTAGATTCCATGAATTCTCAATTTATCCCAGTGAGAGACTACAGTGAGTGGCATTCTCTCACCCTGCCACTTTCCAGTAGATATCAGCTCTGACTGTAGATTTAGTAGTTCAAATGCTGGTGTTATTACCTGAAAACTACAGATTAGAACTCTAAATTTCAGAATTAAAGGAAAGTGTACAGTAAATAAAACAGGGGTGGAGAAGGGGTAGGAGGAGGACACTGAGCCTGAAGATGCACTACAAGATGCACAGGAAAGAGTGGGAACAGCTAAATCAGATCAGAATTATGGTTCAAGGGAAATTGCCATCAGGTCTCAATTTTCTATAGGACAGGACACTGAGACTACTGTCTCTGGAGATGTGGGAATTATCCTGGCTCCCCTGTCTCTGAGATCAAGAAGAGAAGGCTCAATAGTAGAGGAGGTGAGTGCAGGTACGTGTAAAACCTATAACCCTCTAAACATGGCACTGCATGGACCACTCTGTGTGATAGTGCCACCTTCAGACTTTGCTGAGCTACTTTTCAGAAAGTTGTGAGCTGGCAGACATCCATTCTGCTACTGAGCTTCAAGTCCCTGGCAAATGCCTGTAAGGCCACCTGCTTTATTCTGGGGAAATTTAACACAAAGAATCTCAGTTTTCATTGAACCTAAATGCTAAGATTCTGGTGGAGGGTGTTTACTTAAAAATCTCCTCAGCACTTTCAAATTCACCAGAGACAATTTCCAAAGAATATTTCCTGCTGTGCATTTTAACTTTGCCATGGTATAAGAGATGGGGCTTCTCCTTCAAAAATATTATGAGATCTCTGACACCTACCTTACAATGTAATAAATGTGCACTTTGAGTATTATATTGCTTTTCAGGTAGAAAGCAATGCCTGAGAGAGCTGTGCAGTGGCTCACCCCAGCCTTCCCCATCAGACCTATTTTTCTTGCTCACATTCCAGATACTTGACTTAAGGGCTAGGGGCAATATTATTTGGAAAGTTTACCAAACAATTATAGGTCACTCTTTTTTTCGTGATTTTATTATGTTTCTTTTTTAACATATATTTATATTACACATGAATAAAATAAACTACATACAGCAGAAAGAACCACAAGACAGTCATGAATTACATAAATGTTACATTCATGGTGATTTGGCTATTTGTATTTGGCAAACTTGAGTAAACATCTCTCCTATCTTATTGGGTCTAAATTTCAGAATGAAAATCAGATACCTCATCTCTATTAACTTAAAACATCTATCTTGATCTAACATCTTATCCCCTAACCAACTAAGCTTAATTGTAAGACTAAACTATCTGGTTTTCAACCTCATCATAGACTTGAGAAGGATTAAAACTTAAATATCTGAGTGAACTGAAGTGCAGGTAAGCAGTATCAAAAATGAAAAAATGACTGAGACAGTTTGCTGCCTGATTAAGCACCCAACACTCTTTATAACATTGGAGCATCGTCTTCAGTCTTCTAGCCCAATATAACTGACAGACATATTTGTGAGGCAGGAACTATTGAGGACCTGCATATCCTGTCTTGGCAGAGTTCGGTCATTGACTCTGCCTGCATCTAAGCTTGCCAATTTTTAGGCAAAATTCTGTCTGTGACAGAATGGAGGACATTTTTCCTAGTAGCTGGTTTGTCACATTTGAAGCCAACTCCATAAGGAGGTTCTTTGATGCTCATCATCTTCTTTGAGGTGGGCTCAGTGTTGGCAGGAGTTAACTTGTCTTGTCAAATAATCTTTAAATCAATAAAAACATCTTTAAATAGCGTATTCTGAAGGTCTCTGGGGCTTTTAAAGACCTTATTTAACTATTTTATATAGTTTATATATATATATATATATAAAACTATTTTATATATATAGATATATATATATCTATAGAATCATATCTATTTGTTAGATCTAAGATATATATTCTTGTTATAAAATTAGACTAGTATTTCACATGACCATAATTTGTATCAATGCAAAATTCTATACCAATGAATTAAAAATAACCTTATCTATGAGTAACCATTAAGGCCTTGAGTTGAGAGGCAGATTCAATAATCTACCTTCTGTTTTATCCTCCCTCTCTATTTCTATATCCCTCTTTCTTTCTTTTCAGCTCCTATTTCCTTACCTACAAAAGAAATTTAAAGGAAAAGAGAGACACCCCTGAGTCCAACCTAGTTTTCCCTCTGTACAAGAATAACCAACTCCCAATGAAAATGAGCATCTGCTGAGCAAGAGAGCAAACAGAAACCTACCCAAACCCTCGTAAAGGAAATGGGACATCGTTCTCTTAAGGTTTCTTCAGGCTGATTTAGGGTGAATAATAAATTTGAAGGGCCCCCCAAAATTGGGGAAAATGGTTAAGCAAGTCAGGGATAGCATTTGTGGTCCATTTTCTAAATGTCAAGAAAGTCTACGCTTAATAGATGTCCTGTGTAGGACAGTCTGAAATGCTGGACCAACTGGGGTCAGAAGCTTTCTACAATGCTGTCCTGGAAATTGTTCTGATCCAATGGGTAACAGCAACTGAGGCACCTGGGGCTGAAACATGAAGGATGCAGTATGTCAGCATCCAGAATGCTAAGAGGAATGAATCCTGTCAGGTCTGATCCAGCATCAGTGTCCAGTTCTTTCATTCTGAAAACATAATTTATCATAAGCATTATAGAGTTCTAACCTTATAATTATATGAGGTGTGTGGGAAGCACAGAACAATTAAGGCTGCTCCTCTGCTCATTGTATGAGCAGAAGTAAGACATATGCAAATCTTCCTTCATGCCATACAAGAATGGCCTCTAATTATAAGTCGCAGAGAAGCTGTGACAAACATGAAGCTTTGTATAAGTGGCTAGCATCTGATTATGAGTGAGAATATGCCATGTGTGTCTTTCTGAGTCTAAAGTACCTCACTCAGGATGAATGTCTCTAGTTCCATCTATTTGCCTACAAATTTTAAGATTTGTTTTTTTATAGCTGAATAGTATTCCACTGTATAAATGAACCATAGTTTCTTCATCTAGTATTCAGTAGAAGGACAGATTGTTTCCAGATTCTAGCTGTTATGAACAAGGCTGCTATGAACATAGTTGAGCAAATATCCTTGGTGTATGGTGGATCCTCCTTAGGAAATATGCCTAGAAGTGGTATCACTGGGTCTTGAGGTAGACTTATTCCCAATTTCCTGAGGTAGCACCAGATTGATTTCCAAAGCAGATGTATAAGTTTGCACTCCCACAAGCAATGGAAGAGTGCTCCCTTTCTCCATATTCTTGCCAATATGTGCTATAACTTGAATTTTAAATCTTAGCCATTCAGATAGGTGTAAGATGGAATCTCAGAGTCCTTTTGAGTTGCATTTCTCTCATGAGTAGGGAACATTTCTTTAAGTGTTTCTCAGCCATTCAATATTTCTCTGTTGAGAATTCTCTATTTATCTTTGTATCGCATTTTTTAATTGGGATATTTAGCTTGGTGTTGTTTAATTTCTTTAATTCTCTAGTTTCAATATTAGCCTTTTGTCAGATGTAAGATTGGTGAAGATCTTTTTCTCAGTCTGTAGAATGTCTTTTGTTCTGTTGACCATTTCCTTTGCCTTGCAGAAGCTTCTCAGTTTCATGAGGGCTGATTTATTCATTGTTGATCTTAGAAATTGTACAGTTAGTATTCTATTCTGGAATGTTTCTCCAGGGCCAATGAGTTCAAAGCTCTTCCGCACTTTTTCTTCTAACAGATTTAGCGTTAGTGAGGTCTTTAATCCATTTTGACTTTAGTTTTGTGCACGGTGATGAATATGGTCCTATTTGCATTTTTCTGCATGTAGCCACCCAGTTCAAGCAACAGCATTTGTTGAAGATGCTATCTTTTTACCATTGTAGGAATTTGGCTTTTTTGTCAAAAATCAAAAATGCCCAAAATGTATAGATTTATTTATGGGTCTTCTATTCAATTTCACTGGTCAAGGAGCCTATTTCCATGCTAATACCATGCTGTTTTAATTACTGTTGCTCTATAGTAGAGCTTGAAATCCGGGATGGAGATTCATCCAGAAGATGTTTTATTGTACAGGATTGTTTTAGCTATTCTGAGATTTTTGTTTTTCCATATGAAGTTGACAATTGATCTTTCAAGGTCTGTAAAGAATTGTTTTGGAATTTTTATGAGAATTGTATTGAATCTATAAATTGCCTTTCGTAACTGAACATTTTTACTATGTTGATTCTCCTGATCATGAACATGGGAGGTCTTTCAATCTTCTGATATCTTCTTCTATTACTTTCTTTAGAGACTTGAAATTTTTTTTCATATAAGTTTTCACTTGTTTGGTTAGAGTTACACCAACATACTTTATACCATTTGTGGCTATTGTGAAGGGTGTAGTTTCCATAAATTTTTGCTCAGGCTGTTTGTCATTTGCATATAGCAGGGGTACTGAATTTTTTAGCTGATTTTGTATCCAGCCACTTTGCTGAAGGTGTTTATCCACTGTAGGAGTTCCTTGGTAGAATTTTTAGGGTCACTTATTTATACTATCATGTCATCAGCAAATAGTGAGAGGTTGACTTCTTCCTTTCCTATTCTTATCCCCTTGATTTCCTTTAGTTGTCTTATTCCTCTAGCTAGGACTTCCAGTACTATATTGAAGAGATGTGGAGAGAATGGAGAGCCTTGTCTTATCCCTGATCTCAGTGGAAATGATTTAAGTTTCTCTCCATTTAGATTGATATTGGCTATAGGCTTGCTGCATATTGCCTTTAATATCTTTAAGTATGTGCGTTGTATCCCTAGTCTCTCCAGGACTTTTAACATGAATAAGCATTGGAGTTTTGTCAAATACTTTTTTTGGCATCTAAGGAGACAATCATGTCATTTTTTTCTTTCAGTTTACTTATATGATACATTATGTTTATGGATTTCCCTATAATGTACCACCCCTGTATGCCTGGTATGGAGCCTACTTGGTCATGATGAATAATATTTTTATGTTTTCTTGGATTTGGTGTGTGAATATTTTATTAAGTATTTTTTGCATCAATGTTCATAAGAGAAATTGGACTGAAATTCTCTTTCTTTGTAGAGTCTTTCTGTGGTTTAGTTATCAGGGTGACTGTGGCCTCATAGAATGAGTATGGTAATGATCCTTCTGTTTCTATTTTGTGGAAAAGTTAAAAGAGAATTGGTATTAGCTCATCTTTGAGTGTCTTGTAGAATTCTGTGCTGAATCTATCTAGTCCTGGGCTTTTTTGGTTGGAAGAATTTTGATGATTTCCTCAATTTCTTTAGGAGAAAGAGGACCATTTAATTTCTTTACCTGATCTTGGTTCAATTTTGGTAGCTTGTATCTATCAAAAAAATTGTTTATTTCATTTAAGTTTTCAAATTTTGTGGCATACAGGTTTTAAAAGTATGACCTAATGATTCTTTGGATTCCCTCAGTGTCTGTTGTTATATCTTTCTTTTCATTTCTGATTTTGTTGATTTGATTACTCTCCCTTTGCATTTTACTTAGCTTGGCTAAAGTTTTGTCTAACTTGTTGATTTTCTAAAAATAAAACAAAACTGCTTTTGGCTTTTTTGATTCTTTGAATTGTTTTCTTTGTTTCTATTTTATTGATTTCAGTTCTGAGTTTGATGATTTCCAACCATCTACTCTTCTTTAATTAGTCTGCTTCTTCTTTTTCTAGTGATTTCAGATGTTTTGTTAAGTTGGTAATATGGGTTCTCTCCAGTTTCTTTATAAAGAGCACATAGTGGTATGAATTTTCCTGTTAGCACTGCCTTCATTGTGTCCCATAAGTTTGGGTATGTTGTGCCTTCAGATTCATTGAATTCTACAAAGTTTTTTAATTTCTTTCTTTTTTTTTTTCAACTTCATTCCCTACCTAGATATCACTGAGTAGGGAGTTGTTTAATTTCCATGTGTTTGTAGGTGTTCTGTTGTTTTTGTTGTTATTGAGATCCAGCTTTAATCCATGGTGGTCTGATAGGATGAAATGAATTATTTTGATCTTTTTTTATCTCTTGAGTTTTGATTTGTGACTGATTATATGATTGATTTAGGAGCAGATTCCCTGAGGTGCTGAGGAAAAGGTAAATTCTTTCGCCTTTGTGTGAAAAGTTCTGTATATATCAGTCAGGTCCATTTGGTTCATGACATCTATTAGTTTCATTGTTTCTCCATTTAGTTTCTGTGGTGATGATCTATTGGGGAGAGTGGGGTGTTGAAGTCTCTCACTATTAAGATATGGGGCTCTATTGGGACTCTAAATGAGAGACGCATGGGAGAATAGCAAAATAAAAGGATATAGAGGGTCCTAGAAATTTACAAGTAGAACAATATGATAGGCAGATTTGGGCCCAGGGGTCCCGCTCAAACTAAGGCACCAGCCAAGGACAATACAGGAGGTAAACTTTAAACCCCTTCCCAGATCTAGCCAATAGTCAGAATATTCTCCACAGTTGAGTGGAGAGTGTGATATGACTTTCTCATGTACTCTGGTGCCTCACATTTGACCATGTCCCCTGGAGGGGGAGACCTGGTGGCACTCAGAGGAAGGATAGCAGGTAGCCAAGAAGAGACTTGATACCCTATGAGAATCTACAGGGGGAGGTAATCCCTCTCAGGAACAGTCATAGGGGAAGGGAATAATGGGAAAATGGGGGGGGGAGGGAATGGGAGGATACAAGGAATGGGATAAACATTGAGATGTAACAAGAATAAATTAATAAAAAAAAGAAAGAAAAAAAAGATATAGGGCTCAACATGTGATTTAAGCTTTAGTAATGTTTGTTTTATGGTGTGTATGCTCCATATTTGGGGCATAAATATTCATCATCTTGGTGTATTTTTCCTTTGATGAGGATGGTGTATCCTTCCCCATCTCTTTTGATTAGTTTTGGTTGAAAGTCTATTTTATTAGATACTAGAATGGCTGCTCTAGCTTGTTTTTTTGGTCCATTTACTTGGAATACCCTTTTCCAGCCCTTTATTGTAAGGTAATGTTTATCGTTTTTTGCTGAGGTGTGTTTCTTGTATGTAGCAGATTGATTAGTCCTCTTTTCGCATGCATTCTGTTAGCCTGTGTCTCTTCATTAGGGAGTTGAGGACATTTGAGTGATATTAATGACCAGTGGTTAATGGTTCCTATTGCTTTGATGTTGGTAGTGGTAGAGTGTGTGTGTGTGTGTGTGTGTGTGTGTGTGTGAGAGAGAGAGAGAGAGAGAGAGAGAGAGAGAGAGAGAGAGAGAGAGAGAGATTCCTTTCTTTTGTTTTTGTGGGTGTGGGGTTATTAATTTCCTTTGCTTCCCTGTGTAAAATTACCCTCCTTGGGTTGGAGCTTTCCTTCTAGCATTTTCTGTAGAGCTGGATTTGTGGTTAGGTAATGTTTGAACTTATGTTTTTCATGAAACCTCTTGTTTTCTCCATCTATGGTGATTGAAAGCTCTGCTGGGTATAGTAGTCTGGGTTGTCGTCTATGGTTGTTTAGTGTCTTTCATCCAGGCCCTCTGGCTTTCATAGTCTCTGTTGAGACATTAGGTATAATTTTGATAGGTTTTCCTTTATACATGACTTGGCCTTTTACTCTTGCAGCTTTTTTTGATATAAAAGTTTTGGTTTATTGTAGTTCAAATAAATAAACTGAACAATCAAATGTCTTAACATTAAACTTTAGAAACAAAAGTTCAACATTCAAACAGGAGTAGTTAACAAAGGGAACACCCAGAAAGGTAATTTTGTTGTCTAATTGCGAATACTGGTAGAGATCATTCAGAGGAGAATAAAGTATGTTTAACCAGGATTCTATTTTGGCCAACATTTTAGCTATGAATGTGGTTCATATTTGAGAATGAATTATTAAATAATTCTTTTCTTGGGCTAAGCAAGACTTGGCCTATAACTCAGAGGGAGAGATCCAAAGCACACGTGTGAACAAATGTAGCTAACTCTTCTTTAAAGACAAAGGTAAAATCATGTGTATTATAATATTCATAGTCTCTGGAAGAATTCAATTCAGAGTATTTTCTTTTACCCGTTACAAATACAAAATCAAAACAAACCCCTACTTCAGTTTTCTGCAGTCTGTGGTATTTGCAAGCTCCAACCGCAAATGCTCTTGTTTTGCTAAGTAACACTGCTAATAAGAACTCCACCCATTATTGACCTTTTAGTTTTAAGATTTAAAATTTACTAGAGACAGCCTACCTTTGAGTATATATGTCAGTCATCCCACACAAAGAAAAGCAGTAAATATTTCCAAGTGTTCTGTTCAGAGACTGCCTACACTGCTGCTCCTTCTCCTGCCATGTGGTTATCAAGTAAGTTTACTAATGCAGGTGTATGTAAAAACTTGAAAATTTGGCTCATGAATGGGTTTTCAATTAGCCAAGACCACGTGGAATGGTATTTAGAATTATTTTGTTGATTGTCTAGTGAGCTCTGATGCTGTGGGAGGTAGAGGTGGACCCTGGCAATACAAATCATCAACATATGTCATAAATACTTTCCTCCTCTCCTCTTGAACACAGTCAAGTATGAGATACCATTTTTCTCTTTAAAATTTTCCTCCTTGGGTTGGAGTTTTCTTCCTACTATCTTTTCTAAAGCTGTACTTGTAATTAGGTACTGTTTGAACTTAGATTTGTCATAAAATAGCTTGTTTTCTCCATATATGATGATTGAAAGGTTTGCTGGGTATGGTAGTCTGGGTTGGCATCTGTGGTCTCTTAGATTCTGTATGACATCTATCCAGGCCCTTCTGGCTTTCATAGTCTCCACTGAGAAATCAGGTATAATTCTGATAAGTTTGCTTTTATATGTGACTTGGCCTTTTTCTCTTGCAGCTTTTTATATATTTTTCTTTATCCTGTACATTTAGTGTTTTGACTATTATGTGGCGGGAGGATTTTCTTTTCTGGTACATTCTATTTTGAGTTCTGTAGGCTACTTGTACATTTATGGGCATTTCATTCGTTAGGTTAGAGAAGATTTCGTTTATTATTTTGTTGAAAATATTCTCTGGGCCTTGCAGTTGGGAGTCTTTTTTTTTCTTCTATCCCCATGATTCTTAGGTTTGGTCTTTACATAATATCCCAGATTTATTGGATATTCTGTATCAAGCGCTTTTTAGATTTAGCATTTTCTTTGAATGCTATAACCATTTCTTCAGTCACATCTTCTATTTCAGATATTCTTTGTTCTATCTCTTGAATTTTCTTGGTCATGCTTGTGTCTGTACATCCTGTCCTCTTTTGTCAGATTTCCATTTCTATCTGGACTATCTCAGAATGTATTTTCTCATAGCTTGTAGCTCCTGTTTTAGGTCATGAAAGCTTTTATTCTTGTCTTTCGCCTGTTCGATCATAGTTTCTTGAAGTTATTTTTTTGTTTGTTTGTTTCTTTGTGTGTTCAAGTTCTAGTTTAAGGGATTTAATTTGCTCCTTTAATGCCTCCATCATTTTCATAACATCCAATGTGAAACTCTTCTGTGTCAGGAGCTATCGCATCTCCAGGGCTTGTTGTGGTGGTGGGACTGCTAGTTTCAGGTTCTGGTGGTATCAAATGTCCTGGGGATTGCTGCTTGGGTTCTTTTTTTTTTTTTTAATTTTATTTTATTAATTTATTCTTATTACATCTTGATGGTTATCGCATCCCTTGTATCTTCCCATCCCTCCCTCCATCCCATTTTCCCCTTAGTCCCCTCCCCTATGACTGTGACTGAGGGGGACTTCCTCCCCCTTTATATGCTCATAGGGTATCAAGTCTCTTCTTGGTAACTTGCTATCCTTCCCCTGAGTGCCACCAGATCTCCCCATCCAGGGGACGTAGTCAAATATGAGGCATCAGAGTACATGTGAAAGTCAGACTCCACTCTCCACACAACAGTGTAGAATGTCCTGTCCATTGGGAAGATCTGGGTAGGGGTTTGAAGTTGACGGCCTGTATTGTTCTTGGCTAGAGCCATAGTTTGAGCAGAACCCCTGGGCCCAAATCTGCCTATCATACTGTTCTTCTTGTAGGTTTCTAGGACCCTCTGGATCCTTCTACTTTGCTATTCTCCCATGCTTCTCTCATTTAGAGTCCCAATAGGATGTCCTCCCCTCTGTCCCAGTTTCCTGGTAAGTGAAGATTTTCATGAAACATGCCCCTTGGGCTAGTATGCAGATGTAAGTGAATATATATCATTTGATACTTTCTGCCTCTGGGTTAACTCACTCATTATGATCATTTCTAGTTCAATCCATTTGTCCACAAATTTACGGAATTCTTTGTTTTTAATAGCTGAGTAGTATTCCATAGTGTAAATGTACCACAGTTTCTTTATCCATTCTTCTACTAAGGGACAGTTAGGATGCTTCCATGTTCTGGTTATTATGAATAAGGCTGCTATGAACATAGGTGAGCAAATTTTCTAGTTGTGTACTGGAACATCTTCCGGGTATATTCCAAGGAGTGGAATAGCTGGGTCTTGAGGAAGCCCTATTCCCAGTTTTCTGAGATAGCACCTGATAGATTTCCAAAGTGGCTGTACTAGTTTGCATTCCCAACAGCAAGGAAGGAGTGTTCCTCTTTCTCCGCATCCTCGACAGCATGTGGTGTCACTTGAATTTTTGATCTTAGCCATTCTGATGGGTGTAAGATGGAATCTCAGAGTTGTTTTGATTTGCATTTCCCTGATGACTAAGGAGGTTGAGCATTTCTTTAAGTGTTTCTCAGCCATTTGATATTCCTCTGTTGAGAATTCTCTGTTTAGTTCCTAGCCCCATTTCTCAGTTGGGTTATTCGTTTTGGTGGTGTTTAATTTCTTGAGTTCTTTATATATTTTGGATATTAGACCTTTGTCAGATGAAGGGTTGGTGAAGATTTTTTCCCAGTCTGTAGGCTGTCGCTTTGTTCTCTTGACAGTGTCTCCTGCCTTACAGAAGCTTGTCAGCCTCATGAGGTCCCATTTATTAATTATTGACATTAAAGCCTGGGCTGTTGGTGCTCTGTTCAGGAAGCTGTCTCCTGTGCCAATGTGTTCCAGGCTCTTCCCCACTTTTTCTTCTAATTGACTAAGTGTCTCTGGTTTTATGTTGAGGTTTTTGATCCACTTGGATTTGGGTTTTGTGCAAGGTGACAAATATGGGTCCAGTTGCATTTTTTTACGCATAGACATCCAGTTAGACCAGCACCATTTCTTGAAGATGCTATCATTTTTCCATTGAATGGATTTGGCTTCTTTGTCAAAAATCAAGTGACCATATGTGTGTGGATTCATATCTGAGTCTTCAATTTGATTCCACTGATCAACCCGCTTTTTGCTGTGCCAGTACCATGCTGTTTTAATTACTGTTGCTTTATAGTACAGCTTGAGATCAGGTATAGTGATTCCTCCGGAGGATCTTTTATTGTACAAGATTGTTTTATCTACTCTAGGTTTTTTGTTTTTCCATATGAAGTTCAAAATGAACTTTAAATGTCTTGAAAAATTGTGTAGGTATTTTGATAGGGATTGCATTGAATCTGTAGATTGCTTTTGGTAAGATGGCCATTTTTACTATGTTAATTCTCCCAATCCCTAAGCAAGAAAGATCATTCATATCTTCTCAGGTCATCTTCAATCTCTTCAGAGTTTTGAAATTTTTTTCCAACAAGTCCTTCACTTGCTTAGTTAGAGTAACTCCTAGATATTTTATATTGCTTGTGGCTAATGTGAAGGGTGTGGTTTTCCTAATTTCTTCCTCTGCAAGCTTGTCATTTGTGTATAGGAAGGCTACAGACTTTTTTGAGTTAATTTTGTATCCAGCCAATTTGCTGAAGGTGTTTATCAGCTAAAGGAGTTCTCTGGTGGAATTTTGAGGGTCAGTTATGTGACTATCATATCATCTGCAAATAGGGATAACTTGACATCCTCCTTTCCCATTTGGATACCCTTGATCTCCTTTTGTTGTCTTATTGCTCTTGCTAGAATTTCAAGTACTATATTGAAGAGATATGGAGAGAGTGGGCAGCCTTGCCTTGTTTCTGATTTTAGAGGAATTTCCTTGAGTATCTCACCATTTACTTTGATTTTGGCTATTGGCTTGCTGTATATAGCCTTTATTATGTTGAGGAAAGTGCCTTGTATCCCCGATCTCTCCAGAACTTTAAACATGAATGGGTGTTGGATTTTATCAAGTGCTTTCTCTGCATCTAAGGAGATGATCATGTGCTTTTTTATTTTGTTTGTTCATATGGTGGATTACATTGATGGATTTCCATATATTAAACCATCCCTGCATGGCTGGACGGAAGCCTACCTGGTCATGGTGAATGATATCTTTGATGTGTTCTTGTATTCTTTTTGCAAGTATTTTATTGCGTATTTTTGCATCAATGTTCATAAGAGAAATTGGTCTGAAATTCTCTTTCTTTGTTGGGTCTTTGTGAGGTTTAGGTATCAATGTGACTATGGCCTCATAGAATGAATTTGGTAATGTTCCATCCATTTCTATCTTTTGGAGTAATTTGAAGAGTATCGGTATTAGCTCGCCCTTGAAGGTCTGGTAGAATTCTGCACTGAAACCATCTGGCCCTGAGCTTTTTTTGGTTGGGAGACTATCAATGACTGCTTCTACTTCTGTAGGGGAAATGGACTATTTAGCTTGTTTAGCTGTTCTTCACTCAATTTTGGCTAGTGAAATTGATCAAGAAAATCGTCCATTTCCCTTAGATTTTCAAATTTTGTGGCATATATGCCTTTGAGGTAGGATCTTATGATATTTTTGTCTTTCTTCAGTGTCTGTTATTATGTCTCCCTTTTCATTTCTGATTTTGATGATTTGGATACTGTCTCTCTGCCTTTTAGTTAATTTGGCTAATGGTTTGTCTATCTTGTCTATTTTCTCAAAGAACCAGCTCTTGGTTTTGTTGATTTTTTGGACTGTTTTCTTAGTTTCTAATTTATTAATTTCCAGATGTCTACTCTTCATGGGTGTGTCTGCTTCTTTTTTTCCTAGGGCTCCCAGCTGTGTCGTTAAGTTGCTTATGTGCAATGTTTCCAATTTCTTTTTAAAGGCACTTAATGCTATGAATTTTCCTCTTAGCACTGCTTTTAATGTATACCATAAATTTGGATCTGTTGTTCCTTCATTTTCATTGAATTTCAGGAAGTGTTTAATTTCTTTCTTTATTTCTTCCCTGACCCAGGTGTCATTTAGCAGAGAGTTGTTTAGTTTCCACATATGTGTAGGCTTTTTGTTATTTCTGTTGTTGTTGAATTGCAGCCTAAGATCATGGTGATCTGATAGGATACAGGGTATTATTTCAATCCTCTTGTATCTGTTGAGGCTTGCTTTGTGACCTACAATGTGATCAATTTTGGAGAATGTTCCATGGGGTGCAGAGAAGGTATATTCCTTGGGTTCTGTAGATATCTGTAAGATCCATTTGATTCATGGCATTGGTTAATGATGCTATTTCTCGCTTTAGTTTCTGTTTCAATGACTTATTCTGCAGTGAGAGTGGAGTGTTGAAGTCTCCCCCTATTATTGTGTGTGAATTGATGTACAGTTTAAGCTTCATTAATAGATCTTTTACAAATGCAAGTGCCCTTGTATTGGGAGCATAGGTGTTCAGAATTGTGATGTCGTCTTGGTTGACTTTACCTTTGATGAGTATGAAGTGTTCTGCCTCATCTCTTTTGATTAATTTTGGTTGAAAGTCTATTTTGTTAGCTATTAAAATGGCTATGCCTGCTTGTTTCATGTGACCATTTGCTTAGAATATTTTTTCCAACCTTTACCCTGAGGCAATATCTATCATTATGGGTGAGATGTGTTTATTGAATGCAGAAGAATGTTGGATCTTGTTTATGCATCCATTCAGTTAGTCTGTGTCTTTTTATTGGAGAATTGAGACCATTGATGTTGAGAGATATTAATGACCAGTGACTGTTAAGAGTCTTAATTTTGATGTTGGTTCCAGTCAAGCATTTGTGTAGTTGTGTTTTTGTCATGATAGAGTTATCTATTTCCTGGGTAGTTTTGGTTGTAGGTTGCCCATTTGGGATGGAGTTTTTCTTCTAGTACCTTCTGTAAAGCTGGATTTGTGGATAGGTACTGTTTGAATTTGTTTTTGTCATGTAATATTTTGTTTTCTTCATCAAAGGTTATTGATAGTTTTGCTGGGTAAAGTAGTCTGGCCTGGCATCTGTGGTCTCTTAGGGTTCCAGGATCTCTGTCCAATCCCTTCTGGCTTTTATGGTCTCTGCTGAGAAGTTGGTTTGCCATTAGATGTTATTTGATCCTTGTCCCTTGCAGCTTTTAATATTTTTTCTTTGTTCTGTATATTTTGTGTTTTGATTATTATGTGACAGGCATTTTTTCTTTTCTGGTCTATTCTATTTGGTGTTCTATAGGCCTCTTGTATGTTTATAGGCATCTCTTTCTTTAGATTGGGAAATTTTTCTTCTATGATTTTGTTGAGAACATTTTCTGGGCATTGAAGTCTGTCATCTTCTCTTTTCTTAATGTCTATTATCCTCAGATTTCTTCTTTTCATGGTGTCGTTGATTTCTTGGATGTTTTGTGTCAGAATTTTTCCATATTTAGCATTTTCTTTAATGGTTGCTTCCAGATCTATGATTGTACCTCCTAGACCTGAGATTTGTTCCTCCATCTCTTGGATTCTGTTAGAAAAGCTCACCTCTTTGTTGCTCGCCTTCTTCTCTGAGGTCTCACATTCCCGTTTTTCTTCTGCTTTGTGTTTATCATTGAATCTATTTTCATCTTCAGATCTTGAACTGATTCTTTTGATTTCTTTCATCTGACTGTATATTCCTGAGTTTCTTCCATTGCCTCTTTATAGACCTTCAGAAATTGAAGAGTTTTATTGATTTCCTTCATCTGGTTGTTTGTATTTTCCTGAAATTTTTTCAGTGTCTCTCTACTGGCTTCTTTTATGTCTTCCACCTGTTTGGCTGCATCTTCCTGCATTTGGTAATGAATTTCATTTATTTCCTCCATTATCATCCTCATTACTAAGTATTTGCGGTCATTTTCTTGTGTTTCTGTTGTGTTTGAGTTCTCTGGCTTGTTTTCTTTGGGATAGATGGAATCTGGAGACACCATATTGTTTTGGGTTGTGGGTTTTTTGTTTGTTTGTTTGTTTGTTTTGCATATGCTTTTATTCTGTCCTTTAGACATCTTGCCATCTCTGTTTTTTTGGGTAGCTTCCAGAGTTGGGTGGAGGGAGTCTGATGATATATTCACCTGTTTTCTCATGATTTCCCTATGCCGGAAGCTCTGATGCTTCACTGGTGTGGATGGCAGGAGGCTAGCCCTGTCATTTTGGACTCTCAAAGCCAGTGATCCTCAGTTCCCCTGTACTGTGGGTCCTGTAGTCATTCTGGGTCTCTGAATGTGCACTGGGTCAGGCCAAAGTGTCCACAGCCTTCTGAGTCCCCTTGTAGCACTGGAGCTCTCCAGGGACTGAAGCAGGTCAGGTGGAGGTGGTCTGATGGACACTCTACTCCCTGTCTCCCTGAGAATTCCTTAGCCCTGGAGCTTTGGTGCTCTGCTGGTTTGTGTTTTCTGGTAGCATTTCAAGACCCAGACTGCTTGTAGAGTCCAGGTTAGTGTCACAGGGCCCAAACCATCCACACTCTGAGTCCAATTCATTTCTCTGGGCCCAAATTGGTCTCAGGGCCTATTCCATGCCCTTAGTCCAGTTAGCGCTGAGTCCAACTTGGGTCTTAGGCCCAAAGAGCACACTGAGCTCACCGAGTTCAGTTTCAGTCTCAGGACCTGAACTTCCTGCTGAGTTCAGTCAGAGTTTCATGGCTGGAACTGCCAGCCAAGACCAGCCAGGGACTCTGGGCTCAACCCACGCTCTAAGCTCAGCTATGTTCTCTGTGGCCAAACTGCCTGCCAAGCTCAGCTAAAGTCTCTGGGCCCAATCTGACAGCCAAGTGCAGTTAAGGAACTCTAACCCCAAACCACACACCAAACTCAGCCAGAGTCTCAGGGGTGGAATTGCACACTGAGTTCATCCAGGGGCTCTGGACCCACATTGCGAGCTGAATTCAGCCTGGGACTTTGGGCCTAAACTGCGCAGAGAGTCCAGCCAGAGTCTCAGGGCCACGATGGGCACAAAGTTCTGCTAGACTCCCTGGCCCCAACCTGCCCGCTAAGTCCAGCTAGGGACTCTAGACTGAATCTGCATGCTGAGCTTAGCCTGTGTCATAGCAGCGGATCTGTGCGCTGAGCTGAGCTAGTGTCTTCGCAATGGAACTATGCGCTGATCTGAGCCTGTGTCTTCGCTGTGGAACTGCGTGAGCTGAGCTAGCATCTCCACAGCAGAACTGCACACTGAGCTGAGCTTGGGACTCAGGGGCTGAACTGCGCACTGAGCTTAGCCTGCGTCTCAGCAGTGGAACTACGCGCTGAGCTGAGCCTTCATCTCCACGGCAGAATTGTGCGCTGAACTGAGCTAGCGTCTCTATGGTGGACCTGTGCGCTGAGCTGAGTCAGTGTCTCTGCGATGGAACTGCACGCTGAGCTGAGCTTGGGTCTCTGGGGCCTAACTGCACGCGGGGTTCAGTTTCAGTCTCCGGGCAGGAGCCCTGCACCAAGTTGAGCTTGGGTCACAGAGCCCAAACCGCACGGCATGGCCCAAATCCTGCCTAGAGTCCCCTCTCCCACATCAACTCCCACCGGCCACCACACCAATCGCCTCCGCTGAAGGGCTCCAAGCTGCAAACCTCAACCGCCACCACCGCTGTTGCCACTGCCACTCCGTTCCAAGAAAATCCGCGCTCTTCTCGTGTACAGGGGCATGCAGGTCCTCTGTACCCTGGTCCCTTCGAACCATCGAGCACTACTGCTGCAGTGGTGTGGGGACCTCAGTGTTCCTGGTTCAGAATTCTGTGCAATTCCCTGAATTGTTTACTGAAGCTTCTAAACATGGTCCACACTGTGTGCTGCCATCTTGGATCTTGTTGCTTGGGTTCTTACACTACCTCTTCCCATTTTGATGTCTCTGGTTGGAGTGTATAAAAAGTACCTGCTAGGACCTTGGAACTTTCTGTGGTTTTTCTGGGAGACCTGAGATCAAATCCGCTTGTGATCTGCTCAGTGCTAGAACCCACAGACACTTGTGATCTTGGAGACTCAAGCTACTTCTAAGCACAACGGAGTTCAAGGGCTGCCCACCAGCCAGGCGTATGGCAGTTCCAAGGCAGCTGTTAGGGAACAAAGGAGCCCTCTCTGTTGCTTTTCTGGGTGATCTGAGATCAGATCTGCTTGTGATCCTGAATGTGGGCTCTGCTCAGTGTTAGAACTAGTGATTTTGCAGTCTTACGCTAGTTCTGTGCATTTAGAGGTTCAAGAGCAGCCTCCCAGCCAATTGTTTTGGGTCCTGAAGGCATGTGGTGGCTACTAGAGAAGCCAGGAGCTCTCTCTGTGGCTTTTCTGGATGACCTGAGATCAGATCCACTTGTGATCCCGACTGTGGTTTCTTCTCAGTGCTATGGCCCATAGACACTGGTGGTGTGGCAGTCCCCAGCTTGTTTTGTGCACCAGCTGGGCATGGGGTGCTTGCCTCTTGAGGCTATGCACCTGTTTCTGTGGGGATCAGGGGCTTTGTGATTTTGTCTGATAGCCAGAGTCGAGACACATCTATGCCCCACAAAATTTGGATCCCACTAATCTGTGGATTACAAGTGTTGATGTTTTCTGGTTCTCAGATTGGTTATTGAGTTGTTGAATGGTCACTGCTGTTCTGCTTATCAAACAGATCAGCAGATCTGTTTCTGTTAAGTGCTGCCATCTTGGATCTTTCTATAAATCACCTTTAAAAGATATGCTGGGATTAATTAATAAGTAGGCCTAATAAATGTTTATATTTATTTATATTCACCACCTCCCATATTGGGTAAGTTATTCCATACCTTGCCCCAATCCCATGTAATCTGTTTATAATAATTTCTATTGTGCTAACTCCCATCCATAATTCCAAAATATTTGCTAATACTTTTCATCTGGGATACACCCTGCATTCATGCTGGCCATTTGCTTCTTATTCTACCTAACCCCTGGCAGCCTTCTTTTTCTTACCTTCCTTTCTTGGTTCTTTTTCTTTTTCCCAAGATCCTTCACTCCTTCAGCATGCAAACTTTTACCATGTCTACCTTCTTCTGGCCCTGCCCAGATATCAACTTTTTATTAGTCAAACAGTGAGGCAAGGTTACAAACATCATTTTCGGGTATGTGAGTGTCTGCTCCTTTGGACAGCAAGCAGATTTTGGAGGCCAATAATTACCATCAGAATACATAGCATCTGACCCACCCCTAACAAGGATGCACATCTTTCTCCACCCCTGTCAACCCTTCTTAGTCATACCTTCTTGTCTTTGTGCTTATTCCTTCAGCTCCAAACTTACTACAGCTGTACATTTATAGGGCATTTTGAATACATAAGTAAGAGTTTCCTTCTCTTCACTTCTCGTTTTTTTTTTTTTCACTTGGCAAATGAGAGACATCATTGGTAAAAGAGTCAAAGCAAGAGAAGAAGTCATCCCATGTGACTGAAAGGGCCACACTCCTTACTAGAGTTTTTAGGCTTTGGACATGGGAAGGAATGGAGCTTGGTACTAAAACTGAACTCTGCTTTATATGTTATATAAGACTAAGGTTGCTTAGACAACAGTATTTGTCATGGATTAAATAAAACCATGAATGTACTTTTAAGAAGATTTGAAATAAAATGTTATCAAAGAGTAGCACCCACTCCTCCACCAAAAGTTGATTGGAATGGGCTTGTGTAAGGTGATGATTTAGTGGATAAAGTGCTTGCTGCACAAGCACAAAGTTCTGAGTTTAGATTCCTAGCATCCTCATAAAAAGGTCAGTGGCACACAAGCACCCCTAGTGCTGGGTCCCAGGTAAAAGAACAGGAGGATCACTGAAGTTTGCTGGGCACAAAACAAATGAAAATGAAAACTGGTGAGTTGAAGTTTTGGTGAAAGATCCTATCACAAGGGAAGAGGACAGAGAATAATAGGGAAAAACACTAGGAGGAGCATGGATTTTCTCTGATTGGAGCGGCAGCAGCAGAGGCAGCAGCACCAGCGGCACCAGCGGCACCAGCAGCGGTGGCTGAGGTTTGCAGCTCATAGCCTTCCGGTGGAGGCGATTGGTGTGGTGGCTGTTGGGAGTTGCTGCGGGAGAGGGGACTCGGGGCAGGATTTGGGTCGCATGGAGCCTTTGGACCCAGAATGGACTCGGTGGACAGTTTGGCCCCAGAGTCCCGGGTACTGGCCCAGCCCAGCAAGCAATTCTGCCTGAGGCACTAACTCAGCTTCGGCCACAGCTCCCCTGCTGTGGTGCAGGCTTAGTTGAGTGCGCAGCTCCACGCTAGGCAGCACTGCAGCTCAGCGGCAGCTCCCCTGAGGCGACACAGTCTGGGCGGAGCACTTGGTTGAACCACAGGCGCTAACTCAGAGCAGCCGCAGTTCTCCTGCTGTGGCGCAGGCTTGGCCAAGCACTCAGTTCCACCCTAGGTGCCACCTCAGCTCAGTGGCAGCTCCCCTGCAGTGACACAGTCTGGGCAGAGCACTTGGTTCCACCACTGGCGCTAACTCAGAGCAGCCGCAGGTCTCCTGCTGTGGCGCAGGCTTGGTGGAGTGCGCAGTTCCATCCTAGGCACCACCTCAGCTCAGCGGCAGCTCCCCTGCGGTGACACAGTCTGGGCAGAGCACTGGGTTGAACCGCAGGCGCTAACTCAGAGCAGCCGCAGTTCTCCTGCTGTGGCGCAGGCTTGGCCAAGCTCTCAGTTCCACCCTAGGTGCCACCTCAGCTCAGCGGCAGCTCCCCTGCAGTGACACAGTCTGGGCAGAGCACTTGGTTCCACCATTGGCGCTAACTCAGAGCAGGCACAGGTCTCCTGCTGTGGCGCAGGCTGGACAGAGGGCTTGGTTCCACCAGCTCTAAGACTCTGGTTGGATACAGTGTGCAGTTTGAATCCAGAGTTCCTGGCTGAGATTGGTGGTCAGTTTGGGCCCTGAGTCAATAACTGACCCCAGCACGCACTTTGGGCCAAAAGGCCCTAGCGGAGCTTGGTGCGTAGTCCCAGCCCAAAAATTCTGGCCGGACCCTGTGCGCATTTTGGGCCCAGAATCCCTAGCTGAGCTCGGCAGACGGTTCAGGCCCTGAGAATCTAGCTGAGTTCAGACGGTGGTTCAGGCCCACTGTTCTTGGCTGGACTTGGCAGGGAACACAGAAGGCTGTGGATACCTTGGCCTGACCCAACGCTCATTCAGAGACCCAGAACGATTGCAGGTTCCACAGCACAGGGGGGCTGAAGATCACTGGCTGTGAGCGACCAGAACAACAGGGCTAACCTCCTAACATCCACACCAGTGAAGCGTTGAGCTCCCAGCCTAGGGAAATCGTGAAAAAATAAGTGAATCTATCGTCAGACACCCTCCATCCAATTCTGGAAGCTATCCAACAAAAACAAAGACAGCAAGATGTCTAAAGGACAACGAAAAAGCATACACAAAAAACCCCAAAACAACATGGCGTCTCCAGTTTCCAGCTATCCCAAAGAAAACAACCCAGAGAACTCAAATACAATGGAAATACAAGAAAATGACCTCAAATCCTTAGTAATGAGGATGATAATGGAGGAAACAAATAAAATTCGTAATCAAATACAGGAAGACACAGACAAACAGGTGAGAGACATACAAGAAGCACATAGAGTGGAACTGGAAAAATTGCAGGAAAATGCAAACAACCAGATGAAAGAAATAAATAAAACGGTTCAAGCTCTGAAGACCTATAAAGAGGCAATGGAAGAAACTCAGGAATATACAAAAAATCAGATGAAAGAAATCAAAAAATCAGTTCAAGATCTGAAAATGAAAATGGATTCAATGATAAACACACAGACAGAAGAAAAACGAGAACGGGAGACCTCAGAGAAGAAGGCGAGCAACACAGAGGTGAGCTTTTCTAACAGAATCCAAGAGATGGAAGAACGAATCTCAGGTCTAGAAGATACAATCACAGATATTGAATCAACCATTAAAGAAAATGCCAAATCTGGAAAACTCCTGACACAAAACATCCAAGAAATTATGGACACCATGAAAAGAAGAAATTTGAGGATAATAGGCATTGAAGAAAGAGAAGACATCAGACTCCAGGGCCCAGAAACTATTCTCAACAAAATCATAGAAGAAAATTTCCCCAATCTAAAGAAAGAGATGCCTATAAACATACAAGAGGCCTACAGAACACCAAATAGAATTGACCGGAAAAGAAAAACTGCCCGCCACATAATAATCAAAACACAAAACATGAAGAACAAAGAAAAAATATTAAAAGCTGCAAGGGAAAAGGGCCAAATAACATTTAATGGCAAACCTATCAGAATTACACCCAACTTCTCAGCAGAGACCATAAAAGCCAGAAGGGCCTGAACAGAGATCCTGCAAACCCTAAGAGACCACAGATGCCAGGCCAGACTACTTTACCCAGCAAAATTATCAATGACCATTGATGGAGAAAACAAAATATCCCATGACAAAAACAAATTCAAACAGTACCTATCCACAAATCCAGCTTTACAGAAGGTACTAGAAGGAAAACTCCATCCCAAAGGGTCAAGCTACAACCAAAACTACCCAGGAAATAGATAACTATCCCATGGCAAAAAACACAACTACACAAACGCTCGACTGGAAACAACATCAAAATTAAGACTCTTAACAGTCACTGGTCATTAATATCTCTCAACATCAATGGTCTCAATTCTTCAATAAAAAGACACAGACTAACTGAATGGGTACATAAACAAGATCCAACATTTTTCTGCATTCAAGAAACACATCTCACCCATAATGAAAGGCATTACCTCAGGGTAAAAGGTTGGAAAAAACTATTCCCAGGAAATGGTCACAAGAAGCAAGCAGGCGTAGCCATTTTAGTATCGAACAAAATAGACTTTCAACCAAAATTAATCAAAAAGGGATGAGGAAGGACACTTCATACTCATCAAAGGTAAAGTCAACCAAGATGACATCACAATTCTGAACATCTATGCTCCCAATACAAGGGCACCCACATTTGTAAAACAGCTCCTAAAAGAGCTTAAACCACACATCGATCCCCACACAATAATAGTGGGAGACTTCAACACCCCACTCTCACTGAAGGATAAGTCATTGAAACAAAAACTAAGCCAAGAAATAACATCATTAACCATTGCCATGGGTCAAATGGATCTAACAGATATCTATAGAACCTTTCACCCAAACAAGAAAGAATACACCTTCTTCTCTGCACCCCATGGAACCTTCTCCAAAATTGATCACATCGTAGGTCACAGAGCAAGCCTCAATAGATACAAGAGGATTGAAATAATACCTTGTATCCTATCAGATCACCATGCTCTTAGGCTGCAATTCAACAACAACAGAAATAACAAAAAGCCTACACCTACGTGGAAACTAAACAACTCTCTGCTAAATGACACCTTGGTCAGGGAAGAAATAAAAAAAGAAATCAAGGAGTTTCTGAAATTCAATGAAAATGAAGAAACAACATACCCAAATTTGTGGGATACATTGAAAGCAGTGCTAAGAGGAAAATTCATAGCACTAAGTGCCTTTAAAAAGAAATTGGAAACATCGCACATAAGCATCTTAACAACACAACTGGAAGCCCTAGAAAAAAAAGAAGCAAAAACACCCAAGAGGAGTAGACGCCTGGAAATAATCAAACTCAGGGCTAAAATTAACAAATTAGAAACTAAGAAAACAGTCCAAAGAATCAACAAAACCAAAAGCTGGTTCTTTGAGAAAATCAACAAGATAGACAGAACATTAGCCAAACTAACTAAAAGGCAGAGAGACAGTATTGAAATCAACAAAATCAGAAATGAACAGGGAGACATAACAACAGACACTGACGAAATTCAAAGAATCGTAAGATCCTACTTTGAAGGCATATATGCCACAGAATTTGAAAATCTAAGGGAAATGGACGATTTTCTTGATCAATTTCACTTGCCAAAGTTGAATGAAGAACAGATAAACAAGCTAAATAGTCCCATTTCCCCTACAGAAATAGAAGCAATCATCGATGGTCTCCCAACCAAAAAAAGCCCAGGGCCAGATGGTTTCAGTGCAGAATTCTACCAGACCTTCAAGGGCGAGCTAATACCGATACTCTTCAAGCTACTCCAAAAGATAGAAATGGATGGAAAATTACCAAATTCATTCTATGAGGCCATAGTCTCATTCATACCTAAACCTCACAAAGACTCAACAAAGAAAGAGAATTTCAGACCAATTTCTCTTATGAACATCGATGCAAAAATACTAAATAAAATACTTGCAAAATGAATACAGGAACACATCAAAGATATCATTCATCATGACCAAGTAGGCTTCATTCCAGGCATGCAGGGATGGTTTAATATACGGAAATCCATCAATGTAATCCACCATATAAACAAACTGAAAATAAAAAACCACATGATCATCTCCTTAGATGCAGAGAAAGCATTTGATAAAATCCAACACCCACTCATGTTTAAAGTTCTGGAGAGATCGGGGATACAAGGCACTTTCCTCAACATAATAAAGGCTATATACAGCAAGCCAATAGCCAAAATCAAAGTAAATGGTGAGATACTCAAGGAAATTCCTCTAAAATCGGGAACAAGGCAAGGCTGCCCACTCTCTCCATACCTCTTCAATATAGTACTCGAAGTTCTAGCCAGACCAATAAGACAACAAAAGGAGATCAAGGGTATCCAAATGGGAAAGGAGGATGTCAAGTTATCCCTATTTGCAGATGATATGATAGTGTACATAAGTGACCCTCAAAATTCCACCATAGAAGTCCTGAAGCTGATAAACACCTTCAGCAAATTGGCTGGATACAAAATTAACTCAAAAAAGTCTGTAGCCTTCCTATACACAAATGACAAGCTTGCAGAGGAAGAAATTAGGAAAACCACACCCTTCACATTAGCCACAAGCAATATAAAATATCTAGGAGTTACCCTAACTAAGCAAGTGAAGGACTTGTATGAAAAAAAATTTCAAAACTCTGAAGAAAGAGATTGAAGATGACCTGAGAAGATGGCATGATCTTCCTTGCTCATGGATCGGGAGAATTAACATAGTAAAAATTGCCATCTTACCAAAAGCAATCTACAGATTCAATGCAATCCCTATCAAAATACCCACACAATTTTTTAAAGACATTGAAAGTTCAATTCTGAACTTCATATGGAAAAACAAAAAACCCAGAATGGCTAAAACAATCTTGTACAATAAAAGGTGCTCCGGAGGAATCTCCATACCTGATCTCAAACTGTACTATAAAGCAATAGTAATTAAAACAGCATGGTACTGGCACAGCAACAGGCTGGTTGATCAGTGGAATCGAATCGAAGACCCAGATATGAATCCACACACATATGGTCACTTGATTTTTGACAAAGAAGCCAAATCCATTCAATGGAAAAAGGATAGCATCTTCAACAAATGGTGCTGGACTAACTGGAGGTCTATGTGTAAAAAAATGAAACTGGACCCATATTTGTCACCTTGCACAAAACTCAAATCCAAGTGGATTAAAGACCTCAACATAAAACCAGAGACACTTAGCCACTTAGAGGAAAAAGTGGGAAAGAGCCTGGAACATATTGGCACAGGAGACAACTTCCTGAACAGAACACCAACGGCCCAGGCCTTAATGTCAACCATTAATAAATGGGACCTCATAAGGCTGAGAAGCTTCTGTAAGGCAGGAGACACTGTCAAGAGAACAAAGCGACAGCCTACAGACTGGGAAAAAATCTTCACCAACCCTACATCTGACAAAGGTCTAATATCCAAAATATATAAAGAACTCAAGAAATTAAACACCACCAAAACGAATAACCCAATAGAGAAATGGGGCTTGGAACTAAACAGAAAATTCTCAACAGAGGAGTATCAAATGGCTGAGAAACACTTAAAGAAATGCTCAACCTCCTTAGTCATCAGGGAAATGCAAATCAAAACAACTCTGAGATTCCATCTTACACCCATCAGAATGGCTAAGATCAAAAACTCAAGTGACACCACATGCTGGCGAGGATGTGGGGAGAGAGGAACACTCCTTCATTGCTGGTCGGAATGCAAACTAGTACAGCCACTTTGGAAATCTATCTGGTGCTATCTCAGAAAAATGGGAATAGGGCTTCCTCAAGACCCAGCTATTTCACTCCTTGGAATATACCCAGAAGGTGCTCCAGCACACAACAAGAAAATTTGCTCAACCATGTTCATAGCAGCATTATTCATAATAGCCAGAACATGGAAACAGCCTAAGTGTCCCTAAATAGAAGAGTGGATAAAGAAACTGTGGTACATATACACTATGGAATACTACTCAGCTATTAAAAACAAGGAATTCCCAAAATTTGTGGATAAATGGATTGAGCTAGAAATGATCATAATGAGTGAGTTAACCCAGAAGCAGAAAGAATCAAATGGTATATACTCACTTATATCTGCATACTAGCCCAAGGGGCATGTCCCACGAAAGCCTTCACTTACCAGGAAACTGGGACAGAGGGGAAGGCATCCTATTGGGACTCTAAATGAGAGACGCATGGGAGAATAGCAAAATAAAAGGATACAGAGGGTCCTAGAAATCCACAAGTAGAACAATATGATAGGCAGATATGGGCCCAGGGGGTCCCACTCAAACTAAGGCACCAGCCAAGGACAATACAGGAGGTAAACTTTAAACCCCTTCCCAGATCTAGCCAATGGTCAGAATATTCTCCATAGTTGAGTGGAGAGTGGGATATGACTTTCTCATGTACTCTGGTGCCTCACATTTGGCCATGTCCCCTGGAGGGGGAGACCTGGTGGCACTCAGAGGAAGGACAGCAGGTAGCCAAGAAGAGACTTGATACCCTATGAGAATATACAGGGGGAGGTAATCCCCCCAGGAACAGTCATAGGGGAGGGCAATAATGGGAAAATGGGGAGGGAAGGAATGGGAGTATACAGGGATGGGATAAACATGGAGATGTAACAAGAATAAATTAGTAAAAAAAAAAAAAAAAAAAAAAAAAAACAAAGAAAAAAAAAAAAAGAAAAACACTAAGTGTGTTCCTCATGGTCTAAATGAGCATCAGCACAGAGACACCAATAGACACACAAAGTTCATACGTTTACTGTCAGTATATTATATGCTTTTCTATAATGACTATCTCGATATACAAAGGATTTTAGCCTTCAAGGCAAAAATACATATGACATCAGTCTTCTTTATAATTTTTATTATTTATTTACTTATTTCATATCTTGCCCACAGTTTTCTCTCCCTCCCCTCCTTCCAGGCCCTCACCCTACACCTCACTTATTCACCACCCCCATCTACTCTTCCTTTGTTTCTCTTCAGAAAAGAGTAGACCTCACATGGATATCAACCAGCCACAGCATAAAAAGTTGCAGTAATTTGAAGTACCTCCTTTCTGTTAAGGCTAAAGAAAGCAAATTAATAGGTGGAATGGATTCCAAAGGCAGGCATCAGAGTCAGACAGGCCCTTCTCTCATTCTTAGGAGTCTCAAAGACGAGCAAGCTATAAAACTGTATCATATATGCAGATGGCTTAGGTCTTCCATATGCTGCCTCCAAGGTTGGCTGTTCAGACTCTTTGAGCTTCTATGAGCCTGAGTCAGTTAATTCTGTGGTGCTATGTTTTGTTGTGTTTCTACTGTCCTTGAACCCTATGGTTTCTACTATTTTTATTCTCCTCTTCTGCAGGAATGTCTAGGTTGTTTCCACTTTAAGGCTATTCTGAGTAAAGCTGCTATGAACATCATTAATCAAGTATCTTTGTAGAATGGTAGAGTGTCCTTTTGGTATATGGGCAGGAGTGGTAAAGCTGGGTATTAATTTCAAATTGACTATACATGTTTGTGCTAATAGTGCTTGCTATAGACATTTAAGTATTTTTAAGCACACAACTAAAATATGATGCCAAAATTACCTTTTACTAAGTATCTACTTTTTATGAAGTAATGCAGTGTCCATTTTATAAGAAGATAGATGATAGAGTAATAATAATAATATACAAATAGTAATATAGAAAATGATAAGGTGTCCCATCCAGCAGGACCAGTAATTACGGGGTCTCGAGGGGAGCCATACCTGAGAGATGGAACGGGAAAGAAAGAGGCAAGACCAAGTAGCGTTCCTATCAAGGTCCGTTTATTGAATCAAAAGCAAAAGCTTATATGGGGTGGAGGCCGGAACTAAGCAGTAGGTGGGGTCCGAGAATGTCTCCAGATAATACCATCAGGGGAACATCCTGTGGTTTTTCTCGGAGCAATTTCTATCTTATCTTAGCTACCTATCTCTCAGAAAGTCCCGAGCTAACCTGCTAAATAACATCTGCAGGGGGTGAAGGGAGGAAGTTATGCAGAGGCTGAAAGGAGGAAGTTATGCAGAGGCTGAAAGAAGGAAGTTAGCTTTGGAATGGGGCATCAGTAGTTTTCCATAGCCAGTAGACTCTTTTAACCTTCAATGACCCCAGGCTGGCTCGGAACATCTGCCCCTTCTTTATTAAGTAGAAGCAGAGTGAGAGAGAGGGGAGGAGTAGAGGCCTGACCCCCCCTTGAGATGGGCCTTGCATTAAGAGGTCAATGCGTGGCCATTTTTTCAAGTCTCACATGTCCCCAACCTCCCAGACGCATTTGCGGAGGACAGGGAAAGGACAGTAACATCCTTTATGTGCATCATCCTGTATGCAGTCAGGTGTGCTCCTCAGGAATCTACCGAGGTGTCTGGCATGGTTCCCTGCAGTGCTTAGCCTTGCACCCTCTCAAATGGATAAATGACTCAAGGCCTTAGTTCTCAGCTTGTTGAAGTCAAGGCCACTTTTAGCCACATTATCAGGAATGGCATGGTCATCCATCTCGGGGTCCAGTCGTTCGAGCCTGTGGTAATGAACTCCACATGGGTGGGTCCCTTTATGGCAGAGTCTATCTGGCATTTGACAAAGTCAGTAATCTTTCTGAAAGCCCACGGTCCAAAAGATATTAGTAGTAAGAACCCTATAAGAGGTCCCAGCAGCAAAGGGAGGAGGGTAGTCAGAAGAGGGGAAGCAGAAAAACAATTTTTATACCAGGATTCAGCTCTATCTCGCTCCCGCTTGCAATTTTCTAAACTTTCTCTGACCTTCCTCATGCTATCCTCTACGATGCCAGTTTTATCAGTATAGAAACAGCATTCCTCTTTGAGTGCTGCACATAATCCCCCTTGTTGTAAAAACAGCAAATCTAGCCCTCTCCTATTTTGCAGTACCACTCCTGCAAGGGAGGAAAGAGAATCCTTTAAAGCTGCCATAGCAACCTGTATTTCAGCAATGTCCTTATCTATGGCTGCACTAAGCTGGTGATAGTTTTGATTGGAGATCACTAAAGAGGAAATGCCCGTCCCGGCTCTGACAGCCCAGAGCCCCAGTAGAGCCTCGATGGTTGTGGCCATAATAGGCTCGCATTTGACCCTGGACGGTGTACCCAGAGGAGTCCAGAAGTTGAGAAATTCATCTGTAGAATAAACTGTTAATCGAGGAAGTAGCTGAATAAGCACACAGTAATCATATTGTTGTAGGAAGGGCTGTGCCACAGTAAACCGGATTAGGCCAGTGGAACATGCCAAATAGGTATCACCTGGGGCTACCAGGTCGGTGGAGCCACCACTGACCTCAAGGGTCTGATTACACAAAGGGGAAATAACGGAGGGTAAATGCATCCTAGGTCCCCTGATGCAGAGCCCCAGGCTTGAGACTTGGGCCAGGGTCGTGCCTTCCCTGGCTTCTGGGTTCCAGCGAACCAGGGAGGAGTCATTAGTAATGGTAAGATCGCCAAGGATAGCAATGCCCTCATAAAAGGGGGGGGGGGAAGCATGGTAACATAACCAACAATCATCTGCAAGGTTGGGATGAATAGAGTGCAGGGCAGACCAGGATTCATTAACCATGGTCAGGATAATATTAACAGAAGGTGGGGGACCGGGAGGTACAGTGGGTTGAAACAGGGTGGTATGAGGTGTAACAGTGGCGTGCACCCATATCGACTGCTGGTTCTGTAAGACCTGATTTGGGCCAATGGCCACTGGTTTTTAATTGGGAATGGTCTTGAGTAGTTTAATTTTAAAAGTGAGGCCAGGATCATATCCAATTGTATATAACCTAAGTCCCCACTCTAGGCCTCGATCCTCCCATGTGGCCTTCTTTCCTTTGTCAGTAAAGGTAATCACAAGGGGGTTACACCATTTACTACAGTCACGCGTGCCAGAGGGGTCAACTGTCTCTGGGGGATCCTTTCTTTTAACAGTTATATAATCCCAAGAAGATGAAGGTTTCCAATAGGTATCTCCTGTGGTCTCACATCCCCAAGCAGCACAGTAAAAGTCAGTAGAGAAGCCGCATTTGTGACCAAGGGAGCAGTCTCTGTGTCCCCTGGGACACGCACAAATGGATATTACTCTCAAAAAGTCCCTGGGCACTTGTCCATCACATCCTGCTTGGACACTCTTAGGCTGGAGATCCAATGGCTTATCATGGGGCATATAATGGGAGGGGATTCCCCAGGCCTCACTGGCCCCCAAGGCCAGCATACATAAGTCCACTTCCAAAGTAAGCCAGGGTGTTTGATGAGTGGTAGAGGAAGAGGAGTTAATGATGTCCCCTGCCCCATTCATAATTACCCAGGTATAGTTGTACATCTGATATGAGGCAGACAAGTCTGTGAGTCCAAGGCAGGCCAGGAGCAGGAAAAGGCTGAATGAAGTCATATTTCTGTAACAAGGCACAATTAAAGCCTTTCCTGAGGGCATTCTTCCCTGGGTGAATTAATCTGTTTAATTAGGCACTCAGGCAGCCAACGGGCATTCCCCTCCTTTGAGTCATAGACACAGGCATGTCCCTTACCCCAAATAAGAATAGGGTCAGGACTCTGCCACCGGGAGGAGAATGGATCTTTCCATAAGGCTTGAGCATAAGTCTGAGAGGTTGTAGCGCGCCATAAGCGATCCGCTGCTGATCTGTGAGTTTTGTCTAGGATAAGGAAATTTAGGACAAAAAGTGCATGGCACAGAAGGGTCTTGTTATTGCCCAATGTGGGGAAGAGTACTCCCCCTGTACCTTGTAATTTGAGCAGCATATTTTTAAGCATTTAGTGAGCACACTTGACAATTCCCTGTCCCTGTGGGTTGTAGAAAATGCCAGTAATATGTTTGATATTTAATTGGGCACAAAATTGTTTAAAATTGGCACTGGTATGCCCAGGTCCATTGTCTGTTTTGATAGTTTTGGGTTGTCTCATGACGGAAAGGCAAGTCAGTACATGGTTGATGACATTTTTAGTGGCCTCTCCCATTTGAAGGGAGGCGTAAAGAAAACCACTATACTTCTCAATGGTAACATGGACATATTTTTTTTCCAAAGGAGGTGACATGGGTAATGTCCATTTGCCACAATTCACCTAGGACCAGCCCTCGAGAGTTGACCCTGAAGTGGGCTTCGGGGAGAAAAGTCAAACAACTCTTGCAATTATGAACTATCTGTCTAGCCTGTTCTCGGGTGATTTTGAACTGCAACCTAAGGGTGTGGGCACTAAGATGGTGGAGCTCGTGGGCCTGTTGGGCTTGGGAGATTAGATCAGAGGGATTATCTTGAACCTGAATAGACCCGACCATTTGGGTGGCGGCATCGACTAACCGGTTTCCCTGGGCAAGAGGTCCAGGGAGTCCAGAATGTGCCCTAATATGTCCAACAAAAAAAGGGGTGGTGCGCCAATGGATAAGGCTTTGTAATGCCGCAAATAATGGAGCAGCGTTGGTGGTGGGTTTTATGTGAGGTACTGTTTCTAGCAAGGGGACCGAACAGGCAATGTAGGCGCTGTCGGTATATAGGTTAAAGGAATGGTCTGGGAGGGCTGTAAATACCTGTATTATAGCATATAACTCAACTAGCTGTGCCGAAAGAAAAGGGGAAGACACACTGGTGGTTACTCCATCAATGGAATAAGCTGCTATACCATTAGAAGAACCATCTGTAAAAACTAAATGAGCCTGGGAGATAGGGGACGATTTTGTCCTTTTAGGGAAAATAGTAGGCGTTTTGTAAAGGAATTGAAGCAGCCTATGGGGGGATAATGGTTATCAATTTTGCCTTGAAAATCTATGCAATTAATAGCCCAGATATCGGAATTGATAAATAGCCAATTAATCTGAGCTGGGGTACAGGGGAGGATCAAAATGTCGGGGTCTTTTCAAAAGATCTTTCTTGATTGTAGGCAGCCATCCTTTATGAGTTGGGCCACCAGAAATGGGTAGGTGACAAGAATCTTAGACGATTCTGAAGGGAGGTGTACCCAATAAAGGGGGGCGCCCTGCCAAAACACCCTGTGGGCAAAAAAGGGTGGGAGGGACAATGAATTGCAAGGGTTTAGTAGGGTCAAAAAAGGAGATATTGTGGCTGTTAATGGCAGACTCAACTAGAGCTAGGGCAGCCTCAGCCTCCAGGGTAAGAGCTCGTTGAGAGGCGGGGTTAGAGTCTCCACATAAAATGTCAAAAAGCAGTTTTAAATCCCCTGTAGTAAGTTTTAGATAGGGTCATAGCCAATTAATATTGCCTAAAAGGCGTTGGAAATCAAATAAGGTATGAAGGGAGTCTCTTCTAAGTTGCATTTTTTGGGATAGGACTTTATGAGGAAAGAGTTCAAATCCTAAAAATAAATGAGGAGGTTTTAATTGAATTTTCTCAGGGGATATTTAAAGGCCCAGTGCCTGAAGGCGATGGGTAAGCTGTTGTAAGGCATTATATAGAGAGCGAATATCAGGGCCAGCTAGTAGTATGTCATCCATATAATGTATAAAACAAATGGAAGGCCAAGAGCCCTGAAGAGAATCAACAGCTTGTGCAACGAACTTTTGGCAAAGAGTAGGGCTTTTTGCCATGCCCTTGAGGGAGAAATCTCCATTGGTATCGTCATGGGGCCGGCAAAATTAGGAACTGGGAGGCTGAACGCAAAATGTTTACAGTCGTCTGGATGGAGAGGTATGGAGAAAAAACAGTCTTTGAGACCAATAACAATTTCATGATATCCTTTAGGAATTGCTATAGGTGATGGAAGGCCAGGCTGGGAGGGTTCCCATGGGCATCATAGTTTCATTTATTTTTCTTAAATCTTGCAGGAGCCTCCATTTACCTGTCTTTTTTTGGATAACAAAAATAGGTGTATTCCAAGGGGAAGTGGAGGGTTCAATGTGGCTGGCAGACAACTGCTCCTGCACAAGTGTTGTGGCAGCCTCTAATTTAGGGGGTGTCAGGGGCCACTGGTCTACCCAGACAGGGGCATCACTTTTCCAAGAAATCTTATCTGCCTGGGGTGCAGGGGATACAGTGACCCCTAGGAAAAACCCTCATATCCCAACCCTTTTTTATCAGATTTTAATGACATGGGGAGGGGTTGGACAATGCCTTGATTATTTTTTCCCAGACCTTGACCTGGCAGGAACCCATCGGCAAGCATCTGTTGGGCTATGACTTCATTAGGGCTACACATCAGAAGTTTCATTTGAGAGAGGATGTCTCTGTCCCAAAGATTAATGGGGAGGTGTTTGATAACATAGGGCTGCACCGTTCCCATGTTACCCTCTGACTCAGTCCAAGTTAAAATTTTGGAACTCTGGAGAGTATTGTTGGAGTGGCCTATCCCTTGTAGATGAGTAAGAGAGGGCTAGAGAGGCCGTGTAGAGGGCCAATGGGCCTCGGAGATGACCGAAGCATCAGCCCCAGTATCTATAATAGGTTTCCCATCTAAATGTAGCCGGAGGGTAGGGCGACTCTGGGAAATGGCCTGTACCCAATAGACATCTGAGGATCCAGGGGAGGATGCACCTCGAAGACGTGGCATATGAGGGAATTGGCAAGACATAGGCAATGGCAAGGCTTGGGCCAATCTCTGTCCCTTAGCAATGGTCATGGGGCCAGATGGAGCACTGACCAATACGTTTATTTTTCCAGTATAATCATTGTCTATGATGGAGGGGTGAACAGTCAAACCCTTGAGCGTAGTTAAGACTCTGCCAAGAATAAGAAAGAACATATCTTGGGGTGGAGGCCCACATATCCCAGTAGGGAGAGCCTGGACACTGTCTTCAGGGGTCAATATTGTGTCAGTAGAGGTACACAAGTCCAGTCCTGTGCTCCCTGTAGTGGCTCAGCAGAGCGAGGAGGTGGGGCTGATTGTAGGGGGACTGATTGCATCGAACCTGTCTGTGTCCCCGAGGCTGGGAAAAAAGGTATGGGTCTTAGGGCCCGGGGCTGGCCCCTCCATCCATTTCCCTGTGGTAGAGGCAAGGGATTACCTTGAATATCGGGTTTGGAATGGCAAAGGTTTGCCCAATGTTTTCCGTGTTTATAGCGTGGGCAAACAGTTGCTGGTGCAACGCTTGAGGTAGGCAAAGGCGCCTTGTTGGGGAGACCAGTGGTGGCAGCCAAGACAGGGCATTGTCTAGCAAAATGACCAGGCTGTTTACAGTGAAAACAGGTCCTGGGGCCAGAATGGGCTGCCTGGAGGGCAGCTCCTATTGCCAGATGTACATTTTGGGATACCTTATGGGCAAAGGGGTCAACATCAGCACAGAGTCTGATATAATCATTAATATCCTTACCCCTCGTATGGCCGCGCAAAGCAGTTTTAAAGGCACCATTAGCATTTTCATAAGCAAGCTGTTTTAAAAGCTTATTTTCAGATTTGTCTGGCCCCAAGACCCTTTCTGAGGTCTCAAATAGACGTGCAATGAAATCACTGTAAGGTTCCTGGGGGCCCTGAACTACTTTGGTTAACAGGGTGGTGAGAGAGCCCTTCTTTGGTAGAGCGCTCCATGCCCCCAAGGCTGCATTTTTAACTTGGGCAAGAAGCCTGGGAGGCAATGCCGCTTGCTTTGTGTCTGAAGAATAGCGGCCCTGCTCCATTAATTTATCAAAAGTCCAGGAAGAAGAAGTGTACTTTCTTTGATTATTTTTTGCTGTTTCTTGACAGCGGTCCATGAAATCAGCCTTCCAGAGTAAATACTGTCCACGCTGGAGGACCGATTGACCAAGTTTGAGCCATTCTCCTGGGATGAGTTAGCCCTCGGGGGCAAGAGAATCAAGCAGAGAAAGAGTAAAAGGAGCAGTGGGCCCATAGTTTTTAACCGCACTATGGAGTTCTTTTAGGATCTTGAATTTGAGGGGCTTAAAAGTTGGATTGGGGTCTGAAGGGGAGGGGTCAGAGCCCCCCTGTTTCTCATCATCTGAGCCATGACCATCAGTATCTTCTAAATCATTAGCCATCTCATCACCCTGTGGCAGAGAATCCTCTGTAGAGGCCTCAGCGCCGGAAGACTTGTTGGAATTGGCTTGAAGCCGGGTCATCACAAGAAACGCTAGCATAGGGCATTTTTTAGAGGGGGCCTTGGGGCGCTGAATTGTGGCCCCTATCGTGGGTGTGGGTGGTAGAAGGGCTTTTTGGAGGGCATCTTGGAGGGATTGGACCTCCATAGAAAGTTCAGAGTATTCTTTTTGAAGACTAAGAACCTCTTTAAGGTCTTGAATTTGTAGTTTTAAGTTGCGTTTAGCCAAATGTAAGGAGGATTTACCAGGAAGGTGAGGCTGAAGTGCGGGGGCAATAAAGGGAGGGGGCTGATAAGGGGGCGGGCATGAAAGGGGTGGTCAATCTGGGTTATGGTACTTGCCGGCCTCTTCTTCTAAGGTAGCTTCCTCAGAGGGGCTTAAATCATCTGAGGTGGGGACTGTCTTAACAACAGGATAAGCCTGGGTTGCAGGGCCCTGGTCTGTGGGGGCATCATCTGCTAAAGAGAGCTTGGGCAAGGAAGGATATAAAGGCTTATTGGAGGCGGGAGGGTCATCCCCCATGTCTACAACAACAGAGGGGCAGGGAGATTTTAGGGGCTGTAACGAGTTGAAACCGTGGGACTCCAGGGAGGCCAGGGAAGCAGAACGAGATAAGGGCCGAATAAATGTCTCAGCTGAAGCAACCGCAGAAGAAATGTCAGGGGCATCAGAAGAGAGAGACTTTTACCCATCGTATTGACAGAGATGAACACTTACCTAAGTGCGGAGAGGTCCTGTGAGCGGCAGGCCTGCACTGGAGACAATCGAAGGTACTTTCAGTTTGACCTCGGCAAGAAATTTGACTGCAGTGGTTCGAACTATTGCCCACAAAGGGTCTTCGTCACGGTAGAGGGCTCGTACCACGTGGCCACAATGGGCGCCACTTGTCCTATCCAGCAGGACAACTAATTACGGGGTCGCAAGGGGAGCCATACCTGAGGAATGGGATGGAAAAGAAAGAGGCAAGACCAAGTAGCATTCCTATCAAAGTCCGTTTATTGAATCAAAAGCAAAAGCTTATATGGGGTAGAGGCAGGAACTAAGCAGTAGAGGGGGGGACACGAAAATGTCTCCAGATAATACCATCAGGGGAACATCCTGTGGTTTTTCTCGGAGCAATTTCTATCTTATCTTAGCTACCTATCTCTCAGAAAGTCCCGAGCTAACCTGCTAAATGACATCTGCAGGGGGTGAAAGGAGGAAGTTATGCAGAGGCTGAAAGGAGTAAGTTATGCAGAGGCTGAAAGGAGGAAGTTAGCTTCGGAACGGGGCATCAGTATCTTTCCATAGCCAATAGACTCTGTTAGCCTTGAATGACCCCGGGCTGGCTCCGAACAATAAGGTTTATAAAATAAATGGAAACTGACTTTCCATTTAAAAAAAAAAAACACCTAGATTACAATCCCAAGATTCACACATGAAGTGGACTGAGATAAAGTGAATTCACATGAATCTGGTTTAGTCAGATTTGCTTATGTGCTGTTTGCCCTACACCAGCCTGCACTGTGTAGCCCTTACCACACACCCATTCAGTCAAGAAACAACAATTCCAGTCCTTTGCAACTACTGGTGCATGGCAAAAAATTTAAAAGTTTTTAAATAGTCCTCCTACAGTTTACTATAGATGAGTGGCCTTTTGATAAAGCAAAACATTTTTCCAGGCAGCACACACCTACACTGGCTTTATTCAACACAGTGGGTAGGATGAAATAGGGACTTCAAAAGTTAAGTGGATAAAAATCACTCAAACACTGGCATGCGGACCTGTGGACATGATCAAGTAAATTCCCCAAAGTATATAACCTTCTTCAGACCTTTGAATGTTAAGGCTTTTGGAAAACTCATAAGATTTACAAACATTATGAAAGAAATTGTTGATTTCAGGGTCCTAAGAAATGCTGCATGCCAGCGATGTTTCTAGGACATTAAGGGACAAAACCACATGGTTTATCTCATCCTTAGAGATGTATTGGATCTGTGAAATCTCTTCAACTTAATGCAGCTAATGTTGTCAAAATTAGGTAATTCATCTGCAATTGCATGAATATTCATCAGAGGCAAGTTCTCCCACCTGAGTCTCAGTCGCATGTATAATACACCATACTCTTGAGCATCTGAGACTGCAAAGCCTGTCTCCAGTGACATACTTCCTCCAACAAAGACATACCAACTCCAACAATGCCACACATACTTCCTAATAGTTCCACTCACTGTGAGCCTACGGGAACTCTTTTCTTTCAAACCATCTCATTTCACTTCCTGGCCCCCATAAGCTTGTAGCCATATCATAAAGCAGAAATGCATTTAGTCTAACTGTAAAAGTCCCTATAGTCTACAACAGTCTCAAACTTGCTAAAAAGTATAAATTTCAGTCTCTTCTGAAACTCAAGTAATCTGTTTACTGTAACTTTTATAAAATTTAAATAAAAAATCAGATCATATACTTTCAACATATAATGGCACAGGATATAAATAAACATTTCAAACAGAACAAAAATTAACATAATGGGGCAATACTGGACCAAGAGTACCTAAATCCTGCTGGGCAAACTCCATCTCTGCATCATCATGTCTGATTTCAAAACCCTCTTCAGACCTTGACTTCAGCACATTTCTGTTTGAGCTGTTTCCATTCCCTACTAGTAGCTTTATTCAGCAGGTATCCCATGCCATGCCACAGCTTCACACAATGACCTCTTTAGGCCTCCATACAGGAATACCCTTGTCATACACTCCTCATCTGCTTTCTTTAGGCATTGAGGAAGAGTCTACAAACCCCTTTCTTGTATTTTTCACTTTAAAGGCAGAATCATATTTCAAAAGCTGCCAAATTATGCTGCTTTCTGGTCTTGGAAGATGTTCTGTTTTGTTTTTCATGTGAAACATTTTATTTTCTGATTTCTTTGGAAACAAAAATAAAAACTATGAAAAGATGCAACAAGAGTCTGTATGTAAGATAACATTACATGTACATCTAGGCAAAAGAATATCTTTAATTTAAATGATACTGTCATCACATCCCAGATAGTTATACAGAGACATATACATGAACAACATCTCCTCCCTAAAAGCCATTTTATCCCATTTTACAGTATCACAGTAACTAGAACATTATATATATATATATATATATATATATATATATATATATATATATATATATATATATATATAATGTGTGTGTGTGTGTGTGTGTGTGTGTGTGTGTGTGTGTGTGTGTGTACAACCTGCCTGGTTACCCAATCAATATGCTTTTAGAATTAAAGTATATTATTGCCCTTATAGTCTAAACACTGTACTTTTAGGTAAATGTGCTTACAAATGGTTCAGTGATTTGCTTACTATGAGGACTGTTTACAAATGAAGCCATTTATGTTAGCAAGAAATAATCCTGGATTGAACAGAGACAGGCTTGATCATGCAATATCCTGGACAGCAATATCTTACTAAAATATGTATGGGGAAAGGCTGCTTTACAGCTCTACTTCAGAGTCAAAATGTGTTCCTCCACTCTTCACATTTCTGTCTGTCTCCCTTCCTCTTTTTTTGTTTTGGTTTGGTTTAGTTTGTTGTTGTTGTTGTTGTTGTTGTTTGTTTTGGTTTGTTTGATGTGGTTTTTTGAGACAAGGTTTCTTTGTGTAGCCTTGACTGTCCTGGACTCACTTTGTAGGTCAGTCTGGCCTTAAACTCATAGCTATCTGCCTCTGCCTCCAGAATGTAGGGTTAAAGGCATGTGCCACTATGGGAAGCTGTGCTAAATTCTGCCAAGTTAGAAATCCCATGCTTAGGCTGCAGGCTGTGACCTTCCAGCTGCTGAGCTCTGCCAGAGGAGCTCTTTGTGTTCTAGGCCATCCTTAGACTATTTACCTTTGAAAAAAGTAGGGAAGTCCCTACTGAGAAATACCTGGAGGGTTAAGGAAATTCTTTCAGAGAGCTATTCAGGTTATTGTGTTCTTGCCTTGAGAGCTAGGGAGAGAGGGATCAGAATAGATCCTATTGACCTTACTATATAAAGTCTTACTAGTCCTTATTAAAGACAATCTTGATCAAAAATTTCCTGACTTGATTCATTATTTCTCACATCTCTGTATCCTACTTTCAATCCCCACTCCCTCTTTCAGTTGAACCCTTATTCGATTTTTCCTGTGAGCCAAGACAGGCCTTGCCACCACACCTGGCTTTACTTCCTGCTTTTAATAATGTCCTTCACTTCCTAAATTTGGTTGTTCTGAAACTTCATATGTAGACCAGGATGGCCTTAAACTCAAATGTTCACCTGAGTCTGCCTGCAGAGGGCTGAGATTAAAGATATATACTATTACACCTGACTCTAAGTTTTTCTTTAATTTCTTTTTTTTTTTAATTTCTTTTCATAAATTGGTAGCTTAGCAGGGTGGGATTGTGTCCTGAGGTCATCACTCTCTTTATTGCATTTGACATCAGGATTGTCTTTAATTTATTACTATACACAGAATTTAGCTCCTCTCCACTTCCTGGTATGTTTTGTAACTTTCTGTGCTCAGCCTCCTCCTTTTTTATTATACATCTGAATAAATATGGCCTCTAATAACCATATAACACAGTCCACACTAAGTCTTTTGAAAATTTTATCTTCAAAAGCAGGTAAGATAAAACACACAGTGTAGCCTCGGGCAGATTTTCTTGGACAATGGCTGAAAGTAGCCAAAATGTTCATGAAAAGATTACAGGAATAGTATCTAGGCCACATACTTACATTCTTCTTCTCTTAAAACTGTTGAAGATCAGTCCGATGCACTCTGATGCTAATTATTGGGTAGCAACATCTTCTTATGGCCATGAGCCTTGCCTCTCTGATTCGCTGGCTGAATAAATATACCTGGAAAAGGCAGAAGGAAGGGGTAGAGTGAAGATTCCTTGGGTTTTTTTTTTGGGGGGGGAGAGAATCTTGGAAAAGAGAAAGTGACAGAATGGAGGAGGAGGAGGAGGAGAAGGAGGAGGAAGAAGAAGAAGAAGAAGAAGAAGAAGAAGAAGAAGAAGAAGAAGAAGAAGAAGAAGAAGAAGAAGAAGAAGAAGAAGAATTGCCTGCCATAGGATAGGGAAAGAGCCACATGGCCCCAGAGAAGGAATTCTAAAATTCCACATGGAAGGAGATGCAGAAAATTAGCAAGTATGATGGGAATATTGATGGGAGGTAGCCCAAATAGAAATTATTAGATGGAACGGGATGGAGACTGGGTGTTATTGGAGGATAGCTTAGGAGGTAATATTGGCCTTGCCTAAGGTAAAGACTTATGCTAAAATACACCAGGTGTCTGTATTTTTATTGACTGCTAGAGGGTTGGAAAATACTGCCATAATAGTAATTAACCTAATAGTAAACATTTATTATGCTCTGCATCTAAATTAACCACAACATGAATCTCTTGATCTGGGCTGCCAAAGTTTAAATAACCTTACCACCACTGTCTTCCTTGTTTCTACTAGGACGATCCATTAAGCCCCACTTAAAGCATTCAACTGCTCTTTTAATAGAAAGTACCAAAGTCTACTCTCTTCCAAACAAAAGTATAGTCATGCCTATCACAGAACACATCAATCCCTGGTACCAATTTTTGTCCTCATTAGTGCTTTATTGCTGTGAAGAGATGCCATGACTACAGCAATATGTATAAAGGAAAAAATTAATTAAGGATGGCTTACAGTTCAGAAATTCAATCTAGAACCATCATGGTGGGAAGCCACTATTACACACAAGGAGACATGGTGCTGCATAAGAAGCTGAGAGTTCTGCAGCTGGATCAACTGGCCTAGCTGGAGCATCTGAGACGTCAAATCCTGTCCCCAGTAACATGCTTCCTCCAACAAAGTCATGCATACTCCAAGAAGGTCAGACCTTCTAATAATACCATTCTCTGTGAGCCTATGAGGGCCATTTTCTTTCAAACAACCATGATGGTCTTGTTGGGATAAGTGTGGACTTTAGAGAGGAGTATGTCCATATTGGAGGAGGTATGACAATGGAAATGGGCTTTGAGGTTTGAACGTCTTATGCCAGGATCTCTCCTTTCCTATTCTATCTCTCAGCCTGTTGCCTGAAGATCAAGATGTAAAGCTCTCAGTTACTACTCCAGCCTCATGCCTATCTGCCTGCTATGAAGATAATAATGGATTAACCGTTTGAAAGTATTATCAAGCCCAAAATTAAACATTTTCTTTTGTAAGAGTTGCAGTGGTTATGGTTTCTCTTTACAAAAGTAGAACACTAAGACAGAAGTTGATACCAAGAATGAGATATTTCTATGACAACCTTTTTCATGCAATTTTTGGAGGAATATCAAAGACTTTGGATGAGAAAAGCAACTGCATGCTTAAATGGGGCTTAATGGGTCATTTTAGTAGAAACATGGAAGACAATAGTTCTCAAGGCAATGTGAACTGTAGAGGCTCAGCTCAAGAGGTTTCAAAGAGGAAGAATATTATAGGCCATCCTAGAGATACTTCTTATGATATTTTGGCAAAGAATGTAGCTGATTTTTGCCCTTTTCCTAAAAATCCGCCTGAGGTTAAATTGAAGTTTTGGATTAATGACTTTGGTGGAGGAAAATTCAAGACTGCTTAGTAATGTGGGTGTCATGTGGTTATTAGTGATTACTCTTATGCATATGTATGCATAATAAATGAATAAGAGCAAGCTGGACAAAAAGAAATGCAAATGCATAGCTTGAGTAGAAAAGGAACAGTAGGAAATGTACTGATAGAGCCAAGTCCTGAACTCAATGAGATAAAAAGCTTAAAGAAAGGCCTGATAGTAAATGGAATAAGGATGTTCAACATCCTTAGAGAATATAGATTCATGTATTAAAACTACTTTGAGAATTCATCTTTCCCAGGAAAAGTATCTAAGATTTTAAAAATGATAACGATGATGACAGATAAATAAATGATGGTGTTGATGTGAGGCCACTGGTGTGAGTGAAAACTGATGCAGGCACTGTGGAAATCAGTTTGGAAGTTCTTCAAAAAATGAGACATAGATCTATGATATATGAAGAAAAAATAAAATATGAAAGGATAAGAAAAGATGAAATAGGGTACTGGTTTGTTGTTTACGTTGTGAATTACAAGACACTTTTTGTATTGCCTATTGCAAAGCAAGTCTTCAGTTGCTACCCAGGAAAGAATTAGGCAGAGAAGTAGCTCAGACAATGAGATATTGTCCTTTGCAATATGATCAGTCTCTCTTTCTTCCTTCTAGTTTTTAGAGTATAACAGGAGAACACAAATTGGACCGAATACCTAGCTCTTTCAGGAACTATCTTGGCTTCAGTCCACTGGTGATATCTCATCCCTTTTACTACCAATGGTGCTAAAATACTTATTTCAGAAAGATTCCTAAAATTTGTAATCCATAAACATCACCCTAGGACATAATTCCAAATGACTATATATCCTACTAGAGTATTATTTACTTATCCATGTTCATTGTTGTTCTATTAACAATAGCCAGGAAATGGAATCTCCCTAGATGATTAGTCAACAGAAGATGGGATAGTAAAACTATGGTACATATATAATAAGATATTATTCAGTCTTTTAAAAAATTAAACTGTAAATTTGGGACTAGACAGATCTAGAAATAATTATTCTTGGTGAAATTATTCAGATCAAGAAAGACATTTTATGGTTTTTCTCATGTACAGAGGTGGCTTTGAACTTTTAGACAGGAGAGTTTAAATTGAAGTACCCATAGAAGTGAGAGAGCTAGTAAAGGACCATCAAGGTGGAGAAGGCTTTCAAGAGATGAGAAGAACTTGGATAGTATAAATTGGGAACGGGAAGTAACAGAGTGAGAAGGATTAAGTTGGGTAGGACACTAAAAACAAAAGCAGAGGGTGGAGTGTACTCAGAAATAACTCACACTGTTGCTGGAAATTTCATATGAAAACTTATGACTGGCATACAAAAAAGAAATTAAATGAAATTATTCTGTAGCAGGTAGAATGCCTATTCAAAATACTCTATCAAATAAACAGCTAATGCCAAGAATAGTTTACCTCTTTTAAAGCATGGCTCAGTGGGGTCCATAGAGCCCAAACATTCTAGACTATTACGATTGTTCTTGGTTACCCACCAGAAACTGTTGATAAAACCCTATTAGAGAAAACACGGGATAGAAATGGTTTAATGAATTCCTTCTCCTAGCTGAGTAGATATGCTTCTAGAAGAGGGAGAGTCAATTTTCTTTAAGATCTTATCCACTGTTCGGTAGACCACATTCCAGTGGTTGCCACTTCATAAAGGAGTATGTAGAAAACACAAATTGGTGTCTATGTGTTAGATATATAAGTACCTAATAAGAAATTGAGAATGAATGTGATTCAAATACATTAAAGAAAACTATCAAAAAATAGATAATCATATTTTTAAAATATTAAGAGCACCACAGACCTTTTCCTCTATTAATCATATCTTGCAGATTTACTCTAATTCATATGAAAACATATTTATAAGTTCATAAGCTAGTTTAAAATGTAGCAGATGAAACCTGTGTAAATATAAATAGCATTTGTTTAATAACTATATATGCAAATATTTTAATATGAGGAATTACACTCCCTGCCTCCAATAATCTATCATGATAAAACTTTCTGTTGGAGTGACTTAATGTGCAGCTGTTTAACAGAAACACAAAATTGGACAGGAATAACATCTCCATCTTTTAAGAAAACCATGAACATTCTTTCTTGATCATGTAACAAAAATCAGTGACAAGGGTTTACAAAGCCCAGTGCCCATGTGGAAATGTAAAACCATAGCAGCGAGCATTTTTTTTCTGCATTGCTCATCATGACCCTGTGCTGTGCATAGATTATTTGGAAAATGTCCATCACTCTTTATGGAAATATTTCTTACATTTGAAATAACAGTATTTACAGTTTACATCCATTAAAGTCACCATGATCTCATCCATGTGCTTCCACAGATTTAATTCTGTAGGAAGGCTTACTGGGATTTTTCAGAAGATGCTGTACTCAGAACACACTTCATTTATTGTTCCACATCACCACCTAGACATTTTAAAATATTTTTCTTTCAATACCACTTGTGTCCTGAATAAGACAAAAAAAAAAAGAGATGCATTTAGTATACAGCAATCCTATCTCCTGTGATTCCTCATTTGAAGAATACTGACCACAATCCCAAAGCTCTGATGAGCCTTCATGGCATAGATGTCCACTAGGGTTCAAAGTCAGCTCAAGTTTAGTCTAGGTATAGTTTGTGCTGCAATACACAAATGTCAAAACTGTGTAATATTTAAGGAATTGAGTAATGAGTGATCATACTGGAAGTTTAAAAGTCCCAGACAGAGAGGCCAGCATCCAGCAGGGGCTATCACCCAGCTGTAGGCAGCAGCCAGCAGGAGCTTACTTACAATACTAGTCTACAGTGAAATGAGGAAGGACAAGAGCTATGACAAAATAAAAAATAAAAAGAGAAAGGTGGAAAAAGAGAAAAGGGGGAAGAGTCCAATAAGCCACAGAAGTGAACCCACTCCTAATATAGTTTTACAATAATAGGATTAGTCCATAAAGGATAAGGGATGAAGGAGCTACCTTAGTCATCCCTCTGTGTACTGAGAATTTACATTTCACCATGAGCTTTAGCGGACAACCATGAAACCATAAAGTAGATTTATTATACCTGTGACTAAGAGAGCTGCTGGTAACCCTGATAATAGACACTTCTTAATAAAAGAACTTTTTTCTAAGAAAAAAAATTTAAAAACTAGTGGAAAATTCAATCATATAACCAATGGTTTTCACAAACATGATTGCTGTAAGGCAAGACTAGTCCAACTCACTGCTCCTTTGTTGTCAGTCCTTCCTACAGAAGTGGATGCGACAGTGTGGGACCTGTGTAAGATCAAAATCTGGCATTTCCCAATAGTCTCTGAGGTCAGTATAAGACAAGGCATACCCTTGCCCAGCAGGATTCCCTCTCTTCCTGATCCATGGAACCCCAGAACCTTAAGAAGCATCACATGGCACTCAGAGAGATTAGAGACCTATACATTCATGATAAGAAACCCATTCCATAAGCTCCTGGGGATTCCTGGAGATACCCACATTATGCTAATAAGATGTCTTAGTGAAGAGGCTTTTAACCAACAACCTTTAACTGTACCTGGAATTCTCCTGTAACCACAGGATAAATAAGTACTGCTTTGCCCCTCTTATGATAGAGCAAATTTGTTACATGTAATCAAGTATCTGTACTGCATGTAGCTCCAGTGAATCAAACACATTCACCTTCAAAACTACTTCTTCTGCCCAAGTTTTATAATGTCCTTTATAATGTAACTGAGACTCATCATTTATTCTAGGAAAGGAAGGGCTTCTCTGCTTCTGGACGCTACCTCCCTCACCTGAAAGCTTGGCTTCCAATCAGGCAGCATCCCAACCAACTGCATGTCACCAGGCAGCCTCTGAAGCCTGCCCCATCCCCATAAGCTTGGTGCTCCTCAGAAATATGTCTCACTTACCAGCTCAGTAGTGGAAATTTCAGTCTGACAACTGCAATCTGAGATAGCCAGGACTACCACCAGGTGTGGAAAGACACAGCAGCATCCTGTTTATAACTAAATAACTGGGTATATGAACTGAAATCCAAAAAGAGGTAAGTCTCATGATTTGCCGTTAAATTCAATGGTATTTAATGTGTATATTACTGTGTCTTTACACATGTAAAAGTAGATGTTAAACTTTATACTACTGATCTAAATTTGTAATTTTTCAAAGAACACCAGAAGTCAAATAAAAAAAACACTGACAGGAAAAAGAGACATCAGAAAACAAGGAAAAGTCTAATTGTAGGATCTCTGAGAGACCAAAAATAATTAAAATACATATTTCAGGGTCACTGAGGCAAGGTTTTAAAAACCAGGCTTAAAGGCTTGGGTACAGCTGTAGGGAGGGCCAACCTTGCCACATTCCCTCCAGCCCACTAGAGATAGAGCTGCCAAGAGAATGGCCTGAAGAACCCCTAGCCTGAGTCATGTACCCACATCCCTATCTGCCCACAGGAGATAAGGTTGCCAGGGAACTGGTCCAGAGAAAGAACAAAGGTCAGAACCTTTACAGTTTTGATGCCTTCTCATAACAACACTTTGAACCTCAAGACCCCCTTTTGTATCCTAACCAATAATTGCTTGCCAAGTTGGGACCCCCTGCTTCAGGGTTATTGAGGGGAAAAGGGACCTATAAAATGCCCTCAGACCAGAGCACGGGGTCACCTCCTAATCCCATTGAGTTGGGGATTGTCAAGGACCAGCTTGAGCTGTAAATAAAGATTCTCATGTATTTGCATCAGTTTCACCTCCTGGTGATTTGGGGGGTTCTCAAGAAATGGGCACAATACCTCCTTGAATTTTTTCTCTGCCTTTTGAACAAGGAGGCTCATTTTTCCTTGATAGACCCTGAAAATTATGTAGGTAGCCCTGTATATAAACACTGAAGTGCTTTCAAGCTTGAATGGTAGACACATATTCCCAAAATTATGATTTTTTAAGTTAAAAGCTTAAATTTTGTCATTGGTACAAATACTGTCAGTGTTTGTCCTGAAATAACAATATCCCTTCCCTCTTTTCTGAGAAGATATCTACTGAACTCCCAAGTCTGAATAATATTTTTTTTCAAGAAGAAATGAGACTTTTTGAAAAAAAGAAGGGAGGGGAGGGAGTTAGTTCAACTCTCAAGCTCACAGCCCAACAGTCCATCAGACATGCTCTTTCTGCTTTCTACTTTGTCATAAAAATAAGGATTAGCATTTAATTAAATTAAATATTAAAACCTTAAAGAAGAGATTTAGAAATACACATGATTCTCTTCCACATCATTAACATAATAAAGAATACAAGGTTGCCAAAGCCACTCAGGAAAACCCACTGCAGGTTTCAGACAGCACCTGTAGATTAGTCAACACAATAAGAAGATAGATAGCTTCTCAACATTGATGTAAAAATAATGGTGACCTTATGGACCTCCAACAAGAATCACTGGAGTTTTAAAATCCAAAACCTATAAATGAGAATTACAACATCAGAAAATTCACTGTTACGGCAAAAATATGGCCCCTTCTTTCCAATGTAGTATGTATTGAAAAATAAATTGTTATTTAGTAATATTAAATGTACTACTAGACACCAGTGCCATTATTTTTTGTGTGCTATACACAAAACTGGTAAAATATCCTAGAAAAAGAATGAGATTTTTTCAACCTAAGTAAATTATGAGTGCCATCTTTCTTCCTCTGTTCCTCAGTCTACATTAAGCTGAATGACTGTGACACTTCCACTGACAAACAATTGCTCATTATTATTTAATAACGAAAGGGATATTAATCATATTAATGCATTAGAGATGGTTCATAAATTAGGAAGGCCAGGACTAAATTTCTAGCATCTAAATCGTAGCTAAAACTACCTTTAATCCTAGTTCTAAAGGATCCAACAGATCTACATGTGGCACACATACATGCACAATGGTAAAACATTCATGCACACAAAGTAAATAAATTTTTGAAAGTATATTAGAAATGTAATATATGTGTGTGAATTGTTTATATTATATGTAATACATATTAAATTTTATATATGGGATGCTTATAACATAGATTTTTGTATCTCTTTTTCAAACATCCTTAGTTTTAATTATCCCTCTCCCAGCTTTCCTCTGTCCTCTCTCCTAGCCCTTTCCCCACTTAAACTCCCTTCCCCTGTTTCTCTTTCCTTTTCATATCACCTATGTTCTATTCTCTCCCTTTCTTAAAATAGTTATTACCTCTCCTCAATGGTTGTCTACTAGTTCCCTGGATTATACCAATTCTCTCAATCAAACACATAAATCTGAAGATTTGACACTAAAATCCATATTTGATTGAGAACATTTGATATTTGTGTTTCTGGGTCTGGGTTATTTCACTCAGTGTTGGCTCTGTTTCTTTAACAATTAAACTTTATTATGAATTTATTAAACAAAAGTATCTTACTTACAACCCAACTATTCTAAACAGGAGGGAAAGGAGGATAAAGAGAACAAGAATAAAGCCTTCCAGGTGTCAGTTTCACAGAGCAAATCCCTTGGCATTATTCTCTGGAAATCTCACAGATCCTCTGGCCAACAGAAGTACACACACTCCTCACCCAAACTCCAGCCTTCTCCTCTCTCAGTCACTCATCTCTTCCCCAACTCTCCACTCCGTGGGCAGGAACCTCTGATCTCTTCCACTGACTTTCTCCAATTTCCTTTGATGGTCCTTTTTGCAATACAACACTCCAGTCATAGGCACAGGAGCCTATCTTTTGTCTTGGGCTGAAACTTTCTCTCTCTCTGAGTCTATCTAAGATCTTTGTCTCAGTGGGGTCTCGGTGGAGTCAAGCTACCCAAGACTGCTCTCTCCTTTGAACCAGCCTAAGGCAAGGTCACATTCCTTCCACAACTCAGTAAGACATTTTCCAACTCTGTCTATTTACTTGGAATTTTTATTTTTCCTTAGGCTAGAATAATTTCACTTTATATAGGTAGCACAGTTTCACTATCCATTCATCAGCTGCTAGACATCTAGGCTGCTTCCATGCTCTAGCTATTATGAATAGAGCAGCATGAACATGTGTGAGGCATGTGTCTGTGTAGTAGGAAAGAGAATTCTTTAGGTACATGTCCAGGAGTAGGATATGTGGGTCATATGGTGGATCAATTTCTAACTTTTTGAGTAACTGCTCCACTAATTTCCATAGTGGCTGCACCAATTTGTATTTGTGCCAACAGTGTGGGTAGATTTTCTCTTCTCCACTTTCTTACCACCATTTGTCAGTTGTTTTCTTAAACTTAGCCTTTCTGACTGAGGTGAGAGGAAATCTTGAAATAATCTTAATTGCCATTTCTCTTTTGGCTAAGGATGATGTACAGTTTTTAAAAATTTTCTTGGCTATTTCTGTTCCTTCTTCTAAGAACCCTGTTTAGATCTATAGCCCACTTTACTACTATTGCACAAAACTGATATAATATAAACTGTCCTCTATATTTATATTTTTCTACCAATAGATTAGTGTATCTCTCAGACCTACTCAAATAAGTTGTTTTCTGTGTAGTGGACAGTGATTATACAGAAATTCACAAGTGTTCAGAGTGCAGAGAAAAAATGTCATTGAGGTGCTCAGCCATGTGTAGAACATCTACATCACATGCACACATCACAAGGCTCAGGGCCCATCATGGAATAAAGCACGAAAAGATTGTAAGGGCCAATGTTCAGGAGGCAAAGCAGAAACTACTGTGCTCAAGATCTCATAGAAGCTCAAGTGTGTGAGGTCTTGCCCTGGGGTAACTACTCTATTCCACTTAACATCATGCTTTTCTTTAATCCATTTATATCCTTGAACACAGAATTTAGCTATATTCTACTTCCTGGTGCCCCTTATTTTCCTCAAACTGCACATTTTCTATTGTTCCTTGCTCACTTTTATCCTTTTCATTATAGGTTAGTGTAAAAATGAACCCTAATAACCATACAACAGAGGCAATACTAGGCTGCTTTGAGATTTCCTCTGCCAATGCAAGTAATCCAAAATTCTTGCATTTAGAGCTCAGGTAGTAGTTACATTCTTTGCGAAAATATCACAAGAACAGCCTCTAGGCCACATCATCCTCAGAAACCTCTTGAGTCATGACCGCACAGTTCAAATCACCCTCAGCACCACTGACTTTCATATTCTTTTTTTTTTTTTTTTTTTTTTTTTTTTTTTTTTTTTTACCACGTATTACTTATTTTTTTTTTTTTTTTTTTTTTTTTTTTTTTATTAATTTATTCTTGTTACATCTCAATGTTTATCCCATCCCTTGTATCCTCCCATTCCTCCCCCCCCCCCTTTTCCCATTATTCCCCTCCCCTATGACTGTTCCTGAGGGGGATTACGTCCCCCTATATATTCTCATAGGGTATCAAGTCTCTTCTTGGCTACTTGCTGTCCTTCCTCTGAGTGCCACCAGGTCTCCCCCTCCAGGGGACATGGTCAAATGTGAGGCACCAGAGTATGTGAGAAAGTCGTATCACACTCTCCACTCAACTGTGGAGAATATTCTGACCATTGGCTAGATCTGGGAAGGGGTTTAAAGTTTACCTCCTGTATTGTCCTTGGCTGGTGCCTTAGTTTGAGCGGGACCCCTGGGCCCAAATCTGCCTATCATATTGTTCTACTTGTAGATTTCTAGGACCCTCTGGATCCTTTTATTTTGCTGTTCTCCCATGCGTCTCTCATTTAGAGTCCCAATAGGATGCCTTCCCCTCTGTCCCAGTTTCCTGGTAAGTGAAGGCTTTCGTGGGACATGCCCCTTGGGCTAGTATGCAGATATAAGTGAGTATATACCATTTGATTCTTTCTGCTTCTGGGTTAACTCACAGGAGACACTGTCAAGAGAACAAAGCGACAGCCTACAGACTGAGAAAAAATCTTCACCAACCCTACATCTGACAAAGGTCTAATATCCAAAATATATAAAGAACTCAAGAAATTAAACACCACCAAACCGAATAACCCAATTGAGAAATGGGGCTTGGAACTAAACAGAGAATTCTCATCAGAGGAATATCAAATGGCTGAGAAACACTTAAAGAAATGCTCAACCTCCTTAGTCATCAGGGAAATGCAAATCAAAACAACTCTGAGATTCCATCTTACACCCATCAGAATGGCTAAGATCAAAAATTCAAGCGACACCACATGCTGGCGAGGATGTGGGGAGAGAGGAACACTTCTTCATTGCTGGTGGGAATGCAAACTAGTACAGCCACTTTGGAAATCTATCTGGTGCTATCTCAGAAAAATGGGAATAGGGCTTCCTCAAGACCCAGCTATTCCACTCCTTGGAATATACCCAGAAGATGCTCCAGCACACAACAAGAAAATTTGCTCAACCATGTTCATAGCAGCCTTATTCATAATAGCCAGAACATGGAAACAGCCTAAGTGTCCCTCAGTAGAAGAGTGGATAAAGAAACTGTGGTACATATACACTATGGAATACTACTCAGCTATTAAAAACAAGGAATTCCCGAAATTTGTGGATAAATGGATTGAGCTAGAAATGATCATAATGAGTGACTTTCATATTCTTAATTGACTGGCCCATTAAGCCCCACTTAAAACATTCAACTGCTTTTCCTTTCTTTATTTGCTTGTTAGGTTTGTTTGTTTGTTTGTTTGTTTTTGTGAGGGAGGGTTTGGGTTTTATTTTGTTTTTTGAGACCGGGATTCTCTGTGTAGCCTTGACTGTCGTGGACTCCCTTTGTAGACCAGGCTGGCCTCAAACTCACAGAGATTTGCTTGCCTCTGCCTCCCAAGTGCTGGCATTCAAGATATGTGCTACCACTGCCCAGATCAAGTGCTTTCCAAAGATTCAAAAATCCACAATCTTTTAAGCAAAAGTATGGTCAGACCTATCATAGCAATACCACAGTCCCTGTTACCAACTTCTCTCTTTATTAGGGGTTTATTACCTTGAAGAGCAGCATTAGCATGACAACTCTTATGAAGGTAGATATTTAATTGGGGCTAGCTTACTGTTTAGATTCTATTGTTATCATGGGAGAAAGCATGACAGCACATAGGAAGTAATAGTGCTTAAGTGTTGAGTGCAGCAGGAAGAAATGGTGAGCCATGAGGCCTTGCTTGAGCTACTACACTGTCAAAGTCAACACCCTACTGATGTACTTAATCCAATAATGCCACACCTATTCCAACAATGCCACACCTTCTAATCATGCCACTCCCTATGGGCCTATGTGTGTCATTCTTATTCATATCAGTACAGTTGCTTTTCCACTTTGCAGACTGGTAAGCTTGGCAAAGCCCCATGAATGAACATCTGTATGTTACTGCATGGTAGAAGGATTCTCAGAATTATAAGTGCCTTATCTCTATGATGATATTTATCCTTCTATCTCCTTAGAGCATATCTGCAGGTGAATCTGATTTCATGGAGGTAATATTTATCCTTCTATCTCTTTAGCATATCCACAGGTGAATTAGATTTCATGGAGGGTTGTCTCTTGGTTAGATTAACAAGACTAGTTTTATAATCTCTTAAGAAAACAAAGTAGTATATGATATGTTCTTTTGAGAATACCAGAATAGACCAGAGGTAGAATTCAGATTTGATTTATTTACCAGGAAGAAGCTTTTCTTTAATATCCTTCAGCAAAGCCCTGATATGGTAGTTTAAATCCCAAGGAGGGGCAATTGTGAAGCTTCCTATCTAATGATAAGAGAGCAGAAGGAGGAATCTAAAGCAGACCCTGAAGCTCCCCGGATGTTATATGGCCTCTAAACCAACAATTTCTTATACCATCATCATGACTCTTTCATCTCTGTAATCACTGTGACCAGTTTCTATATTAAATTGTACCTCTTTATGTCTACCCCACCTCCCACTGTCATTCATTCAGATTCTTTACAGAACACTGACTAGTAAAGAAGGATTCACTAGGTAGATTCTTACTAAAAGAAAACAGAAAAGATAGATTGCAATATCCCACTAAAATAAAAATGAAAGTATTGATGAATATAGAAAGGCATAAAATTATGCTAGAACAGCCAATAAGAAAAGCCATTTGCCATAGATGTATGCTTGAAAATTTAGCCTTTAATTACATGAAACAAATCAACATTGTGGTAAAACTGTAATATCTCAAGAGTGGGAAAACTTGGAGTGAGTCTGTAGTTATCTGAATGAGAGTGGCCCCAAAGGCTCAGATATTGGCATACTTGGTGACTTGTTAGTAGGTATTTTGTGAAGGATTAAGACATGTGGCTTTTGGGAAGAGATGTGTCTCTGAGGGTGGGCTTTGAGGTTTCAAAAACTCAGTTAGCTGTTTCTTGCCTTGTGCTTTTGATTCAAGATATAAGCTCTCAGCTAGTGTTCCACCATTATATCCGACTGCCTATTGCCATGTTTCTCACCATGATGGTCATAGACTTGGCCTTTAAATTGTTTTTTCTATAAGTTGACTTAATTATGGTGTCTCTTCATGGGGATAGAAAAACAACTGACAGTCTTTTTCTGAAAACACTAAAAAACAAAAACAAAAACTAAGATTAAGGACTGAGAAACTGTGCCAAATATTTCTAGTCAGTGAATATGAATGAACTGTGGTTCCTACAAATCAGCCATATTAATACTCTCAGCAATAGGATCAACACCAGCATTCATATGTAAATGAACACTAAATATAAATATAAATAGAACATCCTGCATGCTGATATTAATAGATAACTCATATGTGCCACCACTAAAAATAGAGATGTGGGGAATGGAAAGTTAGGACAGCAGTAAGAGCAAATACTGCCATTTCAGAGGGTCTCAGTTCAGTTCCAGCACTCAGATAAAATAACATACAGTCACCTGTATTCCATCTCTATTGAACCCAACCCTCTTCTGAACTCCACGTGTTCTTGCACTTACTAATAAGGATAGACAAAAATAAAAATAAATCTTAAGAAATAGAGTTATGTTGCTATATTTAGAAATATGTTTATTTATTCACTTTACATTCCAAATCCTTTTCTCCTCCAAGCCCTACCTTCCTACCTCTTCCCCATCCCCTCCCCCAGCACATCAAGTTTCATCAGTACTGATAGCATCCTCTTCTACTGAGACCAGGCAAGCCATCCCAGCTAGGGGAAAGTGATCCAAAGTAGGCGACCAAGTCCATCTTAGAGACAGGCACAGCTCCATTTGCTTGGGGATCCACATAAAGATCAAGCTGTCTTTGATTACCCATGTATAAGTGGCCTAGGTTCAGACCATACATACTCTTTGGTTGGTGCTTCAGCTTCTGTAAGCCACCATGGCCCAACGTTCGTTGACTCTATTGGTCTTCTTATGGAGTTCTTATCCTCTTCAGGTTTTTCTATCCTTCCCTCCACACTTCCTCAAGACTCCTCAAACTCCACTAAAATTTGGCTGAGTATCAGCATCTTTCAATCTGCTTCTGGGTGAAGTCTCTCAGAGAACAGTTATGTTAGCCTCTGGACTACAAGCATAGCAGAGTATTGTTAATAGTGTCAGGGGTTGGCTCATTCCTATGGGGTGGGTCTCAAGTTGGACCAGTCATTGGTTGGACATTCCCTCAATCTCTGCTCCATCTTAATCCCTGCATTTTTGTAGGCAGGGTAAACTTTGCGTCAAAGGTTTTGTGGGTATGTTGGTGTTTCCCTACCTTGACTAGAAGTCTTCCCTGGCTAGCAGCTGGCCGCTCAAGTCCCCATGTCTGTCAGTGGTAGGGGCCTCAGCTATAGTCACCACTATACTGTCCCAGGAGTCTACCCTGTCACAGGTCTCCAGTTTGTCTCAGAGATGCCCCTTCTTGACTTCTTTTTTCTCTCCCAGTCCTCTCACCACCCCTTCCCACTCTCCTCACATCTCATCCGCAGGTTCATTTCCCTCCTTACACCATCTCCTACCCAGTGTCCTCTCTTCATCCACTTTTGATGTCTATTCTATTTCCCCTTCTGAGTGAGATGCAAACAAACATTTTTGGCCCTCCTTGTTACTTTCTTTTTTGAGTCTGTGAATTATAGGATGGTTATCCTGTACTATATGATTAATAATTGTGTATATATGAGTACACACCATGTTTGCCTTTGTATGCCTGGGTTCCCTCACTAAGTATAATATGTTGTAGTTCCATTAATTTTCCTGTAAATTTGGGGCTTTTATCATTTTTAATAGCAGAGTAGTATTCTATTGTGTAAATGTACCAGTCCCATTATACATTCTTTGTATGAGGGACATCCAGGTTGTTTCCTGTCTGGCTATTATGAATAAAGCTGCTATGAACATATTTGGGTAAATGACTTTGCAATATGGTGGAGCATCCTTTGGGTATATGCCCAGGAGTGGTATAACTAGGTCTTGAGGTAGAACTATTTCCAGTTTTCTGAGAAAGGACCAGATATATGCTATATTTTAACTTAATAATAATACACATACTTTAACATAAAAATATTAGAAAGTATAGGTATACATATTAACAAGACCTTGAAAGATTTCTAAATGTCACCTTTGAGAGAGGGTGAGCAGAAGCAGTAGTGTTTTACATATATGAGTGTCTATGTTATTTCTAATTTTCCAAAACAAGATGCTTCATACTATTTATATAATGGAAGAAGGGAAAGAGCACAACCAAAAAAAGAATAGATAGATTCTATTCTAGTCTACCTGAATGAAACAAGGGGAACTCCTGTGTTTACAAGGGGGTGGAGAGTGCTTTTTACTAGACAGTGTTTACTAGATAGTTTTGATTGATACATAACATTGTACTCTGTAATTGCCCAGGCCCTGGAATGGAGTCTGTGGTGGACAAGAGAAGTAAAAAGTTTTAATCCCTTGGGGTCCTGGGAAGTATACACAGGAAGTTTGTGCAAGGAGGTTCTGTGAGTGAACAATTTTCACCTTCCGACACCTTATCCTGCTGCATGTCTATAGGATTTGGATTTGGATTTTTAAGATGTAGCTTGAAACTTCAATAAAATTTTCTCTTTTATGTAAAAACAAAACAAAGCAACAATAACAAGAAACAAGTAAACAATAACAAATAAACCCAATACATTGCAATGACTTCAGACTTAGAATCCAACTATTATGGACACAGGTAGAGCACCAATCTTCCAAACCATAACCCTGGTGTAAATCACACAAGCTGAATGCTGTTATTGAATGTTTATAAGCTACATAAGGAATACATTTCATATCTGTGCTTCTCCTGAGGAAAAGAAATGTTTCAGTCTCATGAAAGATTGAACCTGGCATTGAATATATTTCTATCATGGGAGTAGTCATTTAACAAGAATAACCTATTGCTGCAAAGATGCTCAAGAATAGCCCAAAAATTGGGTTTTATTCTCTATTGACTAATGTGGCTGTTGATGTCACTGAGAAGAGTTCAAGAGAATCATTCATTATGGACTTTAAAGTAAATAAATGATCAGAAGCAAAGACAATCACTCTTGAATCAGGCCAGCAAGAGTACTTGGTAAAAAATATATAAAGAACTCAAGAAATTAAACACCACAAAACCAAACAACCCAACTGTGAAATGGGGCTTGGAATTTAACAGAGAATTCTCAACAGAGGAATATCAAATGGCTGAGAAACACTTAAAGAAATGCTCGTCCTCGTTAGTCATCAGAGAAATGCAATTCAAAACGACACTGAGATTCCATCTTACACCCATCAGAATGGCTAAGATCAAAAACTCAAATGACACCACACATTGGTGAAGATGTGGAGAAAGAGGAACACTCCTTCATTGCTGGTGGGAATGCAAACTAGTACAACCACTTTGGAAAGCTATCTGGCGCTTTCTCAGAAAAATGGGAATAGGGCTTCCTCAAGACCCAGATATCCCACTCCTTGGAATATACCCAGAAAATGCCCTACCACACAACTGGGACATATGTTCAACCATGTTTATAGCTGCTTTATACATAATAGCCAGAACATGGAAACAGCCTAAGTGTCCCTCAGAAGAAGAATGGACTAAGAAACTCTGGTACATTTACATGATGGAATACTACTCAGCTATTAAAAACAAGGAATTCCCAAAATTTGTGGACAAATGGATTGAAATAGAAATTATCATAATGAGTGAGTTCACCCAGAAGCAAAAAGAGACAAATGGTATATACTCACTTATATCAAAACACTAGTCCAAGGGATACGTACCATGAAAAACTTTACTTACCAAGAAAGTGGGTCAGAGGAGAGGACATCCTATTGAGACTTTAGGTGAGAGTAGCATGGAAGAATGGAGAAATAGTAGGACCCACAGGGTCCTGGAAACCTACAAGAAGAACTTTATGACAGGCAGATCTGGGTCCTGGGGTCCTCCTCAAACTAAGGCACCAGCCAAGAAGAATATAGGCAGTAAGCTTCGAACCCCTACCAAGACCTAGCCGACGAATATGATATTCTCCACCATTGAGTGGAGAGTGAGATCTGACTCTCACACGAACTCTGGGGCCCCTTTTCTGACCACGTCCCCTGGATGGGGAGGCCTGGCGGCACTCAGAGGAAGGATAGCAAGTTACCAAGAAGAGACTTGATATTCTAAAAGCATATATAGGGGGAGGAGGTCTCCCTCAATCACAGACATAGGGGAGGGGAGAAAGGGGGAAGTGGGAGGGGGGAAGAATGGGAGGAAACAGGGGAAGGGCTAACAATCGAGATGTAATATGAATAAATTAATAAAAAAATGTAGCTAGGTGGCACCATTGTTTGGGCGTATGCTTCTGCCATGCAAAAAGAACGAGTGAACCAGAAAGCAAGCCAGCAAGCAATGCCTCTCAATGGTTTCTGCTTCAAGCTTCTCCTTGAGCTCCTGTCCTGACTTCCCTTCGTGACTGACTGTGACCTGGAAGTATAAGCCCAAGAAACCATTTCCGGAGAGGATCCAAGATGGCGGCGAGCAGTGTGGACCGCGTTTGGAGGCTCCAGTGAACAATTCAGGGAATTGCACAGATTTCTGAGCCAGGAACACCGAGGTCCGAACATCACGGCAGCGGGAGTGCTCCACAGTTCGGAGGGACCAGGGTGCGGAGGACCTGCGTGCCCCTGCACACGGGAGGAGCGTGGTTTTTCTCTGATCGGAGCGGCAGCGGTAGAGGCGGCAGCACCAGCGGCACCAGCAGCGGCGGCTGAGGTTTGCAGCTCATAGCCTTCCGGTGGAGGCGATTGGTGTGGTGGCTGGTGGGAATTGCTGCGGGAGAGGGGACTCGGGGCAGGATTTGGGTCGCGTGGAGCCTTTGGACCCAGATTGGACTCGGCGGACAGTTCGGCCCCAGAGTCCCGGGTATTGGCCCGGCCCAGCAAACAATTCTGCCTGAGGCACTAACTCAGCGTGGCCATAGCTCCCCTGCTGTGGCGCAGGCTTAGTTGAGCACGCTGCTCCACACTAGGCACTACCTCAGCTCAGTGGCAGCTCCCCTGCGGTGACACAGTCTGGGCGGAGCACTTGGTTTCACCACAGGCGCTAACTCAGAGCAGCCGCAGTTCTCCTGCTGTGGCGCAGGCTTGGTGACGTGCTCGGTTCCATCCTAGGCACCACCTCAGCTCAGCGGCAGCTCCCCTGCGGGGACACAGTCTGGGCGGAGCACTTGTCCCACCACTGGCGCTAACTCAGAGCAGCCGCAGTTCTCCTGCTGTGGCGCAGGCTTGGTGACGTGCTCGGTTCCATCCTAGGCACCACCTCAGCTCAGCGGCAGCTCCCCTGCGGGGACACAGTCCGGGCGGAGCACTTGTTCCACCACTGGCGCTAACTCAGAGCAGCCGCAGTTCTCCTGCTGTGGCGCAGGCTTGGTGACGTGCTCGGTTCCATCCTAGGCACCACCTCAGCTCAGCGGCAGCTCCCCTGCGGGGACACAGTCTGGGCGGAGCACTTGTCCCACCACTGGCGCTAACTCAGAGCAGCCGCAGTTCTCCTGCTGTGGCGCAGGCTTGGTGACGTGCTCGGTTCCATCCTAGGCACCACCTCAGCTCAGCGGCAGCTCCCCTGCGGGGACACAGTCCGGGCGGAGCACTTGTTCCACCACTGGCGCTAACTCAGAGCAGCCGCAGTTCTCCTGCTGTGGCGCAGGCTTGGTGACGTGCTCGGTTCCATCCTAGGCACCACCTCAGCTCAGCGGCAGCTCCCCTGCGGGGACACAGTCCGGGCGGAGCACTTGTTCCACCACTGGCGCTAACTCAGAGCAGCCGCAGTTCTCCTGCTGTGGCACAGGCTGGACAGAGCTCTCGGTTCCACCAGCTCTAAGACTCTGGTTGGACACAGTGTACAGTTTGAATCCAGAATTCCTGGCTGAGATTGGTGGTCAGTTCGGGCCCTGAGTCAATAACTGACCACAGCACGCACTTTGGGCCAAAAGGCCCTAGTGGAGCTTGGTGCGTAGTCCCAGCCCAAAAATTCTGGCTGGGCCCTGTGTGCATTTTGGGCCCAAAATCCCTAGCTGAGCTTGGCAGACGGTTCTGGCCCTGAGAATCTAGCTGAGTTCTGCCCGTGGTTCGGTCCCAGTGCTCCTGGCTGGACTTGGCAGGGAACACAGAAGGCTGTGGATACCTTGGCCTGACCCAACGCTCATTCAGAGACCCAGAACAATTGCAGGATCCACAGCAGAGAGGGACTGAGGATCACTGGCTGTGAGAGACCAGAACAACAGGGCTAACCTCCTAACATCCACACCAGTGAAGCTTTGAGCTCGCAGCCTAGGGAAATCGTAAGAAAACAAGTGAATCTATCATCAGACACCCTCCATTCAACTCTGGAAGCTACCCAACAAAAACAAAGACGGCAAGATGTCTAAAGGACAACGAAAAAGCATACGCAAAAAAACCCAAAACAACATGGCTTCTCCAGTTTCCAGCTATCCCAAAGAAAACCACCCAGAGAACTCAAATACAACGGAAATACAAGAAAATGACCTCAAATCCTTAGTAATGAGGATGATAATGGAGGAAACAAATAAAATTCGTAATCAAATGCAGGAAGACGCAGACAAACAGGTGAGAGACATAAAAGAAGCACATAGAGTGGAACTGGAAAAATTGCAGGAAAATGCAAACAACCAGATGAAAGAAATAACTAAAACGGTTCAAGCTCTGAAGACCTATAAAGAGGCAATGGAAGAAACTCAGGAATATACAAAAAATCAGATGAAAGAAATCAAAAAATCAGTTCAAGATCTGAAAATGAAAATGGATTCAATGATAAACACACAGACAGAAGAAAAACGAGAACGTGAGACCTCAGAGAAGAAGGCGAGCAACACAGAGGTGAGCTTTTCTAACAGAATCCAAGAGATGGAAGAACGAATCTCAGGGCTAGAAGATACAATCACAGATATTGAATCAACCATTAAAGAAAATGCCAAATCTGGAAAACTCCTGACACAAAACATCCAAGAAATTAAGGACACCATGAAAAGAAGAAATTTGCGGATAATAGGCATTGAAGAAAGAGAAGACATCAGACTCCAGGGCCCAGAAACTATTCTCAACAAAATCATAGAAGAAAATTTCCCCAATCTAAAGAAAGAGATGCCTATAAACATACAAGAGGCCTACAGAACACCAAATAGAATTGACCAGAAAAGAAAAACTGCCCGCCACATAATAATCAAAACACAAAACTTGCAGAACAAAGAAAAAATATTAAAAGCTGCAAGGGAAAAGGGCCAAATAACATTTAATGGTAAACCTATCAGAATTACACCTGACTTCTCAGCAGAGACCATAAAAGCCAGAAGGTCCTGGACAGAGATCCTGCAAACCCTAAGAGAACACAGATGCCAGGCCAGACTACTTTACCCAGCAAAATTATCAATAACCATTGATGGAGAAAACAAAATATTCCATGACAAAAACAAATTCAAACAGTACCTATCCACAAACCCAGCTTTACAGAAGGTACTAGAAGGAAAACTCCATCCCAAAGGGTCAAGCTACAACCAAAACTACCCAGGAAATAGATAACTATCCCATGGCAAAAACACAACTACACAAACGCTCGACTGGAAACAACATCAAAATTAAGACTCTTAACAGTCACTGGTCATTAATATCTCTCAACATCAATGGCCTCAATTCTCCAATAAAAAGACACAGACTAACCGAATGGGTACATAAACAAGACCCAACATTCTTCTGCATCCAAGAAACACATCTCACCCATAATGAAAGGCATTACCTCAGGGTAAAAGGTTGGAAAAAAATATTCCAAGCAAATGGTCACAAGAAGCAAGCAGGTGTAGCCATTTTAGTATCGAACAAAATAGACTTTCAACCAAAATTAATCAAAAGGGATGAGGAAGGACACTTCATACTCATCAAAGGTAAAGTCAACCAAGATGACATCACAATTCTGAACATCTATGCTCCCAATACAAGGGCACCCACATATGTAAAAGATCTCCTAAAAAAGCTTAAACCACACATCGATCCCCACACAATAATAGTGGGAGACTTCAACACCCCACTCTCACTGAAGGATAAGTCATTGAAACAGAAACTAAGCCGAGAAATAACATCATTAACCAATGCCATGGGTCAAATGGATCTAACAGATATCTATAGAACCTTTCACCCAAACAAGAAAGAATACACCTTCTTCTCTGCACCCCATGGAACCTTCTCCAAAATTGATCACATCGTAGGTCACAAAGCAAGCCTCAACAGATACAAGAGGATTGAAATAATACCTTGTATCCTATCAGATCACCATGCTCTTAGGCTGCAATTCAACAACAACAGAAATAACAAAAAGCCTACACGTTTGTGGAAACTAAACAACTCTCTGCTAAATGACACCTGGGTCAGGGAAGAAATTAAGAAAGAAATCAAGGAGTTTCTGAAATTCAATGAAAATGAAGAAACAACATACCCAAATTTGTGGGATACATTGAAAGCAGTGCTAAGAGGAAAATTCATAGCACTAAGTGCCTTTAAAAAGAAATTGGAAACATTGCACATAAGCATCTTAACAACACAACTGGAAGCCCTAGAAAAAAAAGAAGCAGAAACACCCAAGAGGAGTAGACGCCTGGAAATTATCAAACTCAGGGCTGAAATTAACAAATTAGAAACTAAGAAAACAGTCCAAAGAATCAACAAAACCAAAAGCTGGTTCTTTGAGAAAATCAACAAGATAGACAGACCATTAGCCAAACTAACTAAAAGGCAGAGAGACAGTATTGAAATGAACAAAATCAGAAATGAAAAGGGAGACATAACAACAGACACTGAAGAAATTCAAAGAATCATAAGATCCTACTTTGAAGGCATATATGCCACAAAATTTGAAAATCTAAGGGAAATGGACGATTTTCTTGATCAAGTTCACTTGCCAAAGTTGAGTGAAGAACAGATAAACAAGTTAAATAGTCCCATTTCCACGACAGAAATAGAAGCAATCATCGATGGTCTCCCAACCAAAAAAAGCCCAGGGCCAGATGGTTTCAGTGCAGAATTCTACCAGACCTTTAAGGGCGAGCTAATACCGATACTCTTCAAGCTACTCCAAAAGATAGAAATGGATGGAAAATTACCAAATTCATTCTATGAGGCCATAGTCTCATTGATACCTAAACCTCACAAAGACTCAACAAAGAAAGAGAATTTCAGACCAATTTCTCTTATGAACATAGATGCAAAAATACTAAATAAAATACTTGCAAAACGAATACAGGAGCACATCAAAGATATCATTCATCATGACCAAGTAGGCTTCATTCCAGGCATGCAGGGATGGTTTAATATACGGAAATCCATCAATGTAATCCATCATATAAACAAACTGAAAATAAAAAACCACATGATTATCTCCTTGGATGCAGAGAAAGCATTTGATAAAATTCAACACCCATTCATGTTTAAAGTTTTAGAGAGATCGGGGATACAAGGCACTTTCCTCAACATAATAAAGGCTATATACAGCAAGCCAATAGCCAAAATCAAAGTAAATGGTGAGATACTCAAGGAAATTCCTCTCAAATCGGGAACAAGGCAAGGCTGCCCACTCTCTCCATACCTCTTCAATATAGTACTCGAAGTTCTAGCCAGACCAATAAGACAACAAAAGGAGATCAAGGGGATCCAAATGGGAAAGGAGGAAGTCAAATTATCCCTCTTTGCAGATGATATGATAGTGTACATAAGTGACCCTCAAAACTCCACCAGAGAACTCCTAAAGCTGATAAACACCTTCAGCAAATTGGCTGGATACAAAATTAACTCAAAAAAGTCTGTAGCCTTCCTATACACAAATGACAAGCTTGCAGAGGAAGAAATTAGGAAAACCACACCCTTCACATTAGCCACAAGCAATATAAAATATCTAGGAGTTACCCTAACTAAGCAAGTGAAGGACTTGTATGAAAAAAATTTCAAAACTCTGAAGAAAGAGATTGAAGATGACCTGAGAAGATGGCGTGATCTTCCTTGCTCATGGATCGGGAGAATTAACATAGTAAAAATGGCCATCCTACCAAAAGCAATCTACAGATTCAATGCAATCCCTATCAAAATAACTACACAATTTTTTAAAGACATTGAAAGTTCAATTCTGAACTTCATATGGAAAAACAAAAAACCCAGAATAGCTAAAACAATCTTGTACAATAAAAGATGCTCCGGAGGAATCTCCATACCTGATCTCAAACTGTACTATAAAGCAATAGTACTTAAAACAGCATGGTACTGGCACAGCAACAGGCTGGTTGATCAGTGGAATCGAATCGAAGACCCAGATATGAATCCACACACATATGGTCACTTGATTTTTGACAAAGAAGCCAAATCCATTCAATGGAAAAAGGATAGCATCTTCAACAAATGGTGCTGGTCTAACTGGAGGTCTATGTGTAAAAAAATGAAACTGGACCCATATTTGTCACCTTGCACAAAACTCAAATCCAAGTGGATTAAAGACCTCAACATAAAACCAGAGACACTAACTCACTTAGAAGAAAAAGTGGGAAAGAGCCTGGAACATATTGGCACAGGAGACAACTTCCTGAACAGAACACCAACGGCCCAGGCCTTAATGTCAACCATTAATAAATGGGACCTCATGAGGCTGAGAAGCTTCTGTAAGGCAGGAGACACTGTCAAGAGAACAAAGCGACAGCCTACAGACTGGGAAAAAATCTTCACCAACCCTACATCTGACAAAGGTCTAATATCCAAAATATATAAAGAACTCAAGAAATTAAACACCACCAAACCGAATAACCCAATAGAGAAATGGGGCTTGGAACTAAACAGAGAATTCTCAACAGAGGAGTATCAAATGGCTGAGAAACACTTAAAGAAATGCTCAACCTCCTTAGTCATCAGGGAAATGCAAATCAAAACAACTCTGAGATTCCATCTTACACCCATCAGAATGGCTAAGATCAAAAATTCAAGCGACACCACATGCTGGCGAGGATGTGGGGAGAGAGGAACACTTCTTCATTGCTGGTGGGAATGCAAACTAGTACAGCCACTTTGGAAATCTATCTGGTGCTATCTCAGAAAAATGGGAATAGGGCTTCCTCAAGACCCAGCTATTCCACTCCTTGGAATATACCCAGAAGATGCTCCAGCACACAACAAGAAAATTTGCTCAACCATGTTTATAGCAGCCTTATTCATAATAGCCAGAACATGGAAACAGCCTAAGTGTCCCTCAGTAGAAGAGTGGATAAAGAAACTGTGGTACATATACACTATGGAATACTACTCAGCTATTAAAAACAAGGAATTCCCGAAATTTGTGGATAAATGGATTGAGCTAGAAATGATCATAATGAGTGAGTTAACCCAGAAGCAGAAAGACTCAAATGGTATATACTCACTTATATCTGCATACTAGCCCAAGGGGCATGTCCCACGAAAGCCTTCACTTACCAGGAAACTGGGACAGAGGGGAAGGCATCCTATTGGGACTCTAAATGAGAGACGCATGGGAGAACAGCAAAATAAAAGGATCCAGAGGGTCCTAGAAATCTACAAGTAGAACAATATGATAGGCAGATTTGGGCCCAGGGGTCCCGCTCAAACTAAGGCACCAGCCAAGGACAATACAGGAGGTAAACTTTAAACCCCTTCCCAGATCTAGCCAATGGTCAGAATATTCTCCACAGTTGAGTGGAGAGTGTGATACGACTTTCTCACATACTCTGGTGCCTCACATTTGACCATGTCCCCTGGAGGGGGAGACCTGGTGGCACTCAGAGGAAGGACAGCAAGTAGCCAAGAAGAGACTTGATACCCTATGAGAATATATAGGGGGACGTAATCCCCCTCAGGAACAGTCATAGTGGAGGGGAATAATGGGAAAATGGGGGGGGGGAGGAATGGGAGGATACAAGGGATGGGATAAACATTGAGATGTAAAAAGAATAAATAAAAAAAAAAAAAAAAAAAAAAAGAATAAAAAGAATAAAAAAATGTAAAAAACCCTACTAGTTGGGTAAAAAAATGGTTTGTAAACAAATTGTAATGTAAATTCATTTTTAATTCCATGCAAATAAAAGAAGATTTTTCACTCATAAAAAAAAAAAAAAAAAAAAAAAAGAGTACTTGGTTAACGGTAGACATAAAATATTCTTGAGAATAAATGCCATCTTCCCAGTAAATCACAGCATGAAGCCATCATCAGGAGACCTGACACAGCACACTGCTGGGAAGAAAGCTCATAAGGTCACAATCTAAGATGCACTCTGGTTTAACTTATAGTATAATAACATGACAGCATTGAACAAAGCAAACTCGTCCATCATGATTAGACAAAATCAGCTGCTTAAATATGCATCTGTAGAATAGCTTTCAAAAAAGAAAACATCAAAACCATTTACAGAAAGGATTTAAGAATATATATAAGTATCTGTATCTATAAGAAGACTATGAAAATTAATGTAAGCAGGGCCATAAAAATAAAATAATAAAGAAATGAGTTTTAGTACACTAAATAAGTAAAAATCAATCAAATGGACTAAAAATTCAAAGTATATTCAAAGACCAATTATCAGTGCCAGTAAACACAATAAAATGTAACAAAAATTAATGAGTAAAAAAAAAAAGCCTATCAGTTTACTCTCAATGCATCAGTTCAGAAATAAAAATTTGTGATCTTTTAAATACCTTAAAAATAAAACATTGAAAAAATGGAAATCACATTGTATATTTTCAATAGGGTTTAATACATAAAACCTCAAGGCAAACTTCTAACTAATGCACAAAATTTTGGAAAGGTCAGCATATCACAAATTTTAGTAGTTGAAATTTCCCTTTTCTAAAAATAAACTAAGAAAATGAATTCAACAAAACTAATTCAGGTAACAGTAAATTAATAAATGAATGGTAAATAAAAGAAAAAATGAATAGATAATGAATGGAAGTATTATGGAAGATTTAGCTAGAGTATCACAAGAAGTTCTCTGGAGAATTTCTCTTTGTGAATCAAAGACCAGCAAAGAGATGTAAATTGTTGAAAGGTGTAGCAATGCAAAAGTGTTGTCTCACTGTCTGTGGGCTTCTATTTATATTCTTTCTAAACATCACAGGCCCTCTGACATGTCTGTTTTCAGCAAAACGTCACATGCCCTCTCAGAAGAAATCTTCTAGCAAAACATCATGTGCCGTCTTTCCATGGTCTACTGAACATTAAAAAAATGTCACATGCCTCTCCTGAATCTGTTTTCAGCTGACCAAAATCATGTGCACTCTCATGAGTTTGCTTTCAACTGAAGGTGAATAAAATCATTTCCACATGCCACATTTGGGATCAAAACAAAAAACACACAAATGAAACCAAAATTTTCACTACCTGCCCCCTTTTTAGTTAAAAAAAAAAATGTCTTTTTCTTTAACATTAACAATCTGCACACGATAGAAATAATTATTAGAACCATAAAACTAGAACTTTGCCTCACATTTTAAATGAGCTGCTTATGTATAATATATCAAACAATAGTGAAACAAAATAATCTTAAATTCATGACACTAAACAATATTCAAACAAAACACCCTCAATTCCTATCACTAAGAAATAGTCAAACAAAACAATCCAACCACCATAGACAATAACAAACAACCATAACACATTAAAGGACCAAAAATATCCACCCTACCTTTTAGGAATGGGAGAGCCATGTTCTTAAAATTACTTGTCTGAAGGCAAAGATATATTTTGGGTACCCTATGAAAATTGGGATATTGGTTAAACCCCACTAAAGTAAGCTGTATCTTTTTCTGCCCTGTATCTGTATTGTCTGTCCACTCTCTGTGGGATCAATCAAGGTATACAGACTTTTGATCACCTTGTTTATTTTGTCTAACTTATAACCTGTCATTTCCATTTTGTTTGCATCAGTATAGAATGTTGGTGCCTCTGAAACTTGTGGGGTTTTTTTGTTTTTTGCTTTTAACAAGAGTGGAATTGGTGCAAGGAACTACATCTAAAAAGGTCCACATCTCTTGCCCCTACTAATCTTTATTCTCCCTGACCTCTGGTTGGTGGGTTGGAAGGAAAAGTAAAATCATTAAATAAAGTAAGTTTGTGAAAAAAAAAATCTAAGTTTACAGATAGCATCCAACACAAGGTACCAAAATGTTACAGTTATTTTTATAAAATTTTGTTTGTTTGTTTGTTTTTTCACTCTTAACCTGGTTATCACACAAATAATTGAGACTCTTATTTTTGTTTAATAATAAGCTTCACAGCAAAAGAACTAAGTGGTTATCAATCTCTTCTTAAATTTTTAAGCTAATTTGGCTTCCTCCCAGCATACATCCCAGTGATACTTGTACTTTGTAGCATTCCTACTCTAGCTTCTCCCAGATGCCTCTTAGACTTCCACCCATGGCTGAATCCCCGACTTCATCTCTAACTCCTCTTCCCCTTCTTGGAAGGAAGTCCAGCCCTATTCTCTGATCTGCTCAGTAACTGGATAAAAAGTGCTTTATTGGCATATCAGGGGACAATTGGAGAACAGTATTTACACAAGGTGAAACCAGAAGATTATCAAAACAAGAATTATAACCAGATACGGAGGTACAGAAATCAGTATTTGAATTACACAATGACCTTATGCCTACAGTGGCCTCTGACCTACATGCCCCTGAATACAACAGCTCACTCACAGATACTTGTACACTTACTTGTAGAACACATGCACACACAATAAAAGGTAAGTTTCTCTAAAAATAACACCCAAAGGAAAACCAAAATATAGTTAAAACTCACAAACAGCATAAAGAAGAGGTTAAAAAAGTAAAAGGCAAAGAAAAACCTTAATAGTTGTCAAGTAAGAGAAGGAGATTTTATTTAACACAGCCTAAAATTCATTCAAACATACTGAGATGGCCCGGCCTTCTGGGATTCGACTAAAGCTCAGGAGGAGAATCAACCTATATGAAGACGAGAACACAAGACATGAAGAAATGGGGGCAAGTCTGGATTCTGATCAAACCCCATTTATTGAAAATTTTCACAGAGTTTTTATAGGCATGAGGGCATGGGTATTTGCTTAAGCAAGGGTTGCTATGGATATCTAACTCTGGAATGCTCCAGCAGGTGTCTATCTTTACAGCTGCTATAACCACAGAAGAGGAAGAAATTCCAGAGAGAAAAGGAAGTTGTAAGAGATCGGGTTAGTCAGGAAAAAGTTCCCGGAACTGGCCTTTAATCTGATTTTACCAGTAGTCTTACTGGAAAAGCTAGTTTATAGCCAGAAAGTAGCTGCTCTTACTATGAGCTTGGGAGTCTTAGAATGACTGTACCCCACAATAAACCACAACAGGGTCAGCTAGTTTCTGGTAAATGACAGACTGCTTGAGAAATAGAACCTTAAAGGTGTAGGGTCTGACAAGATGGCTGAACACTGGCCATATGGCTTACTGTCCCCAACACTGAGAGTTAGAATGCTTGGGACAGGCGCTGCCAGCCCAGGGCTTGAATATAGATGAAAAAGATGTGAGGAATGTGTTAGCTTTTAGACCTCTAATTGCCCACCTGATAACATGTTTCTCTCTTGGTGGGAAGAGGTTGTTTGAGCATTTATTTCACAGATAGAAGCAATACCCCATTTATCTGGTCTTTATAATGTTAGGAGTCTCCATGACAGCATCAACTCTCTTTTGTTTTTTTCCCAAGTCTCAAAGCAGTGAAGCTTGTTTGCTCTTCACATATCTAATAACTTTAGAATTAACAAATTAGTGAGCTGGAAACAGGACTTTTGCCATGAGAAGGAAAGTCATTGTGTTGGCTTCTTAGACTTTATTCTAGTCCCTTATATTGTGTTATTGAATAACGTCAGAGAGGCAGTATATGTGGGGAATTACTGAGGGCATAAGATTGTTCCTAAAATTTCAGAAAAAAATACCACGAACACAATGATGATAGCCATGTACTGTCTCACATGATGAAAGGATGGGAAAATATCAGAAACTGTTAAAAGACAGGCTGATTAGGGGGGATTATGGGATATTCTTTTCCAGTATTTACAAAACATTTATATGAATATACAATCTATAATTTGAAAAAAATATGTTGAATAATGTCTTATATCTAAGATGATTCAGGTTAGGATTTGTTAAAAATTATTAAGACACAATGTGAATTATCCTGAACCAGGCACAACTAAAGGTTTAAAAAAATTACTATACCATTCCTAGTCATTTAATGGTAAAATATAATATTTACAAATGGTAATAATACATTATTTTTTACTTAAGTAATTCACTCAGGTTACATCTCAATTTTTATGTCCTGACTTGTATTTTTCCCATTCCCCCTCCATCCCTCTTTTATCCTATTCACCTCCCCTAGGTTTGTGACAGAAGGGGACCACCTCCCACAGGTCTCATCCTGGTAGCCTGCTTACTCTCCCTCTGAGTGCCACCAGGTCTCACCATCAAGGGGAAGTGGTCAAAGAAGGGGCACTAAAGTTCATGTCAGTCAGTCCCTCCTCTCCACACAATGGTGGAGAATGTGCTATCTATTGGCTAGATCTGAATAGGGTTCTAGTTTTACTGAATATGTTCTTGGTTGGTACAGTAGTTTGAGCAGAACTCACTGGGTCCAGTTCCACCAGCCTTAATGGTCTTCTATGAGGTTTCTAGGACACTCTGCATCTTTCTATTTCCCCATCCCCCCCCCATACCTCTCTCACCTCGAGTCCCATTAGGAAGTCTCAGCATCTATCCCATTCTCCTGCTAAGTGAAGACTTTCAGGGGACATTCCTTTTGCCTAGTATGCAATTATAAGTGAATATATACCATGTGTATCTTTCATGGTCTAGGTTAACTAACTCGGGATGATCATTTCTAGTTCTAAAAATTTGCCTGCAAATTTCAGGATTTCCCTGTTTTTAATAGCTGAATAGAATTCCATAGTGTAAATATACCACAGTTTTTTTAATCCATTCTGTGACTGAGAGACATCTAGCTTGTTTCTAGATTCTAGCTATTACAAATGAGGCTGCTATGAACATGGCTGAGCATATGTCCTTTTTGTGTGGTGGAGCATCTTTTGGGTATTTTCCAAGGAGTGGAATAGCTGGGTCTTGAGGTAACCCTATTCCCTATTTTCTGAGAAAGGGCCAGATTGATTTCCAATGTGGTTGTACAAGTTTGCACTCCCACGAGAAATGAAGATTTTCCCTTTCCCCACATCATAGCCAGCATAAGCTGTCACTTGAGTATTTTAATCTTAGCCATTCTGATGGGTGTAAGATGGAATCTCAGAGTTGTTTTGATTTGCATTTCCCTGATGACTAAGGAGGTTGAGCATTTCTTTAAGTGTTTCTCAGCCATTTGATATTCCTCTGTTGAGAATTCTCTGTTCAGTTCTGAGCCCCATTTCTCAGTTGGGTTATTTGATTTGGTGGTGTCTAATTTCTTGAATTCTTTATATATTTTGGATATTAGACCTTTGTCAGATGTAGGGTTGGTGAAGATCTTTTCCCAGTTTGTAGGCGGTCGCTTTGTTCTGTTGACAGTGTCTTCTGCCTTACAGAAGCTTCTCAGCCTCATGAGGCCCTATTTGTTAATTATTGACCTTAAGGCCTGGGCTGTTCGTGTTCTGTTCAGGGAGTTGTCTCTTGTGCCAATATGTTCCAGGCTCTTCCTCACTTTTTCTTCTAACAGATTTAGTGTCTCTGGTTTTATATTGAGGTCTTTAATCCAATTGGACTTGAGTTTTGTACATGGTGACAAATATGGGTCTAATTGCATTTTTCTACATGTAGATATCCAGTTAGACCAGCACCATTTGCTGAAGATGCTATCCTTTTCCAATTGAATAGATTTGGATTCTTTGTCAAAATCTAGTGCCCATATGTATAAGGATTTATTTCTGCGTCTTCCATTTGATTCAATTGGTCAACCAACCTATTTCTAGGCCAGTACCATGCTGTTTTAATTACTGTTGCTCTATAGTACTGCTTGAGATTTGGAATGGAGATTCCTCTGGGTGATCTTTTGTTGAACTGGATTGTTTTATCAATTCAGGGTTTTTTGATTTTCCATATGAAGTTGAGAATTGACTTTTCAATGTCCTTTAAATTTTGTGTAGGCATTTTGATAGGGATGGCATTGAATCTGTAGATTACTTTTGGTAAGATAGCCATTTTTACCATGTTAATTCTCCCAATTCATGAACAAGGGAAATCTTTCCATCTTCTGATGTCATCTTCAATCTCCTTCTTCAGAGATTTGAAATTTTTATCAAACAAGTCTTTAACTTGCTTGGTTAGAGTTACTCCTAGATACTTTCTATTGCTTGTGGCTATCATGAAAGATGTAGTTTACCTAATTTCTTTCTCAGCATGATTGTCATTTGTATACAGGAAGGCTACTGACTATTTTGAGTTAATTTTGTATCCAGCCACTTCACTGAAGTTGTTTATCAGCTGTACGTGTTCTCTGGTGTAAACTTGGGTGTCACTTCTGCATACTATCTTGTCATCTGTGAATAGAGATAATTTGACTTCCTCCTTTCCAATCTGGATTCCATGGATCTCCTTTTGCTGTCTTATTGCCCTAGCTAGAATTTCAAGAGTGATATTGAAGAGATATGCAAAAAGCAGGTGGTCTTGTCTGGTCCCATATTTTAGTGGAATTTGCTTGAGTTTCTCTCCATTTAATTTGATGTTGGCTATTGGCTTGCTGTGTACAGCCTTTATTATGTTTAGGTATATGCTTTGTATCCTCAATCTCTCCAAAACTTTAAACATGAATGGGGCTTGGCTTTTGTCAAATGCTTTTTTTTGGAATCTAAGGAGGTGATCATGTGGTTTTACTCTTTCAGTTTGTTTATATAATGGATTACAGTGACAGACTGCATGCCTCAAATGAAGCCTGCTTGATCATAGGAAATGATCTTTGAAAAGGTCTTGGATTTCGTTTGCAAATATTTTATTGAGTGTTTTTCCATCAATGTTCATAAGAAAAATTGGTCTGAAATTCTCTTTCTCTCTTGGGTCTTTGTGAGGTTTAGGTATCAAAGTGACTGTGGCCTCATAGAATGAGTTTGCTAATCTTCCATCCATTTCTATTTTGTGGAGTAGCTTGAAGAGTATCAGTATTAGTTCTATTTTGTAGGTCTGGTAGCATTGTGCTCTGAAACCATCTGACACTGGACTTTTTTTTTTGGTTGAGAGACTTTTACTTACTACTTTTATTTCTGTAGGCAAAATAGGACTATTTAATTTGTTTATCTGATCTTGATTCAACTTTGGTAAGTCAAATTGATCAAAATTATCTATTTCCCTTAGATTTTCAAATTTTGTGCCACATAATCCTTTGAAGTAGGATCTTATGATCCTTTGTATTTTTTCAGTGTCTGTTCGTATATCTCCCTTTTCATTTATGATTTCATTGATTTGGATAGTATCTTTCTGCCTTTTAGTTAGTTTGGCTAATGGTTTGTCTATCTTGTTGATTTTCTCAAAGAACCAGCTCCTGGTTTTGTTGATTCTTTGAATTGTTTTCTTTGATTCTAATTTATTGTTTCACCCTTGTGTTTGATTATTTCCAGACATCTACTCTCCTTGGATGTTTCTCCTTTTTTTCCCCCCTAGGGCTTCCAGATGTGTTGTTAAGTTGCTTATGTGGGATATTTCCACTTTCTTTCTAAAGACACTTAATGCTATGAATTTTCCTCTTAGCACAGCTTTCTATTTGTCCCAGAAATTTGGGTATGTTGTTCCTTGATTTTCATTAAATTTTAGGAAGTCCTTAATTTCTTTCTTTCTTTCTTCCCTGACTGAGTTGTCATTAAGTATAAAGTTTTTGAGTTTCCATGTGTGTATAGGTTTTTTGTTATTTCTTTTGTTGTTGAAGTCCAGGTTTACTCCATTGTGATCTGATAGAATACAAAGTATTACTACAATCTTCTTTAATCTGTTGAGGCTTCCTTTGTGACCTACTATATGATCAATTTTGGAGAAGTTTCCATGAGATGCTAAGAAGGAGTATAATCTTTTTCAGTTTGGATGAAAAGTTCTGTATATATCTGTTAGATCCATTTGGTTCATGACATCTGTTAGCACCATTATTTCTCAGTTTAGTTTCTGTTTCCTTTAGTGAAAGTAGGGTGTTGAAGTCTCCCACTATTAATATGTGGGGATTGATGTATGGTTTAAGCTTTTTTCTATTTCTTTTACATATGTGAGTGCCCTTTTATTGGGGGTATAGATTTTAAGAATTGTGATGTCATCTTGGTTGACTTTACTTTTGATGAGTATGAAGTGTCCTTCCTCATCTCTTTTGATTAGTTTTGGTTGAAAATCTATTTTATTAGATATTAAAGACACTACACAGCTTGCTTCTTCCGTCTATATGCTTGGAATACCATTTTCCAGCCTTTTACCCTGAGGGAATGTCTCTCCTGGTGGCTGAGATGTGTTTCTTGAATGCAAAAGAATGTTGGGTCTTATTTATGCATCCATTCAGTTAATCTATGTCCCTTTATTGGAGAAATGAGATAATTGATATTGAGAGATATTAATGTCTAGTGACTGTTAAGTCCTTTGATTTTGATCTTGGTTGCAATAGAGTGTTTGTGCAGTTATGTTTTGCAGCAGGGAAGTTATCTGTTTTCTGTGTTGTTTTCATTGTAATTTGTGACTTTGGATTTGAGTTTTCTTTCTAGTTACTTCTCTAGGGCCAGATATATAGATGTACTCTTTAAATTTGTTTTTGTCATGGGAAAATCTTGTTTTCTCCATCAATGGTTAGTGAAAGTTTTGCTGACATCTGAGGTATCTTAGGGTTTGCAGGACCTCTGTCCAGGCCCTTGTGGCTTTTATGGTCTCTGCTGAGAAGTCGAGTGTAATTATGATAGGTTTGCCATTATATGTTACTTGGTTTTTTTCCCTTGACACTTTTAATATAGTTTCTTTGTTCTATAAATTTTGTGTTTTAATTATTATGTTATGAGAGGATTTTATTCTCTGGTCCATTCTATTTCATATTCTGTAGGGTTCTTGTATTTTTTTATGCATCTCCTTCTTTAAATTGGGGAATTTTCCTCCATGTATTTGTTGAAAATATCTTCTGGGCCTTGGAGCTGGCCATCTTCTCTTTCCTTAGTACCTATTATCCTCAAGTTTCATCTTTTCATGGTGTCCTTGATTTCTTTGATGCTTTGTGTCATGAACTTTTTAGATATAACATTTTCTTTGATGGTCACATCAAGTTCTACAATTGTATCTTCAGCTCCCAATATTTTTCCCTCCATCTCTTTAATTCTGTTAGAGAAGCTTAACTCTGCATTACTTGCTTTATTCTCTAAGTTCTCTCATTCCTACCTTTCTTCTAACTGTACTTTTATCATTGTTTCCATTTTCATCTTCAGATCTGAACTGTTTATTGATTTTCTTCATCTGATTGTTTGTATTTTTCTGAATTTCTTCCGGTGCCTCTCTATGTGCCTCTTTAATGTCTTCAATGTGTTTGGCTGCATCTCTTGCATTTGTTTATGGATTTTATTCATTTCCTCCATTATCATCTTCATTACTAAGAATTTGGGTCATTTTCTTATGCTTCATTTGTGTGTGAGTTCCCAGGGTTGAGTAATTTGGGGTAGCTGGGATGTGGAGATGCCATATTGTTTTGGGTTTTGTTGTTTGTGTTTTCTATGCTGGCCTTTAGTCATCTTGCTCTCTATGATGTTGGGAGGTAGTTTCTGGTGTCCTTCACTGGTCATTTATAGCAGTTCATTGGTGAGTGCCTATAGGTCAAGGGTCCTCACATGTGAGGATCAGGGAACCCTTCCCTGGATCAGCAGGTGACCTGGTTTCAGATCCAGGGGACTTTGCTCCACAACCTTGGCTCCCCACTTGGTCAGCAGAGACAGGTGCTTGTGCTCTGCAGCCCAACATTAGTTTGAGGTAGTGTAGATAAAGGCATTCATCCTGTCTTTGGCTGGGCCTTGCAAACCTTGCCCTCAGGCACTGGGACTCTGAGAGCCTAGGCTCAGTCCACCTTAGAGTGCCCGAATGCCAGCTGGCTTGTGGTGATTAGCTAGGCTTCTGCTTGATCCATCCAGGTCATAGAGCTTAGGTTAAGTACCACCTGAGAAAACAAATATTGTCCACTGTCTTGTGGCATTTGTCTAGGCTTCTGCTCAATCCCCTCAGGCCAGTTCAGTCCTATCTGAGCATGTGGGAACTCCTGCTGGCCTGAGGTGGCTGGGTATGCTTCTGTCCAATCCCCTCAACTTGGTTCAAAGCCTCCTGAGAGCGTGGGAGCCCCTGCTGGTCTGTGGTAACTGGATAGACTTCTGCCTGATCCCTTCAGTCCAGTTCTGTTCCACCCAAGTGTCAGGGAACAGTCTACTGGGGTGGCTGCCTAGCTTTCTGCCCAATCCATTCAGACCATGCTGCCTTATATCAGTCAACCTGAGAGTGCAGCTTTGGAGCTGTAGCAGTAGAATGTTTCCACAGCTGCCTGTGGTCTCTGGGTCCCTCGGTGGACTGCCAGGATGATCTGAGGTCAGATCTATCCCAGATCAACACTATGGGCTCCCCATAGGCCAGCAGAGACTGACACTGTTTCTGTGTGGTCCACAGATCAGTCAGAGAGGGAGAGAGAGAAAGAGCTCAGTTTTGAGGACACGCTAGGATGCAGTGGATTGGGTGTTGTGCCTCCTTGGTCTCTGGCCCCTGGGGCTTACTGTGGACTAGTGTGTGGGGGGGTCAGATTCTGAGATCAGATCCACCATTTTCCTGAGTTTTCCCCAGGCCAGCAGCTCCAGACTCTGGTGCTGCACTGTCCACAATTCAGTCCCAGATACAGAGTCTGTGGTATAGAGCATGGCTTCAACTTGCAGGCAGGTATGCGTCCAGACTGTGGGGAATGGGCGCCTGTCTTCTGTGGGCCAATTGGATGGTCTGAGGCCAGACCCACCTGTGCTCTGAACTTTAGAATCCCCTCTCACCTAGGGTTCTCCAGGTCTTGGGGTCTATAGCTCCCAAATGGGTCCCTAGTCTCCATCTTGCAGATCAGATACCATGCATGTTCCACTCTGCCATCTTGGAGTACCTTAATACATCATTTTATCAAGCTATGTCTAAACATGTTTAAATCTTGGTCTCCTGTGCAATACACTCAGATGTTTGAACTCCAGGGAAAGAAATAGATGAGTGGTCCAGTCAGTGAGGGAATTCACTGAAGTTTTGAATGGTCTGTTAGATGTTGGTTATATGTGACTGTGGCAGAGGAAGGCACAGGGCCTCCTTGGATGGAGCTGCTTCATCCTTGGTTCTCTTTTCTAACCTGAAGCTTCCTGGATGCTACAAGGTGAATAGCTGTGTCTACCACTTGTACCCTACCATGATGGTCTGTCTCACTGTTGCCCAGCCACGATGAGGCAAATAACCATGGCCAAAGTCACAGTTCAAAATTAAACTATTTCAAATTGTTTGGTTCAGGGTATTTGCCAAAGTGACAAAAAGTAAATACTCCATTTTTTTCTTAGGTTTGTCTTCACATTGATTATAAAATTAACCCATAAAATAAGTATTTAATATTTATGGTAAGATTAATAGATATGATTGTAGTATATGTGTTTATGCATGTGTTTATCCCTGTATATAAAGATTGAAATTTATATGTGTGTGGAAGTGAGAAACTGGCTTCAGGCATAATCTTCAGGAACATCATCTTTCTTGATGCAGGGTCTCTTTTGGGCCTCAAGAACAACCGCTAGCCTGGACTTATTGGTTAGCAATCACAAAAATCCTTCTGTCACCCCAGCTTAGGAATTACAAACTTCTGCTACCATGTTCCTGTGTTTACATAGTTTATAGAGTTCAATGTCTAGTTCTGACTCCTAGTGCAAATGCTTTACTGACTGAGCCATGTCTCTTTTTCCTGGATTTGAATGTTCTCTTACTCTGGAATGTCAGTTAGACAACTGGTAGACGTTATAGTTTCTATACCTATGAGAGCATTATGAATAATAAAATTAATACTATAACAGCCAACTCTAGCTAAACTGTATTGTATCATGTGAGAATAAGACAGTAGCACAAACTTCTTCATGCATGTTCTTCCTTTAAACTGACACAGACAGAAGCAAAGCTGAGAACCAGCACAAATATATCACCATGCTTAGCTGAGTGAATACATTTTCATCTCTATTTGCATAGTGTCTTTTGAAGAGTCTGTGTTTATGTTTGCTTTATGAGGTGATCTCAAATACTATTTAAGTTCTTATATATCTTAAGCTACAAGGTAATTAAGTGAATGTAGAAGAAAGCAGAGTAAGATGGTTAAATATTTTCTTGATTAAGTAAATGAATTTATGAAGAATATTTGATCCTGTTTATAATGAAAGCACAAATTATACAGGTAATTAGCTCAATACAAACATAGCTACAAAATGATAAAAATTAAAAGAATTGGAGAGAAAGATAAAATGCTTCCTGGTATCTGGGAGGTATGGGAGAGAAATGAAAGCCAGATGATGTGACATTTTGGCATGCGTTGTGAAGTTCTTCTCAATGTAGGAGGATTGGAAAATGAAAACCACAATAACAGAGTTTGAAAACCATAAGAAATTAAATATGAAAACCAAAGAGAAATCCATCTGCAAGGAACACTGAAGATTGTCATTGATTTTAGGCACTAGACCTTGGAAGCCTAGTGGTAATACAATTTGATATGAGGAAGAAATACCAACGTCTAGTGGTAATATATGGCACCTGCACCACCACAGTACTAGTGAAGGGCGAGGGACTGTGGATTTAACACACAATAAAACAGCGGGTCCGTCATGCTAAGAGAGTGGTGGCCTTTATTCAGCATCCAAAGAGCCTTTTTATAGGCAGTAAAGCAGGCATGCCACTAGCAGGTGAAATCCTTCAAGAGGTGATTGTGCACATGAGGGAAAGTCTCAAGGAAAGGAGGGGTGCATTCTCAGAGCAATAACCATGACTAGCTAACCAATATAGGCACAGACAGGGAAGCTGCTAAAAACAGGACATACAACAGCAAGACAGGCAGGCAGCCAACTCAGGCCTGGTTCCCACAATAATACATCTTGAAATGAGGATGAAGATAGAAGACACATTTAAGGACAAGACAAGAAAATAAGTTTGATTGCATCCCCATTACTGTTTAAAATTTGAGGAACGGTCATGAGAAGCATTCTTGTGGGAAGTCTGTAATAAAGGGCTGGAGCTTGGTGGGCAAATTTTGTGAAAGACTACTTGGAAGGATTTACTTCATCAATGAAGTTTTAAAGCAAATGAGAGAAGCTTCTAAACACTGTTGGGACAAGAAAATCAAGACTGGAGTTTTCCTAGTCTGCTCACTCAAAGACTGCAGTAAATAAACAGAAAAGCTGATGATGGAAGAAGAGACCCAAGAGGAACTGGAGCTGGCCAGCAATTAAAAAGAAGTGTTGAAATTGTGAGCAGAATCACACAAATGCTGACTCACTTAGCCTTTGTCAACCTGACTGGATTTTGAATCCCCTAGGAGACACACCTCTTTCTGTGTTACAATGGAGGGAAGACCCATGCTAAGTGAATAAAAGACAGAAAGAAGCACAAGAACAGCTCCCTGATACTTCAATAAGGATGTTATTGATGTGGGGAGTCCTAGCTGCATGTTTCTGCCACCCTCCATGCCTTCCACCATATCTTCCTTAATTTAGTTAGGGTTTCCACAGCAACTCTTATAAAGAAAAACATTTAACTGGGCTTGCCTCATAGTTTTAGAGGTTTATTCTATTATCATCATGGTAGGAAGCATGAAGGCGTGCAGCCTGACGTGGTGTTAGAGAAGGAGCTGATTCTCAGGCAGAAGTAAAAATTACACTAGGTCTAGTTTGACATCTGAGACCTCAATGTCCACCTACACAATGACATGCTTCTTCTAATAAGACCACACATACTCAAAAAAAAGGCCACACCTCCTAGAGTGGGCAGTCCCAGTGAGACAAACATTAAAACTTGAGTCTATTGGGACCATTCTTATTCAAACCATCACAGCCTTCTTTAACAATGGACGAAAAGAAAATTTTTATTCTCCTAAATTGCCTTTTCTCACAAAGTTAAGAAAGTAACTAAAGCACATCAAGGCCTCTGGGGTCAAACAATAGAGAAAAGGATTTGGATTTGACTGGAAGGGCACTATGGTAACACTGAAAAATTGGAATGGATGGGTTGAATTTAGCAATAGAAGCAGAAACAAAGGCACTACAATCAGAGCCTAGAGCTTGACTATTAAAAGAATTATATTAAGTCACTCAATGACCAGAGGGTAGCATGAAGTTAGTTTTCATTTGGATAGAGAAATTGGACTGTTTACATATAAACACAGAGAGAAGAAAATAATAAACTGTATTGATACTCAAATGAGAAGATGCTGAGATGCCTCCTGAGAGAGGAGAATCAGAAGTTCAAATCATCTTTGGCCCTGCAGAGAGTCTCAGGTTAGTCTGGACTCAATGATGCCCTATCTCAAACAAACAAAGGAGACAGAGACAAAGGAGGTAGGAACATCTGAAAAAACGCAGATGTGTTAGCACCTAATCATGAAAACAATAGCTACACAGAGCAGATGGGTCATTGAGTAATGAAAGTGTGGACACACAAAAGACAAGGGGGAACTCTCCAATAGGTGAAGTAGGTGTTATCTGCTATGAATTATAAGGAAAATAGAATGAGGATAAAGCAAAACCAAACAAAGAGGGCATTTAAAATTCCACAGAGTAAAACGCATGACATTCAATGACATTAACTCCTTAAAAATAAAATTTATGGGTGGGGGAAGAATAAAATTTATAATTTGTTTCAATTAGTGAAAGAAGTAAAATTATGATATGTGACTGGGCTTGACTGTAAAGGCATAGGAGTCTAGGGCAGAGTGAATTCAGAGCGCATAAAATGAGTCCCTCCATAGAGAGCACCACATTATCACTGGAAGAAACATTTACTTAGTACCCTAGGAGCAGCTTCTTTGACAGCAATGCCACCTCCCTGGCAGTGCTACTCTTCCTTGTCAGGCACCGCACTCACACACTGATTTGTCACTTGACAATAATTAGTTAAAATCAATCCTGGCACAAATAGTTGAGTGTAAGTACTTTTCTTTATGCAAACCTCTCTGGCAGGACTTAAAGTGGACTAACCACCTATATAATGGACAGAAAATCAAAGTCTTTCTAAGTCTTTGAAAATTAACAATTAAGAAATGAAATTTCTGGAATTGGTTAGAGAAACGTTATCCTTCACATCATCTACATATATATAATATAAATAATATATACATAGTAATATATGTATGTATAATATAAATATCATATATCTAATAAAATTCCAAAAAACATCTTTGCACAGACAAGTTTATATGATCACCCTACAGCATTATATAATCTAGCAGAGATTACACTGTGTATATAAAATAAAACTGACAATAAGCAACCTACGTATTTCCCACAGGTGAACAGTCAAAAAAAAATTAAAAAACATATTGACCATGGAACATAATCTTCTGAATTCTTAAACACATGTAAATAAGGAGTTATATGATTGTTCCTTTTCCAAGACCTCTTCAAGTGAAACAGAAGAAAGTGATATGGAAATGTAAAGAACGTAAACCCTTTCCTCCCTCCCCACCCAAAAAGGGAAGTTACAGTAACCACAAAGCCTCGAAGTCTGGAATGAAGCATGTCTTAGTGTTCTTTTCTGCTTCCTATCTTTCCTTTTGTTATCATTTGTGGCAAGATATTCCCACTCATTAATAGCCCACACTTCATGCTAATACTCATTACAGTAAATATTGTGTCTAGCAGGAGGCTTCATCAGAAAACTTCATTCCCTGTGATTCCATTAAAATAGCTGTCATTAGCAGAAACCTAACCTGGAAGTAATGAAATTAAAACATCTCAGAGTAGAGTCTGGAGTCACCCAAGATATCACACTCACTCTACCATGCCAAAATATACCGCATTCTCCAGGAGGGATACTTCTCTGGGTAGAATGACCTAAAAAGTGACCCCTACCATCCATAGTAGGATTTTAACACTAGCATATCTACTCCTTTGAGCCTGTTTTTGGAAAGTATCTTTGCCAAGGATGTACCAGACACAAGTATTATTGATAAAATTTGATGAGTAGCAAATATAGACTAGTAAAAATGTCCTTGAGGCAGGTTTTAATGTCATTAGGATGGAACTACATAGTTTATCTACTCTTCCTTGTTAGTTGCTTATCAGTGATGTTAATTCTTTCTCCAGATTTAGACATTATCATGGATATTTCAGCCCCAGATACTTATTGCCACTTCCCTTTTCTCTACTTTCCAATTTCATGAACCCTGTACTCTATTTTCTCAGGCCAAATTTGTGTTTTGATCACTTCAGGCTTAATGTTCATTTTATAGTATTGCAAATCCCCAAACAAACAAACAAGGCATTTCATACAAAGCATATTCAAACAGGGCAAGAAGCACTACATTTAAATTTGTGTTTCAGAATGACAGAATTGAAAAAAAATCTTGCATAATAAGGGCAGTGACTACACTTTGCAGCGTGCTGTTTCTTACAGTATCACATTTATACTCTCATGCTGCCTTCTCTGAGCACTGTGTCTGTATAATCAGCTTTCCAGAACAAACTACCACTCTGGCCAAACCTTTCCACTTATACCACAGTCAAAATAAACCTTGTCTTTCATATTTTCCTTTCTTTATTCCTACAGTAGACAGGAAAGGTTTTTCTTTCTTTCTTTCCTTCTTTTTTTTTTTTTTTTCTTTCTTTTTTTTGGGGAGGTTGTGTGTTTTTTTTTAAGCAGAGTTTCTCTGTATAGCTTTGGCTGTCCTGGACTCAGTTTGTAGACCAAGCTGGCCTTGAACTCATAAAGATCCACCTGCCTCTGCCTCCTGAGTGCTGAGATTAAAGGCATACACCACCACTTCCTGGTAAGTAGCCAGGGAAGGTAACTGAAGGATTCTATGTGAGCCAACCATAGAGATATGCCAGCCTACACATGTTTAGTGATGCTCTATTCATTATAGCCAAGCTATGGGGCCAGCCTAGATATCCATCAACACAATAATGGGTCAAAGAAATGCAGTATATATACAATGTAAACTTTTATTTAGCTATGAAGATAAATATGTAACTAGGAAAGGAACCATGACAGAGCAAAAAGAGCAGGCAAGAGAGATACAGTACAGGTGACTTAAGAACAGAAGGGGGACTAGTTGGCAGAGGAAGAGGTAAATAAAGTGTAATGGGGAGATTAATAGAGGAGGACCAACAAAAGCAAAGTGTATATGAAATTCTGTGAGCATATTTGTGGTATGGAAATTGGAGGTAAATACATAGGAACTTAGAACCATATTCATAGAGTATTTAGCATTTCAAGAAAATTGGCTAAGAAAGATTCTACCTGGCTATTAAGAGTGCAAATTACATCATGGGAATTAGTTGTAAACCCAAGGAAAGGGTGTTGTCATTTCTGTACTTTAATTTATTTAGGGGTCGAATTTACCTGAGTTCCTGTACATGTGTTTGGTGCATGTGATGTAGATATATGTATTCAGAATCCAAACACAATGTCCTGTAAACAGAAAACACCCATATTGTCAAGGGTTCTCTAGAGGAACAGTTCTGAAAGACCAGATACATATACACAGACACACACATGGGAAGGGAGGGGAAAAAATTTATTAAAGCAGTTTAGATTAAAATATTGACAACTATTGTAGCACACCTGAAAGATTAAAATGTAGGCAGTAGTTCAGTCCCCATATCTTCGGACTCAGAGAAAGTGGTCCTAATCAGTGAAGAAGCTGGATCCAACTCAGTGAAAAGGATGAAGGCTGAGTAACCAAATAAAGAGAATCATCCTACTACCACGGTCTTTTTTTCTGGTGTGCTACCAGAAGGTGGCACCACATTCAGTCTTCTCATATAAATTTCAGCAACCAGAAGAGTTCTTCAGGTGAGGCTCCCTAATCAGTTGAATCAAGTGAGACTTAAAATCAGCCATCACAAAACTGTAACAGCTATGTGAACAGCTTTGGTTTCTTAGGGAAGAGATACACTGATCAAATCTGATCTTCTGTACCTATCCATTACTACAGGTAGTGTTGACTATGTGAACTGTGTAGATCCTAGTGCTATGGGAAGAGGTGTCACTTACCATCTTTCCAGAGTGTTTATACTCCACAAACAAGAACATCTTCAATTCAGAGATTTATTTTTACCGTGCTTCCTTCAAACAGTGCATACCTACAAAACCAGAAAGAAAGGCTTTAAAAAGAAGGAAAGAATAGAATGTCTAATATTACTTCATCAGCAGGTGGAGAGATGGTTCAGTCAAGAGAATGCTTGTTTGCAAGTCTAAGGACCTGAGTTCAAGCCCCACAACCCAAGTCACGACAGATGTCCTAGCACATATCTTTTATCTCAGAATCCCTGTAATCTTGCAGCCCAGTGAGCTATGTTTATGCACCAGTAGACAAGGGAATCTGTTTAAACGTGGTAGATGTCAAGGACCCAGACGTGAAGTTGCTTCTGACCTCTACACATGTGGCATAGCAGACAGGGACACACACACACACACACACACACACACATACACACATACACACACACACATACACACACACACACACGCATGTAGAGAATCCCTGTAATCTTGCAGCCCAGTGAGCTATGTTTATGCACCAGTAGACAAGGGAATCTGTTTAAACGTGGTAGATGTCAAGGACCCAGACGTGAAGTTGCTTCTGACCTCTACACATGTGGCATAGCAGACAGGGACACACACACACACACACACACACACACACACACACACACACACACACATACACACACACACATACATACACACACACATACACACACACACACGCATGCATGTGCACCCATTGCATACCACATCATATATATATATGCACTAAAAAATATCTCAAATCCACATATTCAGGGTTTGCTTCTAAGAGGAAGAAATCAGTACAGAAACTTATAAAAGGGGGGGGTGTGGTGGTTTTAAAAGTGACCTCCTTGGAGTAGTTACTTGGAGCTGAAATAGAATCCGAATTGAAAAGAATGAACAGGGAACAGCTGGCATAGGTCCGAGAGGTGGACGCGGGTAAGCAGGGTTTGAAAGATGAGGTCCTCAGTGCATTCTGAGGAGGAAGATTATGTTCCAGAGATAAACAGAAATGTTCACCCCCAAGAGCAGCCTGATTGGGAGGAAACACTTACTACAATGTGTTAGAAATATCCAAGCCAAGATGATCCAAGATGGCATTGATTACACACTGTGTCTGATCCATGGAATAGCAGTGACTGTACAGCCACCAAAGGGCCATACTGAGAGCTCCAAAACACAGTGCTGGTGTTTCCCAGAAATAAGGAAATCCTGTCACGTGGATCGTCCATACCCTCCCACCCCAGGACCATGAGACCACGCTCCGGTGAGCTCCCGGTGACACAGGGCTGCTGCCGCTGCTGCCTCAGTTGCTTTTCATCATTGGCATTCGAGTAAAGGATGCTGTTCCAGTCGAGTCCGAGCAAGGACTGCACCGCCCACACCACAGGCCTCACAGACTTCCTTTCTTTGGCCATGGGGCCATGCCCTGTGCTGAAAGCTGGATCATGCAGAAGTGCATACTAAGGACAGCACCAAGGCGGGGGCCCATGGCAGATGGAGCATGCGATGGACCCAGAGACTTGGGAGGCACAAATCAACAAAGCCACAAGTTCCCAAGGAGAAGAATCTGAGCTAGTCCAACATCATGGTTTCTATTAGCTACTCAATGAAGACTTTGAAGGGCCTCCACTTACTACCTGCTTGATGGCCCGCAAGATACACTAACCATGAGTAGGAGGCATTCAGGCCTTGATGGCCAACAACAATCTGGCAAATTGAACAGGAGCAGGAGAGCTGGCCCTGAGGACATGGAAGCAGGAGAGCTGACCCTGAGGACACAAGAACAGGAGATCTGGCCCTGAGGATGTCGACGCAGGTGAGCCATCCCTGGTGACATGGGAGCCTGAGAGTTGGGCCTGCCTCGAGGACACAGGAGCAGGTGAGCTGGCCTTGCCCTGAGGACATGGGAGCAGGTTATATGGCCCTTCCCTGAGGATCTGGGAACAGGAGAGTGGGCCATGTTCTGAGGACAAGGGAGCAGGCCCTGATCCAGGGCTCTGTGTGGACCTCACCCCAACATCTACCCCATGTATGACCTGCTGGAACACATGACAGGGCTGGACCTGCAGATTCAAAGATTAAGAATCTCCTTGACACAACACAACAATGGGATATCTGACAGCAGTCCCAGTGAGAATCCAGTAACGATAGTGTAGGCCTCAAACCAGACTCATGACTCGTAGCAATGAATATTTGAGAGTAAACATATGTGGACAAAAGGCTATACTGTATGATATACTACAGCTTCTGTGACAAGATTTTTTATTTATGTGTTTGTTTCATTTTACTGGGGGAGGAGAGGGGTATTGGTGCATGACATGTAAATCATAGGCATTTAATAAAAGTTAAAAAAAAAAAAAAAAAAGAATGAGCAGGTCTTCAGAAACTCCAAACAAATCAACCCAAAATAGAGTTGAGTTGCAAATCTAATAATATGATAAAGGCTCTCTAAAGAGCAGTATTGGAAATTGGAGACTGAGATAGACATTTCTTCTTTGTTTGTGATACAACTTTCAACAAGATTTACAAATTACATATAATGAAATTAATCTTCACTAATGTAGGAGATAATAAATACACATTTTATATAACACCATGGTAGGGAAAGTCTAACAGAAACTAAAGCAGAAAATTTGTAAATGAAGTACTCAGAATATTAGACAGGGGATATAATAAATTAACATCCAATAATAAGCTGTAAAAAGTATTTGTAATATATATGAACATAAAACGCATTTTCAAATATACCCAAACATTGCCATAAGACATGAAAAAAGCTAAAAGGGAGCATATTACTCAAATATATTAATAATAAAAAATTAAGTGTTAAAATGAGAAACAGCGGGTAGCCGAATGCTTAATTGATCATACATGAAGAAGCAGAATTTTTCATATTACTTTTAATTAAATATTTAGTTTTTTGAGAATTTAATACAATAAACTTTTGTTGTATTTCATTCTCTCCCCCAGATTCTTCTAGTCCCTTCCTCACCATGCTACCCCCAACTTCATGTTCTTTCTCTCTTTTAACACACACACATACACACGCGCGCACACACACACACACACACACACACACACACACACACACACACATGATGGAGTCCACTTTTTATTGGCCAAATATTCCTGAGCATGTGGCCAGCTCTTGAGTGTAGTTTACATACCCAGTAATACTACACTGTGAAAGAATAAGAAGCCTAGAAGATTTTTAAAATTGGCTAAACCCACAAGGAAGCACAGAGCCAGGGAAGCCTGGGAAGTGGGTAACCATGGAGCTGGGGAAGCAGAGAGACAGAGCAAATGCTATTAAGATCCAAAGGGAGCTCAGAGACTTTTGAGCCAACATAGGATGATCTTGGCATTGCAAATGGCCTATCTCAAGTCCACAATTCTTTAAAGAAACAGATTTTCAAGCTCACAGCTACAACTAGAGATAGTGTTTTCTGATAGCAACTGACCCCTCCCCCCATGGGTGATTACACACTTCCCTGAGCAAATGGCTAACAAAAAAGAACAAAGAAAAATCAAGCTGTGAGTGGTCTTGGTGCTTTCCTCTCTGTAGCCATTTGAACTTTAGCCCCCCCCCCCCCTTCCTTTTGTCAACTATAAAAAGTTTTCCTCATATCCAAGCCCAGGGCGTCCTGAGTCCTTTGATTTGGGGATCCGGAGTAACCCAGCCCAGGGCTAAATTAAAGACTCCTCTCATATTTACAGTGATTTCAAGTCTTTCTGGTTCTTTTTGGGATCAATCTAGGTGCAGCAGCTGAAGAAACTGTTTTTTCCCCTCTCCCTGCACCTATCAATGTTAAGCAGCTCTTTGATGATGGTACCAGGGAAACTTTGTGCCCAATTTTCCTCTTTCATACTAAGATTTTTTTTCTTGTTTCAAGTTGTGCTTTGTGCATTGCATCAGTTCTGTGAAGACACTGTGTCCTTTGAGTCAACCACCACCTCAGACTGTTACAATCATTCTGCTTCCTCTTATGAATAAATCCCTGAGATTTGAGGAAAACGTTCTGATCTACGTTGATTGGAAAACATCCAATCTAATGATGGCTGAGTGTTCCAAGATTTCTCACTCTCTGCACATTGTGCAGTTGTTTGTCTCTATGTGAATTACCATCTACTAAAGGGGAAGTTCCTCATTATGACTGAGTGAGGTAATGATCTACCAGATAGTAGACTGTGCTTGGGAGTTAAGATTCATTTTATTGCTAAGTTACTTTAGTAGAACAGCGGTAGTATGCTTTCACATATACCTATGGCCTATCTAGTCTCATATTTTTGGCTACTTTAGCAATGTCATGTATGGGTTTCATCTTATAGACATCTTTAAATCCAATTAAAATGTGGTTGGTTATTATGCTAAGGTTTGTGCCATTACTGTGCTATTTTTTGTACATATTTTTCAGGCTGGTAAACTTTCATATTCTTTAGATGCAATGTCAAAATGTTAATTACTCATTTAATTTTTGGCAACTTTCTTATAAAAAAACAGTAACTAAATCAATTGTGTATATTCTTAGAAAGAAATTCCTGTCAAGAACTTATGTTAAGAAAAAAGGTCAGGCAAGCAAAAAGCAATAAAATGAAGTAGCATCAGTTAAAGATAATATAAGTGGATGTTACTTATGTTAAGAGATATTTAAGTCTTTTTGGGTGTGTAATATATTTTCATTTATCTTGTTATTTATTCATTGTGAGATACTTTATCCCTTACTAGAAATTTGGCAGCATTAACATTAACGCCTGTATATGTATTTCTGCCTTTGAGAACTTACAATCTATTTTTCCATCTGTCTATTCCATCTATCCATCTAGATCTCTATTTTCTATCTCCCCATTTATGCTGAATTGTTTTCTTTTTTCAACTTGAAACAATGCTAGATCAATCTAGGAAGAGGGTATCTTAGTTTAGAAAGTACTTCCACGATATTGGGCCCTAAGCAAGTCTGTAGTGTATTATCTTGATTAAACTGATGTTAGAGGCCCATCAACCTGTAGGTGGTGTCAACCTTGGGCAGATTGTCCTAAAGTATATAAGAAAGTAACTTAAACAAGTCATAAAGAGCAAGTCATCAGTGTTCCTGCATGTTGTCTACTTCAGGTCCTACCTCCAGGTTCCTGCCTTAAGTTCCTGATCTTATTCTCTTTCATGGAGGACTTCAACTGTAAACTTAAATAAAGTCTTTCTTTTCCAAGTTGCTTTTGGTCACTGTGTTTTATCACAATAAAAGCAAAACACAAACCAAAACAAACTCTAGTAAAACAATACATCTAATCCATTTTCCCTTTAATCCATATATGTGTGTGTGTGTGTCCATCTATTAACTATTTATGGGAAATAGCCTAATCTGAGTCTAATGGTGTAATTATAATGTTGAGTAGTGTAATTTGAGCCACAGCCATATTGATGGAAGCTAACAGAATGGTACTAGCATCTGCTTCTCCTGTGGTGTCTATCATAGCTTCACACCATTTTAAGCAAACACTGGAAAACACAGTTTCTTTTGCTTGCCAAAATAAACCAAAATTATGACCATCCAATGGGATTTTGAGGCAATGTAAACTTACTCATGACTTACAATGGATGGATAGAATTTTTTAGTCTCTTAATGGTGCAAAAGGAATAGACATTAATTAAGATCTTTATTGTGACTTAGAATCTTTTTCATGAGGCTCATATTCTGTCATGTTGTCCATAAGGGATAGAACACAGCATCTTTGAAGTCAAAATATGAAACAGCTGTCACCTCACTATGGCCTATGATGAAGCTCTCATTTGGCAGCTTTGGTGCATTTCCACACCTATTTTTAATTGACAATGGACTGACTGAAAGGGAGTATCTGCTAATTATTAGTCCCTTGAGTTTAGGTGTAACTCTTAGCCAAAACTCCTTTTCATCCTTTTCTGGTAAAGCTTATTATGGGCTCAGGAAAGCTTAGAAAGAAGAAAAAGGAAGACAGGCCTGCTTCCTTTCCATAGAATCCTGGAATCTTGTGGCTTCTGAGGAAGGTTAATGAATGCATATTTCTCTTCTGTCTCAGGGGTTTTTCTGGTCCTAAGAATCTTAGTGCAGAGCCGGGCGTGGTGGCATACACCTTTAATCCCAGCACTCAGGAGGCAGAGGCAGGCAGATCGTTGTGAGTTCGAGGCCAGCCTGGTCTACAGAGTGAGTCCAGGATGGCCAAGTCTACACAGAGAAACCCTGTCTCAAAAAACGAAAAAAAATAAAAAATAAAAAAAAAAAAAAGAATCCTAGTGCACTAAAAGCTTCACTAATCATAATGTCTTCAACTTTAAACTATTTTTTTTTTTTTTATCACTCTCAGGTCTCCAAACCCTTAACCCTTAACGAAGATGATGTAGTCTTAACCTCTGTGTACTGACTTGATTCTGGCTAAGGATGCCCCTTCTCTGTCCTAAAACAATGAATATTATATTGAACATGAAAATATATGAAATATATCATAATCTAAAGTATCCTGTTACTGAATAGGTATGAGAGAGTCAAGAAAAAAAGAAATAAATAAGGGTAAATATATCTGAAGTGTGGATCCCAGCAGGTGGTCTCCTTTCCCATAGCCTTACCCTTCTGCAATCTTGGGGCTTTCTCTTTCTCTGAAAACTTCATTTGGTTGTGTCACAGGATGGAATCTTTCCATATTTTCTCCAGTAAATACTTGTCCAGAACCTGACAGGCAATGTGTCTGCAACATTTTTTGATTATTAGTTCATACGAAAGAACATGATGCTGCTGAGGCACCTTCCAGCTCCTCTGGATCATTGACAGACACTGATCATCTTCAGAAGGAGATATAAATCCAGGTGGCAATAAAGTACACACACACACTCACAATTACAGACACAAATGACATAACACAGAAATGTGTTGAGAAGACAATGACATTGTTGAAAGGACTCAGATAGTATGGTTCACACAGAAAGAGATGGTACACACTCTAAGCAAATCTGGCCCTGCTTCTTGGCTAGTTTCCACCAAAATCTGCTGATGTGCATCTTTGCAAGGCCCTTATGAGAACAATTGAAGATGTAGTCACACCAGAAAGGCCATCAAAATGAGTTATCACAACTGTTTGACAGGGACTTGTGCTAAATAAGCACAACAGATGTGTTTATAAAATTTTGCTTTATGTCATTTGTCTTCAAAGAAAACTTCAGGAGGTTGTCCCAGCTCACTCCTTCCTCAATAACTACATGTGCCACACAGTGATGTTTGAACTATTGCCAGGAGCCCAACAATAGACACATGGTATTTGCTTTTCTGTTTTCTTTTGGAAGAGTGACCTTTCATTAATTATGTTTTACACATATTCATGCTTTCTAATTTGGTACATTTAAAAATATATTATTACAACAGGACCAATATAAGATAGAAATGCAGTATTTATGTGAACCTAAAACTCTAGAATTGTGTAAATTCTGAGTCCACACACCCCATTTACATGTAGTCATTTAAAAACATACAGCCACTGTATGTCTGAGTTATTTGAGCAGATTGTAACATCTTTTCTCTATTATAAGTAGGAGAAAATTAGGGTCTAGGAAGGTTAAGTCAAATTCCCAAGGTTAAAATAGCTGTTAGTAATGCAGTCATCTTTGAAAACTGTCAGCCTATAACAGTTTGTGTCTCCTCTGTGAAGAAGAGGAGACATCTAGCAGGCCATTCCCAGCATCTCTTGCACAGGAGTTTGGAGGTCAAAGTATATACCAAACTCAATAAGTCATCATGTTAAGAGCTCCATTGATTGCTCTTGTCATCTCACGTTCATGCTAGAAAATAATACTTCTCAGGTATCATTGGGTAAATTGGCAGGAGAAAAAAAAGTTCTCCTGGTGATTTATTATTAACATTTTGTTGATACTTCTGTTTTCATCCTATCTCCAAGACAGCTGGTGATCCCTAGAACTCTTGCTCTCCAAGACAATTTCCTAGTTTTTCCTTTTTTAGAAATTACCCTATACCTTAGGTCAATTCTCTACAGTCACCTTTTCTGAATAGAAACTCAAACCCTGCCCCCACCTTGACTCTGGTAGTCAAACGTGTTCTTGGTAAGTAGCTTCTCCTCAATTGGGAAAACTGTGTTCTGTGACTCCAATAGGTAACTTCAACCATCTACAGTAAGTTGAAGGGAAAACTTGGATATGATGAGCCCTGCTTATAACCATTTGCTCTAAGAGTTTTCTCAACTATCAAGAAAATATACATTTTCAAGGCTACCATCTGGTTTTTAATTAATAATTCATCTACATTGCTTTTAGAATAAATTGTCACACTTTTAACATGTTTAGACAATTTTGCTGTAATGTTTTATTAATAAAATGATAAGATATCATTTTAAAGTAACTGTTTTCACTATAATCATTTTGTAAGAGAAAAAATTTAAAAGATGAAGTCAAGGGAAGGCTAGACAGATTCCTCAGCTGCTCCCATGGAAGGAAATAAAACAGCCCATAATTTGAGCCATTTTAAAGCACAATTATATTAGCTTATAGGAAATATACAAAGGAAACAATATTTTAGGTCTTCCTGGGATAAAGTAGCATATTTCTTGGAACTCTAGCGGCCATAATAAATAACAGTGTATGTTGGCAATGACCTTGTGAGACAGTTTTGAACTACAATCTAGTATATGAAGCCATCTGCTTCAAGCTCTGAAAATAACCAGAGATACCTAACTCATTGGAATGCATTTTTCCTTATGCTTTTCTTCTTAATTAGAAAAGCATGCTCTCTCTAATCAATCTTTCTGAGTTAAGGTAAAGGTTTCATAAGTCTAGGAAACACAGTGGACTTCATGCTCTCTGTTAAGTGGTATTTTCTCCCAGACTCATAGCAGAATATGCAGGTTCATAGCTCACTGTTCACAGGGACAAGTACTAGCTGTAGATTTGAAGATGCTAGAGAGATGTCTCAACCAGTAAGTGCTTTTTCCATAAGCAAGAGGACCTGAGTTTGATTCTCAGCACACATGTAAAAGTCAGACACCATAGTACACACTTGAAATCCCAGGTCTGGAGAAGAAAAAGGAGTAGGTAGACACCTGTTGGGAGGGGGTGGGGATTTCTGAATAGCAAGCCTAGCTGAATCCATGAGCTGTGGACCTTAATAAAAGAACTTGTCTAGGAGGTGGTTGAGTACTTATAGAAGACCCACATTCATTTCCCAGCACACACATTGGGAGGCTCACAATGGCTTGTAATTCCAGCTTCAGAAAAATCTGATGCTCTAATAATTTGGTACCTGATCTCATGTGCATATACCCCCATACAGACACACACATAAAAATGATGGTAAATAAAAACATGGTAGATGGAATAAGATTAAGCCTCTGGACTCTACATATAACTAAGATGCATGAGTGCACGCACATATGCACACACGTGTATATACAAAACACAAAGGCAGGAAAATAAGAAAACCATTGTTCTAGAATCTTTCCTGTGTTAACATGTTCAGCATACTTTTTACTTAAAGCCATGTCTTTAGCTGTGTCATTTTTCTGTAATCCATCTGTTTGTTTTCTTGCCACTTTTTGGCTCATCCAGTTGTTTGTATTTGCCATTTGGGGCACATTATCTTAGGTGTTTGCACCGACTAATGGTGAAAAAAAGAATATGTGACATCACAGAAATAGTTCTAACAGATTTAGTATCCAGATAGAATCTTCTTTGTCTCAACTAAGTAAAAACTACTTGAAGAAAGAAAGATAAAATATGATTTTTATGAATAGATAATTCTTGACTACTTTTAATAAAGCAAACAGCAAAAGAGCAGAGGGGACTGTAAGGAAAGAACATTACTAAGTCATTGCATTTAGAAATCTGGCAGACACATACTAAATTGTTTTGTTTTTGCAGTTCACAGAGCTCTGTGCTAACCCTCCTGTGACTTATTTCATTGCCTTCATTCAATTTTATATTGTTTTGAAGGTCCAGGTGGAGACAATATGTAATTGGACATGTAGTGAATGCAGACAGTGAAATTGTACCCAAAGTTATTAGCTTATCTTAGTGTGAAGAGCAAGGTGAACATTTTATTTCATCTAATTTTATAACAAACTGGGAATAGGACTACCTCAACATCCAGCTATTCCACTCCTTAGAATATACACAGAAGATGCTCCACCACACAAGGACAGGTTCTCAACCATGTTCATAGCAGCCTTGTTTGTAATAGCCAGAATCTGGAAACAACCTAGATATCCCTCAGTCGAAGAATGAGTAAAGAAACTATAGTACATTTACACTATGAAATACTACTCAGCTATTAAAAACAAGGAAATCCTGAAATTTGCAGGCAAATGTTTAGAACTATAAATGATCATCCTGAGTGAGTTAACCCAGACCATGAAAGATACACATTGTATATATTCACTTATAATTACATTCTAGCCCAACAGGGATGTCTCCTGAAAGTCTTCACTTAGCCAGAGATTGGATAGATGCTGGGACTTCCTACTGGGACTCCAGGTAAAAGAGGTGTGGGAGAATGGGGAAATAGAAGGATCCAGAGGGTCCTAGAAACCTACAAGAAAATCATCAAGGCTGGTGGATCTGAACCCAGACGGAGTCTGCTCAAACTACTGTACCAACCAAGGACAATGCATGCAGTAAACCTAGAACCCTATTCAGATCTAGCCAAAGGACATCACATTCTCCACAGTTGTGTGGAGACCAGGGACTGACTGATATGAACTCTGTGTCTGCTATTTGACTACTTCTGCTTAGTGTGGAGGCCTGGTGGTACTCAGAGGAAGGTTTACCAGGCTACCAGGATGAGACCTGATATGCTAGGATCAAGAAGGAGGTAACCTTCTGTCACAGACCTACAGGAGGGGAATATGGTGAAAGTGGGAGGGAGGGGGGAAATGGAAGATACAAATGAGGGGATAACAGTTGAGATGTAATCTGAATAAATTTTTTTTTAGTCCTCAGTTCCAAGAATGGGGCAAAACGATATTTATCCATTCTTGTGGAAACATTGACATCTAGTGGGTCACTGCATTAATGCAGGGCTGCTTTGAACATGTGGGGGAAATCCTTAAATCTGGAGGATATCAGGTGGTATTCTCTCCTTGATGAATTAATCAGGCCTATTGATCTCATTATCTAGCTCTTGATTGGAATCATGAATTTATAAAATGACTCAGAGACAGTTGTAGAAAGCAAAACTAGCATAGCAAACCTGTAGCTTTCATGGGTTTTACACATCTTAAGTCACTTAAATAAAATATTAAGTTATTGATCTTAGAAGTCCAGATGGAAAGTGTTCAGTTTTTGTTTTGTTTTGCTTTTGTTTTTTGTTTGTTTGTTTGTTTTCTGTATTTTACTGAGGGATAGATATTAGTTCTTAGTGTCTTGAGGACTCACTACTCTGGTATATTTCAAGAATGAACTGTTCTGGTTCACAGATGATTTTGGTAAATAGTGCATTCTGCCAGGAAATTATATATTAGAGCAAATATGCTAAACTCTAAACACAGTCCCAGCAGGTTCATAAGAAACTTAAGTCTTTTGCTGGTAAAAATCTGTGGAGCCACAAATAATGAAATGAACTTTTGAGATGGTATTTAACAGCATCAGAAGCTCACACGCTAGCTCACAGAATTAACTCAAATTTCCCAGGAACTGGCCACTACCACCAACCCAATTCATTGGGGGGGGTGAACCTCTAAAACCTGAGGAGATAAAAACATTTGTATGACATCAGGCATGGTGGAGCACACCTTTAATCTCAGCACTCAGGAAGCAGAGGCAGGCAGATTGCTGTGAGTTTGAGGCCAGCCTGGTCTACAAAGCAATTCCAGGACAGCCAAGGCTACACAGAGAAAGCTTGTCTTGAAAAAACAAAACAAAAACAAAAACAAAATTGCGTGAAGCTGCATTAGCAAATGAAGTTAACATTTAAACCTAAGTAGGCTGACTGAAAATGTCATGTTTGTTCACCCCGTCTGCTTCCTCTGCAGGATGACCCTAGGTTGGAAGACAGAAAGTTTGTGCTAATCGAGGTTGGTAAGGCTAATTTCCTTAAGCTATCCTTTAATGGAATTTGTTCTTTATCCTCCATTTTTTAAGAATTATGTTTTGAAAAAATAGACCTGCTATATTTAAGTGAAAGAGAAATAAGCATATGAAAAATTAAGATGGTAACATGCTTAGGGACCTTTAAGAAGGGTTGTAACACAGAGCTCAGTTACGAGGATTCTAAGTCCCATAACTTGGCCTGAGAAACATTAGGAATGTAAAAGACCAATTCTTCACAGAGCTTAACACCTGAATAAACAGTCATTTCTGGAGAAGGAAGATATGGTGGTTTAAATGAAAAGGCCCCCATAGGTCTATAAGGAATGGCACTATTAGGAGATGTGGTCTTCTTGTAGGAAGTTTGTCACTAGGGGTGGTCTTGGAGATTTCCTATGCTCAGGTCAGGCTTACTATCATTCTTTCTTCCTCCTGCCTGCCAATCTAGATATTGAATGCTCAGCTATTTCTCTCATACCATGTCTGCCTGCATGGTGCCATGCTACCCACCATGAATAATGGACTAAACCTCTGAACTCTAAATAGGAACTAATTAAATGTTTCTTTATGACAGTTGGCATGGCCATGGTGTTTCTTCACAGCAATAGAAACCCCAACTAAGATAAAGATATGAGGCTTGTCTGCCATGTGCTGTGGGGCCCTTGTTCCATTTGAATCCCATACTTTGTAGATCAAAAGGCTCCAGCAAACCAAGCTATCTAAACTAACATTCTGGGGATATCAAAGATGGCAGCTCAGATTGCACACTGCATCTGATTAGCAGGACAGCCAGGACTGCACAGCAACCTAAAGACCAAACTGAAATCTACAATACAAAAGTGCTCCAAGGTGAACAGGATCCACATTGTGTGGAGTACGGGTGGGCCCAACACCTGTCCACCCAGATAATACACAGAAAAGTCCCCAAGGGACAGCCCACATAAGTTGCTATCTTGAGAAGGGCTGTGAGGTATTTCTGCAGGTTTTGGCTCTTACTACCAGTGCATTCATTGCTTACTGGATATGGGACAGAGCTGAATCCCAGCACCAGACACAATCCACATTAGCTGCCTCCCAAGAAAGACTGTGGGCACCCAGGAACCTTTGGAAACTGAACTTTCTAAGCCCCCCAGCTGCTTACTGACCTAGCCCAGCTAGATCGCAGAGCAGATAGGTGGAGCCTTACCATCTTAAGAGGGCCTGTGGAGCATCCAAACAGCTTTGAGTTTCAATTTCTTTCAGCCTCCCAGCTGCTTATCAGCTGGGCCCATCTGTGACACAGAGCATACAAGCAGAGCTGAATGCAGGCACCATCCACAGTCTGTATTAGCAGCCATGCTGTAGCAATGTTAGGCCTGAGTCTGTCTCTGCCCACCCACCTGAAGCATACTGCTCTCCCATAGAAACATGAACAGGTCACAATCTGCATTGGCTGCTATCCTACTAACAGCTTCTGGCTCTGATCTCACCCCACCTACCTGCAGCTAATTGGCCCAACCCATATAGGTCACAGAGCAGACAGGCAGTGCAAAGAACTGCGCAAGCCATACCCCACATTACCTGCCATTCCACCAACAGCTCTAGCACCTAATATCTCTCTACTGACCAGCAACTTAATGGCCTACCCCAGCTGGGGCATGGACCAGATAAGCAGATACTTATCCTCACAAGAGGGCCTGAATAACACACCAGAACTTTTGGTCTCTGTTCCCCCTCAGCACCCCAGCAACTTACCAGGCTGGCCCATCTGGAATACAGAGCAGATAGACAGAGCTGCATCTAGCGTAGATCATGACTCATATTTGCTGCCATCTGAAAAAGGTCTGTGGGAAACCTGAGCAGCTTCAAGCTTGAATCTCTCCCAGCCTCTCAGTCTCCCAGCCTCCCAGCTGTTTACTTGCCTAACCCATCTGGAACACAGATCAAATAAGCAAGAGCCTGCCATCTTGAAAAGGACTGTAGGGCATTTCTTTGGGCTTGGAAATCTTTCAGCCCACTCCTCTCCAACCTGACCTAACTGGGATACATTTGGGGAACCCAGCTGAGCTGAACTGGGTGCAAAAATCTAACACCTACTTTCCAACATCCTAAGGAGGCTTCAGGGGAGCCCTAGCAAACAACCATTGGCTTGGAGTACTCTTCATTTGTTCCCAACCTGCATGGCCAATGTGGGACACAGACAGCAACATCATTGGAGGAACCTTTAGGCCTGCTAATACCAGAGACAACCAGATGCCTAGAGAACCGTGCAAGAAGACTAGCATCAAAACTCAGAACCACATAACACCACCATAAACCAGTGACACTACCAGAACAAGCCCTGGAGAGATGAACACTCACAAAGCACAGGGAGAAGACTTTAAATCTGAGGTGATGAAAATGATAGAAGCGTTGAAAGAGGAAAATAAATCACTCAAAGAAACACAGGAAAATACACTCAAGCAGATGAAATAATTGAATAAATCCTATAAAGAATTACAGGAAAATGCATCCAAGGAGATGAAGGAATTAAATAAATCCTATAAAAAATTACAGGAAAGTACATTCAAAGACATGAAGAAATTGAGTAAGTCTTATAAAGAATTACAAGAAAATACATTCAAACAAATGAAGGAATTGAATAAATCCTATGAAGCATTACAGGAAAATTCAGTCCAATGGGAGAAAGAAATGAATAAGACTATTCAAGACCTAAAAAAGGAAATAGAAGCAACAAAGAAAATAGAAGCTGAGGCAATCTTAGAGTTGGAAAACATCGGGAACAGAACAGAATGATGGACACAAGCAACACAAACTGAATACAAGAGATGGAAGAGTGAATCTCAAGTGCAGAAGATACAATCAAAGTTATCGATATATCAATCAAAGAAAATATTAAAACTAAAAAATTCCTGACACAAAATGCTCAAGTACTAGGACACTATAAAAAGAGCAACTTTAAGGATACTAGGAATAGGTGAAGGAGAAGACACCAAGCTCCAAGGCCCAGAAAATATTTACAACAAAATCATAGAAGATCAAACTAAGGCACCAGACAAGGACAATACAGGCGGTAAACTTTAAACCCCTACCCAGATCTAGCCAATGGTCAGAACATTCTCCACAGTTGAGTGGAGAGTGGGATATGACTTTCTCACGTACTCTGGTGCCTTGCATTTGACCATGTCCCCTGGAGGGGGAGACCTGGTGGCACTCAGAGGAAGGACAACAGGTTGCCAAGAAGAGACTTGATACTCTATGAGCATATACAGGGGAGGTAATCCCCCTCAGGAACAGTCATAGGGGAGGGGAATAAGGGGAAAATGGGAGGAAAGGAAGAATGGGAGGATACAAGGGATGGGATAACCATTGAGATGTAACAAGAATAAATTTTTAAAAATTTAAAAAAATAAAAAATCATAGAAGAAAACTTTCCCAACCTAAAGAAAGAAGTGACCATAAACATAAAAGAAGCCTATAGAACTCCAAATAGATTCGACCAGAAAAGAAAATCCTCCTGCCCCATAATAATCAAAACATTAAATGTACAGAACAAAGAAAGATTATTAAAAGCTGCAAGAGAAAATGGGTAAGTCACATATAAAGGCAAACACATCATAATTACACCTGACTTCTCAACAGAGACTATAAAAGCTAGAAGAGACTAGACAGAAGTCATGCAAACATTAAAAGACCACAAATGCCAACCTAGACAACTATACACAGAAAAACTTTCAATCACCATAGAAGGAGAAAGCAAGATATTACATGACAAAACCAAGTTTAATCAGTACCTAACCATAAATCCTTCCCTAAAGAAGGTATTAGAAGGAAAACTCTAACTCAAGAAGGTAACTACACCCAGGAAAACATAGGAAATAAATAACTCCACATACACAAATCAAAAACACATAAGCGCTCTCTCTCTCTCTCTCTCTCTCTCTCTCTCTCTCTCTCTCTCTCTCTCTCTCTCTCTCTCTCTCCCACCAGTAACATCAAATAAAAGGAACAACCAACCAGTGGTCATTAATACTTCTTAACATCAATGGCCTCAACTCTCCCATAAGAAGACACAGGCTGACAAAATGGATGTGAAAACGGGATCCATCATTCATCTGCATATAAGAAACACACCACAGCAATAAAGACAGACATTACCTCAGAGAAAAGGTTTGGAAAACTGTATTCCAAGCAAATGGACCCCAGAAGCAAGGTGGAGTAGCCATGCTTGTATTTCATAAAATAGAATTCTAACCAAAACTAATGGAAAAAAAAATGGAGAAAGCCACTTCCTTCTCATCAAAGGAAAAATATGCCAAGATGATGTCTCAGTTGTGAAATCTATGTTCCTAATGGACAAGCAACCACATTATTAAAGCTTAAATCACACATCGAACCCCACACGTTAGTAGAGGGAAACTTCAACACTCCTCTCTTCCCAATAGAAAGATCATCAAGACAGAAAATAAATGGAGAAACAAAGAAAATAATAGACATCCTGAAACAAATGGACCTAACTGATATGTACAGAACATTTCACCCAAACCTAAAAGAATACACCTTCTTTTCAGCACCTCATGTGACCTTCTCCAAAACTGACCATATACTTTGTCACAAAGCAAATCTCAACAGATACAAGAAAATCTAAATAATCCCTTGGATCGTATCAGAACACCATGGAACTCAAAACAACAACAACAACAAAAAGCAAAAGTCTACAAAATCATGGAAACTGAACAACTCCCTACTCAATGACATTTGGGTAAAGGACAAAATAAAATGGGGAATTAAAAACTTCCTAGAATTCAATGAAAATGAAGGCATCACATACCCAAACTTATGGGACACAATGACAGCAGTGCTAACAGGAAAGTTCATAGCAGTAAGTGCCTTTATAAGGAAACTGGAGAGACACAATTCTAGCAAACTAACAGCATACATTAAAGCTCTAGAACAAAAAGAAGCAGGCACACCCAAGAAGAATAGATGGTTGGCAATCATCAAACTCAGGACTGAAATCAATAAACTGGAAATAAAGAAAACAATACAAAGAATCAATGAAACCAAGAGCTAGTTCTTCGAGAAAATCAACAAGATCAACAAGCCTTTAGCCAAACTACTTAGAAGGCAGAGGGAGAGTATTCAAATCAACAAAATCAGAAATGAAAAGGGAGACTTGACAACAGACACCAAGGAAATCCAAAGAATCATAAGGTCTTAACTACAAAAGCCTATATGCCACAAAATTTGACATCCTAAATGAAAAAGACACTTTTTTTTATAGCTATCAACTACCAAAATTGAGTCAATATCAAGTAAACAAATTGAATAGTCCTATCACATGTAAGGAAATAGAGGCAGTCATCACAAGTCTCTCCACCCCACCAGAAAAAGGCCAGGACAAGATGGATTCATTGTAGAATTCTACCAGACCTTCAGAGAAGAGCTAATATCAATTATCTTCAAACTATTCTGCAAGATACAAACAAAAGGAACATTATAAAACTCATTCTATTAGGCCACAGTCACCTTGATACCTAAACAACAGCAAGATTCAACAAAGAAAGAGAATTTCAGACCAATTTCTCTTATGAACATTGGTGCAAAAATACTCAATAAAATAATTGCAAACTCAATTAAAGAATACATCAAAACTCTCACTCACCTTGACAGAATAGGTTTCATCCCAGGCATGCAGGGGTTGTTTAATATATGGAAACCCATCAATGTAATTCATCATATAAAGAAACTGAAAGAAAAAGCCATGATCATCTCCTTAGATGCCAAAAAAATCATTTAACAGAATCTAATACCTCAAGTTAAAAGTCCTGGATAGACTAGGGATACAAGTCACATACATAAACAAAACAAGGGCAATATGCAGCAAGCTTATAGTCAATATCAGTCTAAACAGAAAAAAGTTAAATCATTTCTACTGAAATCAGGGACAACACAAGACTGTCCATTCTCTCCATATCTCTTCAATATTGTACTTGAAGTACTATCTAGAACAATAAGACAACTAAACAAGATCAAGGGAATACAAATTGGAAAGGAAGAAGTCATATTATCACTATTCACAGATGATTTGATAGTATACATAAATAACCTCGAAAATTCTATCAAGGAACTCCTACAGTTGATAAACACCTTCAGCAAAATGCCTGGATACAAAATCAACTAAAAACAGTCAGTAGGCCTCCTGTATAAAAATGACAAACAAGCTGAGAAAGAAATTAGAGAAACTACATCCTTCACAATAGCCAGAAATAATACAAAGTATCTTGGTGTAACTCTAACCAAGAAAGTGAAAAAATTGTATGAAAAAAACTTCAAGTCTCTGAACAAAGAAATTGAAGAACATATCAGAAGATGGAAAGACCTCCAAATGCTCATGGATTAGAAGAGTAAACATAGTAAAAATGGACATCTTACCAAAAACAATCTATAGATTCAATGCAATTCCCATCAAACTACCCACACAATTCTTTACTGGCCTTGAAATATCTATTTTAAACTTCATATGGAGAAACAAAAAAAGCAAGAATAGGTAAACGCAATCCTGTAAAATAAAAGATCTTCTAGGGGACTCTCCATGCCAGATTTCAAGCTGTACTATAGAGCAACAGTAGTAAAAACAGCATGGTACTGGCATGAAAATAGGTAAGTTGATCAATGGAATCAAATCAAAGACCCAGAAATAAACTCACATACCTAAGGACATTTGATTTTTAACTAAGAAGGGAAATCCATAAATTGGAAAAAAGGTAGCATCTTCAACAAATGGTAATGGTCTAACTGGATGTCTACATATAGAAAAATGAAAATAGATCCATATCTATCACCCTGCACAAAACTGAAATCCAAATGCATTAAAGACCTCAGCATAAAGCCAGACACACTAAATCTGTTAGAAGAAAAAGTAGTGAAGAGCCTTGAGCTCATTGGCATAGGAGACAAATTACTAAACAGAATATCAACAGTTTAGGCCATAAGACCAACCATTAATAAATGGGACCTTATGAAACTGAAAAGCTTCTGCAAGGCAAAGGGTAGTTAACAAAACAAAACATCAGCCTACAGACTGGGAAAATCTTTTCAACAACCCTTCATCTGACAAAGAGCTAATATCTAAAATATATAAAGACCAAAAGAAATTAACCACCAAAGCAAATAATCCATTTAAGAAATGGGGTACAGAACTAAACAGAGAATTCACAACAGAGGAATATCAAATGGCCGAGAAATACTTAAAACAATGCTCAACATTCCTAGTCATCAGGGAAATTTAGCTCAATAAGACTCTGAGATGCCATCTTATACCTATCCAAAGATCAAAAACTCAGGTGCCAGCACATGTTAATTAGGATGTGGAGAAAGGAAGTGCTCCTCCATTGCTGGTAGAAGTGCAAACTTGTACAACTACTTTGGAAATTAATATGGTGCTTTCTCAGGAAATTGGGATTAATTCTACCTCAAGTCCCAGCCTTACACAAAAGATGTCCCACCATACCACAAGGACATTTGCTCAACTATGTTCATAGCAGCCTTGTTCATAGTAGCCAGACTCTTGAATCAACCTAGATGTCCCTCAGTCTAAGAATGTGTTAAGAAATGTGGTACATTTACACAGTGGAATACTATTCAGCTACTAAAAACAAGGAAAATTTGAAATTTGCAGGCAAATGGATGAATGTAGAAAAGATTATCTAGAGTGTGGTAACCCAGAACCAGAAATATGTGCATGATATATACTCACTCATAAGCAGATATTAGCTACATAGTACAGGGCAACTGCACTACAATACAGAGACTGAAACATTAACCAAGGTCCATGTATGATGTTGACTTAGACCCTCTTCTCAGATGTAGTAGCAAATTCTCTTTGTGGTTTTAAAATGGGCAGAGTAGGGACTGTTTCAGACATGCACATTGGCCACTGAAATTAGATCAATTCCCCCTGGTAGGACAACTTTGCGGCTACAGAGGAAGAGGTTACAAGTAGTACACATGAGACTTGATATTAGGGGTCTCTGTTAGGGGAGGAGGACTCCCTTTCTGAGGACTGAAGGAGGGAGGAAGAGGGGATGAGGGATGGAGAAGAGATCGGGAAGGATGAGGGAGGGGGATAAAATTGGGATGTGAAGAATTTAAACTGCAGAACAAGCAGGTTACTTATATTGATAATCCTACTATATGGGAAAAGCTGCGAGACAGGCTGAGACATGAATGTCTAGGCATAAATGATGCTTCTTATTGGCTATAGAACCCCTTTGAATTATTATCAGATGCCATTTTTCATATGGCATCAATGAAGATATACAAATGTCTTTTTTCAGCTCATGCAAAGAGTCAAAAGTAAGCCTTACTTGCTTTCTGCATTCCACACACCTTATGTATTTATAATTTTAGGAGTCTATAATGCTTGCAAGAAACTATATGTATTCAGAACAAAAGAATTGGACACTGCCATTGGGTCAGACCTGACAGGATTCATTCCTCTTAACATTATCCTGCATCCTTTATTTTTCAGCACCAAGTGCTTCAATTGCTTTTCCACATCAGAATAAGACAGCTACCAGGACTTCCTCAAAGAAAGATTCCAATCACATTGGGTCCAGCATTTCAGACTATCCCACACAGGACTCTAATTAAGCCTGGAATTTCTCAACATTTAAAAACTGGGCCACAAATGCTATTCCTACTTTGTTCAACCATTTCCTCATTTTTATTTGGGCCCCTACAAATATATTATTCATCCCAAATCAATCAGAATAAACCTTAAGAGAATGATGCCCCACTTCTTTTAAGGTGGGTTGGGTAGGTTTTTCATTTCTCTCTTGGACTATAGAGGGTTATTTTCAATGGGAGTGAGTTACAAGTTATTATTGGTCTTATTTAGAGAAAAAACAAAATTGGACTCGGGGATGTATCTCTTTTCCTTAATATTTCATTCTGGGGTTTGGAGATAGGGGTTGAAAAGAAAGAAAGGGGAATATAGAAATATATAGCAAAGACAGAACAAAAAGTAGATTAGTGAATTTAGTCCTCAATGCCTCAGTTGTCACTGACAAGTTTATTTTTAATTCGATGGTATAGAATTTTATATATAGATGCAAAATAAATTTAATTTTAGATACAGTGGTGTATAATTGAAATTTAAGATTAGTCATCACAGAATGTGTGTGTGTGTGTGTGTGTGTGTGTGTGTGTGTGTGTGTGTGTATTTCTACTCTAATATGAGGTATTGTAGCCATATTCTTTTTGGCTATTACATTTTTCTGCATTTTCTTCTGTGGGGTTCCCTTAGCAAGGAGGGGAGGGATTTTAAAGCTGATAGTTCCAAGGTCCCTCTCCCTTCTTTGTAATGTCTAGTAGTAGATCTCTAAATTTTTTTCTCATCTTCTGAAGAAGAAAGCTTCTCTGATGATGGCTGACTAAGGCACTGATTTGTGAGTATAGCAGAATATCAGTAGGTGATAAGTATGGATATATTAACTTTCTTCTACATGAAGACATCCAGTTTGACCAGCACCATTTGTTGAAGATGCTGCCTTTTTCTAGTGTGTATTTCTGGCTTCCATATTAAAATTCTGGTGTACATTGATGTTTGGATTTATGTTTTGATCTTCAGTTCAATTCCAGTGATCAATTTATCTGTTTATGTCAGTATCATGCTGTTTTTATTACTAGGAATTTGTTGTACAACTTAAAATCAGGAATCATGAGACTTCTAGTAGATCTTTCATTGTTTGGGATGTTTTAGCTTTCCGAGCATGTGTGTGTATGTGTGTTTCTATATAAAGCTGAAAAGTGTCCTTTCAAAATCAGGGAATAGGGGACTTAAAATGGCTACAACCAGGGTGCCATATCTGAGTAGCTGAAGGTCAGAGACTGTGGATCTGATGAGTAACCTGGCATCTGATTCCAACACACTGTTGTCAAGTGTTTTCTGGATGGGAGGAGACTCCCTGGAGCTTGAGACATACAGTTCCAGGGTACCCAGAAGTCTCACACAGCCCATGTATCATGGTACCCACCTTGTGTTTTCCTCCTACTTGAGTGTAGGTCTGCAGGTCTGGGGCACTCCTCTCCAGCAGTCAGATCTGATTCCTCCTGCTTCCCCCAGAGCAGTTCTTGGTACTGAGGACAGAACCCCAGCCTCTATTCCACAGTTCCACTTGTCACCATGAGGAGACAGGCTGAATAATAGGAGCATACAAGGTCCCAGGTTCAAGATGGCAGATCCTGGCCAAAAGAGAGTCCTAAGAGTAGAATGTCTGCTCAGCTAGTAAGCAGGGCAGCAGACACACAAAATGCAAGCACCCTATCATTCTGATATTCTGCTGCCATCCTGAAGAGCACTCCAAGCTCCAGAGACATTCAGACCTAGCTCTACTAGCAGTCTGGAGGAGACAGATGGGCAGGACCTCAATGTATCACAAAACCCTGAGAAACCCAGAAGTTTCCAGGAGCAAACATCCAACACCATGGACAACCAAATGGCTAAAGTCCAGCATAAAAACACCATCAACAAAAATCAGGCCAATGTGGCTTCATCAGAAGTCCCTAAAAAAAACCTGGTTAATCTAATTCAGCTGAAACACAAGAAAATGACTATAAACATATGCTTATAAAGATGCTATAGGCTTTTTAAAAGGAAACAAATAAACCCCTCAAAGAAATAAAGGGAAAAATCAAACAAGTAGAAGTCTTTCTTTAAGGAGGAAGTGAATAAATTCCTCAAGAAATAATGGGAAATACAATCAAACAAATGGAGGTCATCAACAACATACAGGAAAATATAATCAAACAGGTGAAGGGAATGAATAAAATGTTTCAAGACCTGAAAATGGAAGTAGAATCAATGAAGAAAACACACTAAAAAAGTCCTGGACAAGAAAAGATGAGAGGATAATAGGAACCAAAGATGTAAACATGTCTATAAGGATACAAGAGATGGAAAAGAGAATCATCAGCTTGCAAGATACAATTGGAGAAATTGATACCTTTGTCAAAGAAAATGTTAAATTGAAAAACTTCCTAACACAAGATATGCAAAAAACCAACAACACCATGAAAAGATAAAATCTAAGAATTATAGCAAAGGAAGAAAAAGAAGATTGCAGTCTCCAAGGACTAGGAAATATTTTCAAGAAATATGTAGAAGAAATTTTTTTGAACCTAAAAAAGAGATGCCTTTAAGTATACAAGAGGCTTACAAAACACCAAGTAGAGTAGACAAGAAAGAAATTCCTCCCACTACATAATAATCAAAACATTAAATCTATAGAACAAAGAAACAGTATTAAGGGCAGCAAGGGGAAAATGCCAAGTAATCCATGACGGCAGACCTATTGGAATCACACATGACTTCTCAACAAGACCACAAAATTTAGAATGGCCAGGGAAGATGATATGCAGAGATTAAGAGGCCACAGATGCCAGCCCAGACTACTATAAATAGCAGAGCTTTCAATCATCCTAGAGGAAGAATACAAGATATTCTATGACAAAACCAATTTAAACATTTATGCACCAACCCAGCCACACAGAAGATACTAAAAGAAAAACTCCAGCTCAAACAGGTCAATACTACTCAAGAAAACACAGGATATAGATAACTTAACAATGGCAAGGCCAAAATAAGTCAAGCATACAAACACACTATTACCACCAACACCACAATAAAAAGATCTAACAATCTCAACATCAGTGGACTCAAGTCCTTAAAAAAACACAGGATAACAAATTTGATGTGTAAATGGGATCCAACATTCTGTTGCATACAACAAACACATCTCAGCAACAAAGATAGACATTATCTCATATTAAAGGGCTGGAAAAATATTTTCCAAGCAACTGAACCTAAGAAGCAAACTGGAGTAGCCATCCTAATATCTAATAAAAGTATATTTTTAACCAAAATTAGTAAAAGAGATGGTGAAGGACATGTCATTCTCATCAAAAGAAAAATCCACCAAGAATAACTATACTCCAAATACAAGGGCATCAACATTTGTATAAGAAGCACTATTAAAGCTTAAATCACACATTGGTCCCCACACATAAATAGTGGCAGACTTCAACACCCCAGTCTTACCAGTAGAGAGAACATGGAAACAGAAACAAACCATATAAATAATGAAATTAACAGAGGTCATGACTGAAAGGGACCTAATAGATCTCTACAGAACTTTTCACCCAAGCACAAAAGAATATACTCTCTTTTCAGCACCAGAAGGATACTTCTCCAAAACTGGCCATGGAGTTGGCCAAAAAACAAACCTATATGAAAATTAAATTAACCCATTGTTCTTTATCAGATCACTATGGACTAAATCTAGACCTCAACAACAACAGAAATAACAAAAAGCTTATAAACTCATGGATACTGAACAACTCCCTGCTCAGTAACCACTAGATCGTGAAAGAAATTAAAAAACAGATTAAAGACATTCTAAAATTCAATGAAAATGAAGGCACAAGATACCACAACTTATGACACACCATGAAAGCAAGGCTAGGAAGAAATTCATAACATGAGGTGCTTTCATAAAAAAATTGGAGAGTCTTCAAATTAGTAAATTCAAGACCAAAAAGAAGCAAAAACACCCCAAAGGAGTAGATCACAAGAAATAATCAAACTCATGGCTGAAACAAATAAATAGAAGCCAAGAGAACAATACTAAGAATCAGTGAAACCAAGAGCTGGTTCTTTGAGAAAATCAACAAGATAGACAAACTCCTCACCAAACTAATTAAAAGGTAGGGTTAGTACCCAAACTGAGAAAATCAGAAATGAAAAAGAAATCCAAAGAATCATTAGGTCTTACTTCATAATCGTATACAAGAAAATTGGAAAATCTAAAGGAAATGGGTGATTTTCTTGACAGATTTCATATTGAAAAAAAATTAAGTCAAGGCCAGTCCTATAATCCCTAAGAAAATAGAAGCACTCACCAAAATTCTCCCAACCAAAAAATGCCCAGGGTAAGATGGTTTTAGTGTAAAATTCTATCAGACTTTCAAAGAAAAACCAAGGCAAATAGTCTTCAAACTAGTCCTCAAAATAGGAACAGAATGAAAGTTGACAAACTTATTCTATGAATCTATAGTCACTCTGATACCTAAACCACACAAAAACTCAACAAAGGAAGAGAAATTCAGTCCAATTTAATCATGAACATTGATGTAAAAATATTTAATAAAATACGCACAAACTGAACCTAACAACATATCAAATACATCATCTACAATGATCAAGTAGGCTTCAACTCTGGGATCCAGGGATGGATCAACATGTGAAAATCCTTCACGGTAGTCCACCATATAAACATAGAAAAGAACACATGATTATCTCAGTAGATGCTGAAAAAGCCTTTGACAAATTACAACACCCCTTTATGTTAAAAAGTCTTAGAGAGATCAGGGAATACAAGGCCCATACCTAAACATAATAAGAGCTGTATACAGCAAGCAGATAGCTAACATCAAATTAAATGGAAAGAAACTGGAAGCAATGCCATTAAAATTAAGGACAAGACAAGATTGACTACTCTCTCCATATCTATTCAGTATAGTACTTGAGGCTAAGCTCTAGTTAGAGCAAAAAGACAAACAAATATAAATCAAGGGGATACAAATCAGAAAGAATGAAGTCAAAGTATCACTATTTACCCAAAAATAACACTAGAGAAATCCTACAGCTGACAAATACCTTCAGCAAGGTGGCTGGATACAAGAATAATTTTTTTTAAAAATCAGTAACCCTTCTGTATAGAATTGACAAACAGGGAGAGAGAGAAAGAAATTAGTGAAACTGCACCCTTCACAATAGCCAAAAATAATATAAAGTATCTTGATGTAACTCTAACCAAGCTAGTCAAGGATCTGTACAACAAAATTTTTAGTCTATGAAGCAACAAAATGAGTAATATATTATAAAATGGAAATATCTCTCAAACTCATGGATTGGTAGGATTAACATAGTAAAAATGGCCATCTTATCAAAACCAATCAATAGATTCACTGAAATCTCCATCAAAATACAAACACGATATTTTACAGACCTTGAAAGAACAATTCTAAACTTCATATGGGGAAAAAACAGAATATCTAAAACATTCCTGTACAAGTTCTGAAGGTATCCCCATCCCTGAATTCAAGCTATATTACAGAACAATAATTTTTAAATGCATGGTACATGCATAGAAATAGGCTGGTTGATCAATGGAATTGGACTGAGGACACAGAGCAGTCTAAATTTTTATACATACAGTTTTAAATGGGGGGGGGGGTGTTGTGGTTACATTTCCCATGGAACAGATTCATGAAAGTCAATGAGCAATCAGTCATACACAGTACAAGTACAGAAGGCAAAGTAATAGTGTTGTCATATTTTAAATTACAACTTTAAATGAAACAATACATGGTACAGAATACATGGTAAAGTCATCATCACTTCTAAGTTACTGGCTTGGTATTAGTATGTATGTGCCCTTTTTGTCAAGGGTCAATGTTCTCTCATAAACAGCACTTATGCTTAATACCTGTGTGCCAAGACAGTTTTTTCTTTATTTCTCTTTTCTAATATCAAAGCGCCACTATCTGGAGCTTTCTGAAACACTTTATTTCTTTGTAAGCCATAATGTAAATTATTAACTAATAATTAATTTTCAATATTGTTTCTTTTAATGAGTGGAAGTGGACCAGAACTACTCTGGGCCTGAATGGTCCCTACCTGCAGTCCCAAGTTAGGGCCGTCTCATAGCAATGTTGTCACTCCTGAAAAGTCCTGATATGGGAGTAAAGTTAGGAGAAAGAATAGGGACAGAATCACAATGAGAGAAAAGAAGACTGCAATCAATTACTCCTGGCAGGAACATCATCCCCACTCCAGGAGGCTCTCCCTGGGTGGGGGTCATCACCTCAGGTGGTGCAGTATTTGTCACACAGACTCCACTGGAGGGGGTGTGACATTATCCTACTCATATTTGAGCATGAGAGATCTTTTCATTCTCTGATATCTCTAATTATTTCTTCAAAAACTCAAAGGTTTTATCATACAAGCCCTTCACTTGCTTGGATATAGTTACCCCAAGATACTTTATATTATTTGAGGCTACTTTGAAAGGTGTTTTTTCCCTAATCATTTTGCTTAGAACATCTGTCATTTTATATAGAAGGGCACTGATTTTTGTGAGTTAGTTTTGTATCCAGCTACTTTCCAAAAGTGTTTATCACCAATAGTAGTTTTCTGATTGTATTTTTCATGTCACAAATACATTATCATATCATCCACAAATAAAGTTAGTTTGGTTTCTTACTTTCCAACTTATATCCCACTGATCTTCCTGAATTGTCCAACAAAGACTTAAAGTAATATATTGAATAGGCATTGACAGACAGAACAATATTCTCTTGTTCCTGATTTTAGTTGAATTTCTTTGGTACTCTGTATTTAAGGTGATGTTTGCTATTAACTGTGCTATGTAATCTGTCTTATATTTAGGTATGTCCTTTGCATTCCAAATCTTTCTAGGACTTTTATTATGAAAGGGTTTTGAATTGCGATTTTTCTGCATCTAATTAGATGATCAAGTGGGCTTTTGTTTCAGTTTATTTATATGGTTGATAGCATTTATTGGTTTTCATATATTGAACCATTCCTGTATCTCTAGGATGAACTCTATTGGATCCTGGTGGATGACCTTTTTGATGTGTTCTTGGATTCAGTTTGCAAGTATTATATTGAGTATTTTTGTATCTATGTTCACAAGGAAAATTAGTCTGCAATTCTCTTCTTTTGTGGTTTTCTATGTGGTTAGGTATCAGAGTAACTGTGGACTCATAAATTGAATTGGGTAATATTCCTCCTGTTTCTATTTTGTGGAATAATGTGAAAGGTATTAGCCTTAACTCTTCTTTTAAAGCCTGGTAGAATTCTGCACTGAAACGATTAGGCCATAGGCCTTTTTGGCTGGGAGAACTTTATTGACTACTTTAAAAGTCTTTTGAATGACTATTTCAATAGACAGTATACATATGTTAACTTGTTGATACAATCTTTATGTAACTTTAGTAAGTGGTATCTATTGAGAATATAATTCTTTTGTTTAAATTTTCAAACTTGTTCAAGCTCAGATTTTTAAAGTATGTACTTATGATTCTCTAGATTTCCTCAGAATCAGTAATTATGTTTCCCTTTTAATTTGATTTATTTTGGTATTCTCTTTTAGTTTGTTTGCTTAAAGATTTGTCATTCATATTGATTTTCTCAAAGTACAAACTCTTGGTTTCATCGATTGCTTGCATTGTGTTTTTTGTTTCGATTTCACTAATTTCAGCCCTGAGTTTGATTATTCTTTTTTGACTATTCCTTCTGGATGTGATTTCTCTTTTTATTCTAGAGCTTTCAGGTGAGTTAAGTTGTTAGTATAAAATTTCCCCAGTATTTTTATGTAAGCACTTACTTCATGAACTTGCCTCTTTGAACTGCTTTTACTGTGTCCCAAAAGTTTGGAACTGTTGCGTATTCATATAGAGAACAAGGTATATTCTTTGGTGTTTTGGTTAAATGTTCTGGAAATAACTATTAGGTCCACTTGGTTGATAATGTCTGTTAGAGAATTCAGTTTAGTTTTTGTCTGGATGACCTGTCTATTAACAAAAGTGTGATACTGAAGTCTCTCACTATCAGTGCCTGAGGGTCACTTTGGATTTAAGATATAGTAGTGCTTCTTTTATGAACTTGAATGCCTTTTTCTTTGGGACATAAATGTTAAGGATTGAGATGTAATCTCATATAGTTAACAAGGACACAAGCAAAGTGGTCTCCTATAGCTGCAAAAGACCATAATAGAGACCTGTCCTTTAAATGTCTATAGAAAATGCAAACCCTATGGTAGATACACCACTAGAAGATATATAAAAAGAAAGCCAATAACCAGTAAGTTAGAAAAGTACAGGAATTTAAACAAGAAGACATATCATTCCAACATATGTATAAAATGTACCAGACACACAGATTACTTGGATACAGGGCATTATCTCTATTCTAATGTACCTTTAGCTGTAATGAGAATTTTTATTTCTATAAACACAGAAATGTTATGGAAATATGTGTTTTGTTTAATCCTAGGTATGGGATATGGGGCTAATTTAAGTTGTACACAGCAGCAGATTATGATTTGCCTCATGCTCTGGTAGGGACATGATTTTGCCAACTGCAGAGAGTTTCTGCGAGAGTATGATATTTATAATTCTAGGCATGTTTTAGAGTTTATAAAATTGCTATTGTCTAAAGTGGGGAAGCTGTTGCTGCCTCTGATGTTGTTGCTGCTGCTCCTGGTGCTCCTCCTTCTGCTGCTGCTGCTGTTTCTGTTTGCTGGCTTCTGGTTTCTCATTGGAGACACCCTGATGGTGAAGATCAAACTTGTCCCAAGAAACTCAACACCCATAATCAGCAGGAAATAGTCTAATGATATCCATAGCCCCCTTATCCACTAAGTGTCTTTCTCTCCTACCTAGTGCGAGGGGATAAGACGGGTAGAATAAGGGTGAAGAAGGGTGGAAGAAAACGGAACTCATAAAGTAGCGAAAAGTCTGGTTACATGGGGCATCCAGGCATAGGGCATATCAGAATGGAAAATCTAATTTCTAATCCTGTAAAGGAAATGGCAGGGGGAAAGAGAATGAATATTCTATTTCTGGACATCAGCAAAAAGTTTATTGCAGTTGCTTCTGCTGGTTTATCCTTCACTTTGCTCCCAGAGGGAATTTTATGTTCTTTCTTTTTCTTTTCCTATAACCTGTTAGGAAAAAATTTGGGAGAATGGCTGAGCAGTTGAAAAAACTGTGGCTATAAATGGAAGAATCTGCAAAATCAGCAATCTTAGGACAGTTAATCAAGAAAGTTCTAAGGAGACACCACAAATGACAACAAGACAATGATTAGCATACCTTCCAATAATACCTCTTCATATTAATAATCTCAACTTCTCTACAAAATACACACACTAGATTATTAGACTTACAGAACAGGAATCATTTTTTTGCTACATCCAAGAGACATGCCTCACCATGAAAGATGAATACTAACACTAGGTAAAATGATGGGGAAAGTTATTAGATGCAAAATAATGAAGAAGCAAAATAAACTTTAAACAAAATAAGAATAAGAAAGAATAAATCTATAAAAGATCACTTCATATTGATTAAGGAAAAAATCCATCAATTCCTCTTTTAGGGGACAAATACCACTTGTCATCTCACTAGCTTGTTTCTAGTGGAAAACACACTGTACACCCTCACACAAATTTGTTTCACATCCCACGCTTGGGATCAAAACAAAAATGTAGTTATATCCACTACAACTATGACCCCAAATCTTTGTTTGAAATGGTCATATTTCAACCCCACATCTAAGAACTCTGGTATATATTCCTTGAAACATGTAATATATGTTTGGGGCAGAATAATATTCACTTATGGCAATATACATTTTAATTATTCAAACTCTATGGTCATGGCAAAGTTAAGAAATCACCAAAATAGTAGCCACTGCATTATGGTATTATGATCAGAGAGGACAAATGTTCAGAGGCATCTGTAAGTGTTCAGAGCAGAGAGAAACAGAAGCAGACTTGATATAACCAAGGCTGTCAAGAAAATAGGGGAGAATATAGTGGAAACACCTGGGTCAAAGAAAGAAACTTTGCCTTCTTAAATGGGCAGGGCTATATGTAACAGATGTACAGTTTGGTCATTGTGTGGGTCCCGTAACAATTGGAGCAGAGGCTGCCTCTGCTCTGTGGCCTGCCTTTTGGCCCTTTCCCCTAGCTATACTGCCTTATCTGGCCCCAGTGGGAAAGGATGCACCTAGTCCTACTGCAACTTGTTGTGCCAGGGTAGGTTGGTACCCATGGGGATCCTCCCCATTCTGAGGAGAAAGGGAGGATGGAATGGAGGGTGTTAGGGTGAGTCTGGAAGGAGAGGGGGAAGGGGAACTCTCATGAGAATTAAAATGAATATATAAATAAATGAACGGGTAAAAAAAGACAGGGGTCAAGATTCTATAACATTTGGGGAATTAGCATAGTGCAGAAGGTGATGAAGATGTTTAAGAAGGGAAAGGAATCTAGAAGGGGGGTTTGAGATGTATAACAAGTACATTTACTTCCCCTTGAGGGAACCTGGACACACCAGGCTGGATCCTGATAGGAGCCACAGGGCAATGGAGAGGCATATGTCCCTTTGTCATACACAAAGGAAGTAACTTCTTTAGCTGGACAAAAACCATCTCACAAATTCTTCATGAAAGCTGGTTTTTTTTCCTGTTGATTGTAGGTTTGTTTCTAATCACCATAAATCCTTCTATACCCCACCTTGAGAAGGTCCAATACTGGCATGTCTGAATATATGGACTCCCTGGGACCTAACAGGTTTAAATTATGAGGAAAACACGATAATTTTCTTTACATCTATTTGTTTGCTAACAAAGTAATGGGCTTAGTGGCAGCATTTTAATACATAGACTTCTTTCTGATTTGCTTTTATTTACCATACTCCAATGCATCAGTCATTTGAAATCAGAATTATTCAGGAGACTATCTTCATGAGGAACTTTCCAGTTTGGTAGAGTTTAGTCATTTTAATTAGTACTGTATAATCACACACATCATTGCAACTACACAGTTTGCAAGAGGCACAAATTATTATGATCACCAAAATTCAATCATTTTAAAGACATAAGTCTTTTAATGATATGTCCATAATTGCTATGCACCCAAGATCTACTACATACTTAATTATGAGCATTAAATAGCATTTCCATGGATGTTTCAGTCACAATTCTTTGTGTCTCCCTAGGATTTATTATATAAACCTTAATATAGATGAATAAACATGTGTGGTCCTCTCTGTGCTGTTAAGTATGTGTCCTGCTCTATAGACTTTGAAGCTGTCTGAATTTCCAGTGCATGCAGCTTCCTGACTCTATCTCAAAAAAGCAATCTGCTCTTTAAAATCTCCTGTGCTGTATTTTTTCAAGAGGACTTTTTGATGGGCTAAGAGTATTAGGAATCAATATATGGGAATAATTTGTACATTTTACAATATTTTGCACAAGTATTCCTCCTCGTGTTGCACACATATTTTTTGCAGTTAGGGTAAACATGAAATCCATGTTGCTACTCAAATGGCTAATTTTTAGGAGTAACCTACTGTTGCCTTCATTTAATGTTTGATATCAATCTCTTTTTTGTGAATCCCTCTAGTATGTGACTATTTCTTCTTCTATCCAATATAATGCCTTATCATGTGTTTGCTGCTTTTATTTTAAGTCATGAATAAAGTTGGTAAACCTCAATCATAAAAGAAATGGATGTTTTTTAATACTCAAATTTAAATAATGATTTTAATTTTTAAAAAATTATATTTTTCACTCCTTTCCCTATTCAAGTTGTTGGCCGTGCCTCTGTTGTAGGTGGCTTAATAGATATTTGCCTAACAGATATTTGCATCAGGATTCATAAGTTAACATTACAGTTCTAAAGTAGCAATGAAATATTTTATGTTCGGGTGTCACCACAATATGAGGTAGAGAATCACTGGTCTCGACCATGGCAGCTGCACTTCTCCCAGCTCTTCTCATGACTCTCATCAATAACTCTGGAATCAGCCTACTTCTTCAGTCTCTTCCCAGTACTTCCCTCCTAAGTGACCTCCTCTATTCTATTTTCAATCTGCCTATAACACAACAGAATTCTGCTTTGGGAACTGAGCCTATGTTTTAACACCATGTACTCTTTGAAATTTTGTATCAATATCAGTCTTATAACTTATCCACTGAATACCTGTCCTCTTAGGAGGAGACCTGTGCAAGGAGAATCCTTATTTTCCTACATGGAAACCCTTGAGGAGTTTTCCAAGGAAGGAATACACATAATCTTGCTATGCCAAGGCCCCTTGGAAGTCAGAAGAGGCAGGACAAGGAGCAAATGCCATCTCTCCTTATTCAATGATGTTTTAGTTGTGTCTAATGACCTGTGATTGAGAGGCTACACTTTGATTAGGCCTTAACATACAAAAATAATATAGAGTGTTTATTTCTTTTATATTTTGATATTATAATTATTTCATTATTCCCCACCCCCATGTCCTCCACATTCCCTTTCCTTGTACTCTTTTAAAAATCATGGCTCTTTTATTGTAATTTGTTGTTACTTGTGTGTGTGATTTCAGGACTGTGCACTTGGTATTAGATAACCAAGTGGTCTGCTCTTCTTACTGGAGGAGGATTTCTCTTACTCTCAACTTTTCTCAGTGGTACATCCTTCTTTGAATATGTTGAGGCCTAGCAGACTTTCCTCTGTATGCATTTTTCACTTTGTTTTAATAAATGTTGTACTCAAATTTTAAACAAATGAACTTCTTAAGGTAGTATTCTGCTGTTTGAACCTGGGAAAAGTATAGCAACAAACTTGAAAAGGGGGTACATGTGGTAGCACATGCTAGCAATTCTCACAACTTTGAAGCTGATTTATGAGTACTGCAAGTATGTAGAAATTTTCTCAAAATAACATATTAAAAACATTGTTTGTCATTTGTTTACAGATAGAATATAGATGTAAGAGAGGTAATCCATGATTGTAATGGTTGCTCAGAAGGGGCCACATATGTAAGCCTCACTGAGCTCATAACTTCCAAATTAGACAGGCAGTGGTGGCACATGCCTTTAATCCCAGCACTCAGTAGGCAGAGGCAGATGGATCTCTATGAGTGCGAGGCCAGCCTTGTCTACAATGCGAGTCCAGAAAAGCCAAAGCTACACAGAGAAACCCTGTATAGAAAAACAAAAACAAAAAACAAAACAAAACAAAAAACAAAAACAACTTCCAAATTATTGTGAAGAGGTTTAAGCATATGATACTAAGCAGGGGAAACTGCTGGTACCAAGTAGATCTTGCTTGGAGATCTTGCAGATGGTAGAGAAAACTGCTGTGATTGAAGCCTTATACATGGTTGTGTTACCACATATTACCATGGAGGTGCTCTCTGTGACCACATCACATGTAATCTCCAGGAGCCGTGTTCATAGCCTTCATATTATTCTGAAAAGTATGAAATTGGTACTGACTTCATCAAGCAAAGTACTTATGTTCTCCTAAGTATGTAAATGAATGGATTGTAGGACATCAACAAAACAGTGTTGGAAGTACACTTTCTGGTCATTGGTGGATAATATTCCTGAAGATCCATGTCACACATTGTGAGAAAAACCAAATGGGAGCATTTCCTCTGATCAGTCAGTCACTCTAAGTGCCCAGCCTAGAAAATGATTACTTAGTGTCTGACCGATACAGGCCTACAATAAGTGAATGGCTCATCTGTCTGTGAGTCTGTTGATCTTTCTTGTCATTTCTCTTCAGCTCCTCTTCAGTCCACAGTTTGAGAACCTCACATTTTATTTTAAATGATAGTAATCAACTCATTTCAAGTTTAAAAGAAAATACTGAGCATTTGCCATATAGTGTAGTTAGAAAAGTAAGTGAATTTCATTTTGATTTTTGAGAATAAAGGAAATTAAAATGGTTGGTTTATTAGAAGACAATACACTTGTTTCCCTTCTGTTGTGTTTCAATAGTAATTAAAGCTATTTTGAGATTGTCATTTATATTATCGAAAGAGGATCATCACGCATAAGAGATGTGTCATTATTTCCATTTTCAAGGCAAATTGTCTGTCAAAAACATTGGAAGTAGAAGTTACAGGTTAGCTTCTTTAGGTATGTGGGTTGTAATAGGGTTGTCCTATATTATATGGCTAATTTCCACTTATAAATGAGTATATGCCATGCACTACATTGCCTGCACTGTGACCACTTCCTCCAGGTGGATGCCTTATCATGCCACAGAGGAAGAGAATGCAGGCAGTCCTCATGAGACTTGATAGGCTGGGGTCAGTAGGTAGGGGGCAAGGGTTCCCCCTCTCATAAGACTAGGAAAGAGGAATAGGGGGGAAGATGAAAGGAGGATGGGGCTTGGAGGAGAGGAGGGAGGGGCCTATGATTGGGATGCAGAATGAATACATTTAGAAAATAAATTTAAATTTTAAAATGTTACAGGTTTAAGCATTTCTTCCGAAGTTTGATTAATATACATGTACATATATATGCTTATTATATATACACTCACACACTTATATTCCTAATTAGATGTCTTGAGGGTAGAAAGTAAATATAGATAAAAATGTTTGATGTATTTGATATGTATGTGTATATGTCTCTCTCTCTCTCTCTCTCTGTGTGTGTGTGTGTGTGTGTGTGTGTGTGTGTGTGTGCTTGCTTGTGTGTCCTGAAGCAAATGTTATATGATATGCTTGTGGTTTTTTTTATAGCATGTTACATTAAGTGGGGTAGGAAATCTTTCTCCATAGTATCATGTTAGTCTTCACATGTTTTTGATTTTAGAAAGATTTACATGTAGGATTTCTAGATCAGGGTTTATACTTGTAACATACTGTCTCCTGAATCTCAGAGATGGTGAATCATGACCTTTAGTTGTGTACCCACAAATTAGCTCAGCAGTATCCAATGGGCAGTTCCATATCCAGTTTCACATAACAAATGACTCAGATAGTATTCAGTTCCATCATAAAATTTTCAAAAATCATAAATGTGAGATTATTCTTTTTCTGTCCTAAGGAAAATCACATCTTAGATCAACCTCAGATGCCTAAATCATATTCAATAAACTGTAAGTGATAAGGATGCTATTGATACCATGTGTATTAATATGTGATATATTTTAGTTAAGGAATTTGGTGGAGAATTTTATGGCACTTATCAATGTAAAACAAATTTAGGTTGGCCAGAAAATTGGCAAATATTTGGTAACAATGAAGCTACTAAATGTACAAGTTGTTACTAAGATACAAATTTTAAAAATGCTAAACAGGGCCACAAAAATCAAACACAGATGGCTAAAAGAAATTTGTTTTATGAGCATAAATTAATGCCCTAGTTAATCAATATTTAAATTGTATATGTGTGGCTCAGTTGTTAAGCCATTTCTCCACAGCTGCAAATTAATGTTAACAATCAATTCAATGTCATTCAACAGCAATATTCTGTCACTGTGCTACAACAATCATTGATTTTAATTTTAAATATTAATGTGGTATAATTCTGTTAACATAAGGAAATAATGTCCAGAAACAGCAAGTCTGCAGAGATGCTAAAATTTGAGAGCAAAGCATCAACAGTGACAGGTTAGCAAATGGCAGTCACTCTTGGTGACAATGAACGGTTTACACATGTATTATCAGTAGCTGATTCTGGGCTGATTTGGTTTGCAGTCTGAGGCCAGTATGCTTAAAAGTACCGGGTGTCTAAGATGGACTTGTTCATTGTGGCCAAACAATTCAATCATGGGGCATGGGCATTGCCACTCAATCTGCCTGCTAGAGAGATAAGCACAGGGAGAAGTCCGAGGAAAGAGTCTTTATGACCTGAAAATGTCACAATTGTGAACTGAGAAAATAAGAGAAAGGTGACCTTGACACTGTCTGTGCTCAGGCTCCTTTACTCACTCCCTAGCTTGTCTGGGAAGGCACTATGATTTGAGACTTTTTTTTTTTAATTTATTCTTGTTACATCTCAATGTTTATCCCATCCCTTGTGTCCTCCCATTCCTCCCCCCCCCCATTTTCCCATTATTCCCCTCCCCTATGACTGTTCCTGAGGGGGATTAAGTCCCCCTATATATTCTCATAGTGTATCAAGTCTCTTCTTGGCTACTTGCTGTCCTTCCTCTGAGTGCCACCAGGTCTCCCCCTCCAGGGGACATGGTCAAATGTGAGGCACCAGAGTACGTGAGAAAGTCGTATCACACTCTCCACTCAACTGTGGAGAATATTCTGACCATTGGCTAGATCTGGGAAGGGGTTTAAAGTTTACCTCCTGTATTGTCCTTGGCTGGTGCCTTAGTTTGAGCGGGACCCCTGGGCCCAAATCTGCCTATCATATTGTTCTACTTGTAGATTTCTAGGACCCTCTGTATCCTTTTATTTTGCTATTTTCCCATGCGTCTCTCATTTAGAGTCCCAATAGGATGCCTTCCCCTCTGTCCCAGTTTCCTGGTAAGTGAAGGCTTTCGTGGGACATGCCCCTTGGGCTAGTATGCAGATATAAGTGAGTAGGGCTTCCTCAAGACCCAGCTATTCCACTCCTTGGAATATACCCAGAAGATGCTCCAGCACACAACAAGAAAATTTGCTCAACCATGTTCATAGCAGCCTTATTCATAATAGCCAGAACATGGAAACAGCCTAAGTGTCCCTCAGTAGAAGAGTGGATAAAGAAACTGTGGTACATATACACTATGGAATACTACTCAGCTATTAAAAACAAGGAATTCCCGAAATTTGTGGATAAATGGATTGAGCTAGAAATGATCATAAAGAGTGAGTTAACCCAGAAGTAGAAAGAATCAAATGGTATATACTCACTTATATCTGCATACTAGCCCAAGGGGCATGTCCCATGAGACTTCTAAGAATTGTGACATCTATGGCTGTACCACCCTAAACACACCCAATCTCGACTAAGTAATGTAACACACTCATCTACCCTCAGTCATTTCCCCTAAAACATGCTTGAAAATTACATTGAAATTTGAATAGAAAGAGAAATTGTTAAGAAGAGCACTTTTAGGCAGGGCATGGTGGCACACACCTTTAATCCCAGCACTCAGGAGATAGAGGCAGGCAAATTGATGTGAGTTCAAGGCCAACCTGGTTTACAAAGTGAGTCCAGCACACAGAGAAAGAAACGAAAAGAAAGAAAGGAAAAAAGAAAAAAAGAGCAGTTTTTGTTTGTTTATTTAAGGAGAAGAGTTTTATATGAACCTAAACATGAAGTGTCTGTGTTCAGTCTTTATTTCCCTTCTGCTTCCACTTAAAATTGCTACGAATGTGCAAGGATGGAGGAATGATCTCTGAACAGGGAGGAAAAACTCACAAAGACATTTCAGTCAGATACAGAAGGATGGCAGAGATTGTTTTCCCTTACCAGGCAGAACTTGATGATTTCATAGTGAAATCTGAGAATAAATGCTCAAACTTTGATTTGTTTTGTTTTTTCTTTTGTGTTTTTCTCTCTCAACATTCACTGTTTTCAGCACTTGAATCCTCACATTTGGAAGTGAAGAAGTAACAAAGGTGCATGAAATCTAGCAGGCCTGCAGCAGTGTCAGTTACTCCCAGGACAGTCACTTCTGCTAGAACTCATGAATGCCCCTAGTGGCCAAACACTGCTATTGCCATGAAAGATAGTGTCGGCCTCTCTGAAAACACACTGACCTGCAACATATTTCACAAAGGTGAGGTATAATCCTTGAGACACACAACATGGAGAAGATCAAAGAGACAATAATATTTCTGAAATAAAATTTTTATTTAGAATATTTGTAAATTTATGAGACTTGCAAAGATAACATGGTGAGCCCCCATATGTGACTTGATCCATGTTGGTGTCCCCTCATGTCAATCTTATATGCATGTGGTAAATTTGTCCACACCAAGAAACTGACATTGGTATTTTCTTGACTAATACCAAATTTTCACCAAACTGACTTGCCTAGTTTTCCTTTTACTGTCTCTTTCAGCATAAAGATTCATACAGGTTAGGGTTAGGGTTAGGATTAGGGTTAGGGTTAATTTGATCCTCTTGCACCTTAGGCAAACCAAAAAAAGAAAAAAAAGAAAAGAAAAGAAGAAAAAATAGTATTTAGTTTCTCAAATCCGATCAATGAGAAATGGTGTATGTTGGTTTCTATGCCAATTTCAGAGTTAGTATTGTTTTAGCAGGCTTCCTCCTATTTGTATTCAGATCTGTCTCTACTCTTTAAATAGCAGGGGCAGACAACAAAATGGTAGGTGCATAAAATATATTTGAGACTGAAATTACAAATATATTCTGAGGCTTCACAGCTTCTGTCCTGAATGGCTTCTCTAACTACACAGAAGTTTGCTGAGTCATGGTGCTGGATCTGATTACTTTCAGTGTGTGAGCTTTTATATAAGTTTTTGAATAATAAAACCTAAAATAAAAACAAAAGATTTAAAGATAGTTTCAAGAATCAGTTTCTAGGATAGTTATTAAAATTAATAAAAATAGGTAAGAGGTATCCTGTTCCTGACCTAAGGCCATTTCCTAAGGACTGTGGGCTCATCTGAGGGTTCTTTTTCCTTCCTAGGTCACTTCAGTGACCATCTGGTCCTCAAATTACAGAGGAGGATGTTTTAGGTAGCTTCTAAACTGGATTGACAAGATTGACTAACTCTGTTACTACAGTCCAGTGGATCTCAGAGCGCCATCCCAATGTGTTTGAAGATTCCTCATTTTACAGTGTTATTATTCCAGTGTCATGCAGCAATTTGGCATCTAAATCAAGCCCAGAACTGGGTGTTCCTGCCTTCTTCTATGCTTCCATCTCGAAAAGCATGCTCTCTCTTTCTCTTTCTCTCTCTCTCTATATGTGTGTGTGTGTGTGTGCATTTGTGTGCCTTCCTTTTTTTTTCTTTATCCTTAAGGATACAAGCTAGAAGGCATTACTCCAGCTGCAGATGCTGCCCTCTGTCCCTTCCATTTCAACAGATTCAAATTACAAATCAAGGCATTCGGCACCCCCACCAATGCATTCTAATTCTTTTCTGAGCTACAACATGTTCAAATAATCAACACAGCACCTGGTACAAAATCGTGTAACACTTATCAGCAAGCACAGTATATGTGATTTCTTGTTGAGCATCACATTTCTGAAAGAGTAGCCTGACAACCTAGGAAAAAGGAAAAGAATAAAAATAATAAGAGTGCATTTGTAAGCTTGGTGTGGTGGCAAACACTTTTAATCTCAACATTCTTGAGGCAGAGTTAGGTAGCTCTCTTGAGTTCAAGGCCAGCTTGGTCTACATAGTATGATCTAGGACAGTCAGAGCCACACAGAGAGACCTTTTCTGCAAAACAATGCATTTATAGCAAAGAAGGCATTTGAGACTTCTTGGTTCATTGGTATTTTCAACACATCTATACTAAACCACACATACTCTCAGGTTGAAGTGTTCCGAATAGAGAGGTATTGGGAAGCTAGTTGATTCTCACTAGAAGTCAGTTTAGCTGTAGTCTGGCAAGTTCCTTTATCCCTAAAGACTATGGAAGACAATGCACCTTTACTGCACTTTGGACACTAGGGGGCATCTAGTATCAAGAAACAAGCACAAGACATTGCAGGAAACTCAGTGCAGTACCAGTTCCAGTGTGCATTCAAGGCCTCACCACTAAGGAAAACAAAATGGACTGGACCACCTCTCCTCAAGCAAGTAATGGCACACAGGTAAAGGCGCTGACCAGAATATAAGTAAGTAAGTAAGTAAGTAACAAAGTAAATAATTAAGTGAGTAAGAAATAAATCACAACTGGCTTCTGAGTCTTTATCAGCATAAGGTCCAGACCCTACATTTTGATTGCTCATATGATATTCTTTCCCCAAACATTGTGCATTTTGATTACAGTGGCCAGCATTAGTTCTGACTCTTTTGGAAAAGCATAGATTTATGCATTTTGTCTTAAAATATCATTATGTGGACTTCTTGTTTTTAGTATTTTGCTCTAGATATCTAAGATGAGATAAGATGCATGCTGAATGGTTGAAAAGATACTAATTTTAAAGAAGTAACCTTCGTGTGTGTGTGTGTGCACGCTTGCATGTATGTGTACTGATACTGATACCCACAGAAGCCTGAAAAGAGGATCTAATACCCTAGCTGAGTTCAGCATGTGGTTTGGGCCCATAGTCCCTGAATGAACTTGGGGGAAATTTGGGTCCAGAGGATCTAGCTGAACTCCATGTGCGGTTCAGGCCTAGAGAAGCTAATTGAACTTCATGGGCAGTTTGGGCCCAGAGACTCTAGCTGAGCTTGGTGTGAGGTCCCAGCCCTGAGACTTTGGCTGGACTCAGAGTGCAGATTGGGCTCAGAGTCCCCAGCTGAATTCAGTGTGCAGTTTGGTCCCAGAGCCCCTGGCTGAGTTTGGCATGCAGTATAGGCCCAGAGTCCCTGGCTGAACTTGGTGGGCAGTTTGGGTCCAGAACTCTAGCTGAGTTCAGCATGCAGTCAGGGCCCCAAGACTCTAGCTGAACTTGATGAGCTCAGTGTGCGGTTTGGGCCCTCAAAACACAACGGAAATACAGGAAAATTACCTCAAATCCTTAGTAATGAGGATGATATTGGAGGAAACAAATAAAATTCATAATCAAATGCAGGAAGACGAAGCCAAACAGATGGAAGACATAAAAGAGGCCTATAGAGAGGCACTGGAAAAATTTCAAGAAAATACAAACAACCAGATGAAGGGAATCAATAAAACTGTTCAAGCTCTGAAGGCCTATAAAGAGGCAATGGAAGAAACTCAGGAATATACAAACAATCAGATGAAAGAAACCAATAAAACAGTTCAAGATCTGAAGATAAAAATGGATTCAATGATAAACACACAGACAGAAGAAAAACGGGAATGTGAGAGCTCATAGAGGAAGGTGAGCAACACAGAGGCAAGCCTTTCTAACAGAATCCAAGAGATGGAGGATTGAATCTCAGGTCTAGAAGAAACAATTGTAGATCTTGAACCAACCATTAAAGAAAATGCTAAATCTGGAAAAATCCTGACACAAAATATCCAAGACATCAAGAACACCATGAAAAGAAAAAATCTGAGGATAATAGGCATTGAGGAAAGAGTAGATGCCAGACTCCAAGGCTCAGAAAATATTCTCAACAAAACCATAGAAGAAAACTTCCCCAATCTAAAGAAAGAGATGCCTATAAACATGCAAGAGGCCTACAGAACACCAAATAGAATAGACCAGAAAAGAAAACTTCCTGCCACATAATAATCAAAACAAAAATACTCAGAACAAAGAAAAAATATTAAAAGCTGCAAGGGAAAAGGGCCAAATAACATTTAGTGACAAACCTATCAGAATTACACCTGACTTCTCAGCAGAAACCATAAAAGCGAGAAGGGCCTGGACAGAGACCCTGCAAACCCTAAGAGACCACAGATGCCAGGCCAGACTAATATACCCAGTAAAACTATCAATAAACAATGACAGAGAAAACAAAATATTCCATGACAAAAAAAATTCAAACTGTACCTATCCACAAACCCAGCTTTACAGTACCTTACAGAAGGTACTAGAAAGAAAACTCCACCCAAAAGGGATGAGCTACAACCAAAACTACACAGGAAATATATAATTACATCATTGCAAAAACATAACCAAAACAAATGCCCTACTGAAACCTACATCAAAATTAAGACTCTTAACAGTCACTGGTCATAAATATCTCTCAACATCAATGGTCTCAATTCTCCAATAAAAAGACACAGACTAACTGAATAGATACATAAACAAGATCCAACATTCTTCTGCATCCAAGAAACACATCTCACTCATAATGATAGTTTTTACCTCAGAGTAAAAGGTTGGAAAAAAATATTCCAAGCAAGTGGTCACAAGAAGCAAGCAGGCATAGCCATTTTAATATCTAACAAAATAGACTTTCAATCAAAATTAATCAAAAGGGATGAGGAAGGACACTTCATACTCATCAAAGGTAAAATCAACCAAGATGACATCCCAATTCTGAACATATATGCTCCCAATACAAGGGCACCCCCATTTGTAAAACATCTATTAACAAAGCTTAAGCCACACATTGATCCACACACAATAATAGTCGGAGACTTCAACACCCCACTCTCACTGAAGGGTAGGTCATTGAAACAGAAACTAAGCCAAGAAAAAAACATCATTAACCAATGCCATGAATCAAATGGATCTAACAGATATATATAGAACCTTTCACCCAAACAAGAAGGAATATAATTTCTACTCTGTACCCCATGGAACCTTCTCCAAAATTGATCACATCATAGGTCACAAAGCAAGCCTCAACAGATACAAGAGGATGGAAATAATACCTTGTGTCCTATCAGATCACCATGCTCTTAGGCCACAATTCAACAACAATAGAAATAACAAAAAGCCTACACGTACATGGAAACTAAACACTCTCTGTTAAAAGACACCTAGGTCAGGGAAGAAATAAAGAAACAAATCAAGGACTTCCTGAAATTGAATGAAAATGAAGGAACAACATATCCAAATTTGTGGGATACATTGGAAGTAGTGCTAAGAGGAAAATTCACAGCACTAAGTGCCTTTAAAAAGAAATTGGAACATTGCACATACGCAACTTAATGACACAACTGGAAGCCCTAGAAAAAACAGAAGCAGAAACACCCAAGAGGAGTAGAGGTCTGGAAATAATCTAACTCAGGGCTGGCTGAAATTAACATTTGGAAACTAAGAAAACAGTCCAAAGAATCAACAAAACCAAGAGCTGGTTCTTTGAGAGAATCAACAAGATAGACAGACCGTTAGCCAAACTAACTAAAAAGCAGAGAGACAGTATCCAAATCAACAAAATCAGAAATGAAAAAGGAGACATAACAACAGACACTGAAGACACACAAAAAGACATAAGATCCTACTTCAAAGGCATATATGCCACAAAATTTGAAAATCTAAGGGAAATGGATGATTTTCTTGATCAATTTCACTTGCCAAAATTGAGTGAAGAACAGATAAACAAGCTAAACAGTCCCATTTCCCCTACAGAAATAGAAGCAATCATTGATAGTCTCCCAACCAAAAAAAAAGCCCAGGACCGGGTGGTTTCAGTGCAGAATTATACCAGACCTTCAAGAGTGTGCTAATACCGATACTCTTCAAGCTACTCCAAAAAATAGAAATGGATGGAACATTACAAAATTCATTCTATGGGGCCATAGTCACATTGATACCTAAACTTCACAAAGATCCAACAAAGAAAGAGAATTTCAGACCAATTTTTCTTATGAACATTGATGCAAAAATACGCAACAAAATACTTGCAAAAGGAATACAAGAACACAGCAAAGATATCATTCACCATGACCAGGTAGGCTTCATTCCAGGGATGCAGGGATGGTTTAATATATGGAAATCCATCCACGTAATCCACCATATAAACAAACAAAATAAAAAAGCACATGATCATCTCCTTAGATGCAGAGAACACATTTGATAAAATCCAACACCCATTCATGTTTAAAGTTCTGGAGAGATCGGGAATACAAGGCACTTTCCTCAACATAATAAAGGCTATATATAGCAATAGCCAAAATCAAAGTAAATGGTGAGATACTCAAGGAAATTCCTCTAAAATCAGGAAGAGTTATGGAGAGAGTTTTATAATTTTAATTCCAAACCCATCCATTGGCATATAAATATCTCTGTAAATAAATATTGATAATAGTACCTCACCAATAAAACATTTGTTTTATATAAATAATATGTTTGTATCTTATCAATCTTTAAGTCATAAACAATGTAGAAAATCAGGGCAGACTGTAAAAAGAGTAAAAAAATAATCATAGTAATAAGTAATCTAGCATTGAAGATATGCCAAAGGGGAGAGAATAATAAAGTAGCTAATTTCAATACCATGGAAGAATAAGAATGAATAATAATAGGCCTAATCAGGGCAAACTAGGCAAAAGCAACTTAATGAGAAATTACCACCATGAATCAATGTGCAAAGACTGTGGGTCATAATCCATACAGGAAATGTGAGCCTAGGGAATCTAACTTTGTCAATTTTAAATTATAACAATAGACATGTAAAAAAGTGTCATGAATTAAAGAAATACATATAAAAATGAAAATAAAATTAGTTCTTGCTAGTACATCAAAAAAGTAAGGACTTTTTTCTCATTATTTGGAGACTTCTTTAAGGTTGCCTTCATATAATTTAGAGAGTTTCCATACCACCCCTCATCTGCCCCGCAATTCTAGCTGTCTCTCCATACATTTGCTCACTCAACCTATCTCTCACACTCTCTACCTGACACACACACACACAAACACATACACACACACACAAACATGCACACACACACACACACACACACACACACACACACACACACACACTCAGTTCACCCATAAAATCTATTCTATTTCACCATCCCAGGGAGATCCATGTGTCCCCCTAGTCCTTTCCTCTATACTTATCCTTTCTAGATCTACAAATTGTAGCTCAGTTATCAAAAACAAATACAAACCACATTTATACTTCTGGATTTGGGATGTGATGATTTTTTCTAATTCCTTCCATTCACCTGCATATTTAGTATTTTTTTTTAACATCTGGAAAATACGTTTACTTTATCCATTCTTCTATTTAAGGGCATCTAGGTAGTTTCCAAGACATGGTTATTGTGAATTAACCAACAGTGAGCACGGCTGAGTAAATATCCGTTAGTAGCATCATTTGGTTATATGCCCAAGAGTGGTATAGTTGGATCTTTAGGTAGATCAATCCTCGTCTTTCTGAAAAACTACCACAATAATTTTCATAGTGACTGTATAAGCTTGCACTCCCACCAGCAATTGAAAAATGTTCCTCTTATACTATATCCTTGCTAACATGAGCTGTCACTTGTGTTTTAATCTTAGCCATTCTGACAGGTGTAAGATGGGAACCTAAGAATAATTTTAAGTTTTATTTATCTGATGGCTAAGGATGTTGACCATTTTATTGAGTATTCCTCAGCCATTTACATTTCTTCTATTGATAATTCTCTGTTTAGAAATGTACCCCATATTTTATTGGATTATTTGGATGGTTTTGAAACCTAGTATTTTGAGTTATTTATGTATTTTAGATATTGGGGTTCTATTGGGTATGGATTTGATAAAAATCCTTTCCTGTTCTATCAGCTGCTACTTTAACCTTTGCTGTGAAGAAGCTTTTCAGGCTCATGAGGTCCTATTTATTAGTTGTTGATATTAGTGTCTATGCTAATAGTGTTCTGTTCGAAAAGTCATCTCCTATACCACTGCATTCAGAAGTAATTCCCATTTCTTCATCTATCAGGTTACCTTACTTGGTTTTATGTTGAGATCCTTGATTCACTTGGACTTGTGCCAGGCAATAAGTGTGGATATATTGCATTCATCAATTTGTTGAACATGCTTTCTTTTCCAGTGTGCATTTATAGCTTAATGATCAATAATTGGATATCCATAGTGTACAGATTTATGTCTAGGTTTTCAAATCAATTCTGTTGGTCAATGAGCCTCTTTAAAAATCATTATTTATTTAATCACTTTACTGCATGATCCCAGTCCCCATTCTCCTCTTGTCCCAGTACCACTCTCAAGCCTCCTTCCACCCACATCCCCTTATCCTCCTTGCCAAAGAAGGGGAGGACCCTAAAGGTACCAACCCACTCTATCATGTCAAGTCACCGCAGAACGAAGCACATACTCTACATTGGAGACCAGTCAAGGCATCCCAGCTAGGGAAAATGGATTCAAACACAGGCAACAGAGTCATCAATAGCCTTTACTAATTTGGGGATCCAAATGATGACACCTGTTACTTATGTGGTTCATTCTCTGTGAACCCTTATGGGTCCAAGATAGTTTACTCTGCAAGTCTTCTTATGAGGTCCTTGTCTCCTCTGACTCCCTCAAACCTTCCACCAACTCTTCCATAAGACTCCACAAGTTCTGCCTATGCCTATTGTTTGACTGTGGCTCTCTGCATCATGTTCCCTCAGCTGCTGGAAGAAGCCTCTCAGAAGACAGTTATTCTAGGCTCCTATCTGCAAATGTAGCAGAGTATCATTAATAGAGTCAGGAGTCGGCTCTCTTCCATGGGGTAGATTGCTATCTCTGCTTCATCTTTAATCCTACACTTCTTGTAGGCAAGAAAAATTCTGAGTTGAAGGTTTTCTGAGTGCATTGATGTTACCTTCCCCCCAACTGGAAGTCCCACCTGACTCCAAAGGGTGGCAACTTCAATCTCCATAACCTGCGCTGTTAAGGACCTCAAATAAAGTCAAACCCATAGACTTTCAGGGGCCTCACCTGTCCTAAAGGTACTCCTTCACTCATTTCCATTCTCTCTTCCGGTCCTACCTCCCACTTCCATCCTCACTCTCCCTACACTTGATCCCTGCCCTCATTACCTTCACCACCCTCTCTTCCACACAGTTACCTCCCTCCATCTACTTAAGATGTCTATTGTATTTCTTCTTCTTCATGAGATTCAAGCACCATTCCTTGGGTCTTCTTTGGATCTATAGGTTGTAGCATAGTTATCTTGCACATTATGATTAATGTCCACTTACAAGTACATACCATTCATGTCTTTCTGAGTCTGGATTACCTCACTCATGATGATCTTTTCTAGTTCCATTCATTTGGCTGAAAATGGCATAATGTCTTTGTTTTTAATAGTAGAGTAGTATTTGATTGTGTAAATGTACCAAGTTTTCTCTATTCCTTCTTTGAGGTACATCTAGGTTGTTTCCAGTTTCTGTATATTAGAAATAAAGTTGCTATGAGCATAGTTGAACAAGTGTCTTTTGGTATGATGGAGCATTTTTGGGCATATGCCCAGGAGTGACATAGCTGGATCTTGAGGTAGATCTATCCCCAGGTTTCTGAGAAATCTCCATATTGATTTCCACAGTGGTTGTACAAATGGTTGTACTCCCACGATCAATGGAGGAGTGTTCCAATTGTTCCACATCCTCACCAGAGTGTGATGTCACTTGAGTTTCTGATTTAAGCCATTCTGACTCATGTAAATATAATCTTAGAATCAGTTTTGTTTGCATTTCCCTGATGACTAAGATGCTGAGAATTTCTTTAAGCACTTCTCAGTCTCTAGATATTGCTCTGTTAAGAACTCTCTGTTTAACTTTGTACTTCATGTTTTACTTGGGTTATCTGCTTTGTTAGTGTTCTAAAGTTCTTTATGTATTTTGGACATTATCCCTCTGTCCAATATAGGGTTGCTAAATGTCTTTTCACATTCTGTTGGCTGTTGTGTTTTCTTAGTAACAGTGTTCTTTGCCCTAGAGAAACATGTCAGTTTCAAATGGTCTCATTAATTAATTGTTAATCTTATTGCTTGAGCTGTTGGTGTTCTATTCAGGAAGTTTTCTCTTGCATCAATGAGCTCAAGGATATTCCCTACTTTCTCTTCTATGTGATTTAGTGTACCCAGTTTTAAGTTGAGGTATGTGATCCATATGGACTTGAGTTTTGTGCTGGATGCTAAATATGGATCTATTTGCTTGCTTCTACATATAGATGTCCAGTTAGACTAGCACCATTTGTTGAAGATACTTTCATTTTTCTGCTGTATGGTTTTGGCTTTTTTTTGTCAAACATCAGGTGTCCACAGATGTGTGGGTTTATTTCTGGGTCTAAATTTTTATTCCATTGATCAATTCATCTATTTTTATGCAAACACCAAGCAGTTTTTATTTTTAAAGCTCTGTAGTACAGATTGAAATCAAGGATGCTGATATCTCCAGAAGTTCTTTTATTGTACAGAATTGTTTTAACTATCCTGGGTTTTTAATTTTTTAATATTTTATTAATTTATTCATATTACATCTCAATGGTTATCTCATCCCTTGTATCCTCCCATTCCTCCCTCCTTCCCAATTTCCCTCTACTCCCCTCCCCCATAAGTATGACTGGGGGGGCCTATTCCTCCTCCTGTATATGCTCATAGGATATCAAGTCTCTTCTTGGTAGCCTGCTATCCTTCCTCTGAGCGCCACCAGGCCTCCCCTTCCAGGGGACATGGTCAAATATGGGGCACCAGATGTGAAAGTCAGTCCCCACTCTCCACTCAACTATGGAGAATGTCCTATCCATTGGATAGATCTGGGTAGGGGGTTGAAGTTTACTGCAAGTATTGTCCTTGGCTAGTGCCATAGTTTGAGCGGACCCCTGGGCCAAGATCCACCTGTCATATTGTTCTTCTTGTAGATTTCTAGGACCCTCTGGATACTTGCATTTCCCCATTCTCCCATGCTTTTCTGACCTAAATTCCCAATAGAATGTCCTCCCCTCTGTCCCACTTTCCTGGTAAGTGAATATGATGTTGATAGTTGCTCTTTCAAGGTATAAGGAATTGTGTTAGAATTTTGATTCAAAGCACACTGAATCTGTAGATGGCTTTTGGTAAGATGGCCATTTTTACTATATTAATCTGACAAATCCATAAGCATGGGACATCTTTCCATCTTCTGATATCTTCTTAAATTTCTTTCTTCAAAGACTTAAACTTTTGTCATACAAGTCTTTCACTTGATTGGTTTAAGCTACACCAAAATATTTTTTATTATTTGTGGCTACTGTAGAGTGTTGTTTCCCTTACTTTATCCTCAGCCTATTTATTACATGTATAAAGAAGAGATATTGATTTTTTTAGTTAATTTTGCATGACACCACACTACAGCAATCAATTATCAGCTTTAGGAGTTCTCTGGTAGAATTTTGTGGGGTCATTTATATATAGTATCATATCATTTTCTAATAGTAATGCTTTGAGTTCTTCCTTTCCAAATTGTATCCCATTGACCTCCTTTAGTTATCTTATTTCTCTAGCTAGACCCTCAAGTACTATATTATATAGATACCATGAGAGTTTGTAGCCTTGTCTTGTCCCTGACTTTAGTGGAATTGCTTTAAGTTTCTCTTCATTTAATTTGACATTGGCTTTTGGCTTGCTGTATATTGTCTCTATTGTGCTTAGGTATGTATTTTATATACCTGATTCATCCAAGACTTTTAACATGAAGATACACTGAATTTTTGTCAAAGGTTTTTTCAACAACTAATGAGATGATCATGTGGGGTTTTTTTGTTCTTTCAATCTGTTTATATAGTGGACTACCTCTGTTGTGCCCAGATTGATGCCAAAAAGAACCAGGAAGACATGAAACCACTGTAAATACAAGAGGAATCTTTAATTCAAGCCTGGGCTGGGCCACACCAGAGCCCCAAATCAAAGTTCTCTGGATATGCTCCCTGGCATAGACAGGAGGAACTTTTTATAATTGACATAAGGGCGGGGCAAGTCTAAAGTCCAAACGGTTACAGAGAGAAAAGGTACCAAGACCAGGCACAGCTTAACTTTCATTATTTTTTGGTTCTTTTATTTTCCATTTGTTCAGGGAAGTGTATAATCCCATGGGGGGGTGGGGGTGGGAAGGGAGTGGGTCAGTTGCTTTCAGATAACATTATCTGTGGTTGTAGCTGTGAGCTTAAAAGTCTGTTTCTTCAAAGAATTGTGGACTTCAGATAGGCCATTTGTGATGCCAAGATCAACCTGTGTTAGCTCAAAAGCCTCTGTGCTTTCTTGGATGTTAATAGCGTTCCTGGGCTCTGTGCTTCTCTGGCTCCATGCTTCTTTGGGCATTAAGCCAATTTAAAAAATCATATAGGCTTCTTATTTTTTCACCTAATAGATTTCTATGTTAACACACTCCTGTGTTCCTGGGATGGTGCTTACTTGATCATGATAGAGGATTTTTTAATGTGTTCTTGAATTCCATTTGTAGTATTTTATTGAATATTTTTTGCATCAAAGTTCACTAAGAAAATTGGTCTGAAATTCTCTTTCTTTGTTGAGTCTTTGTGTGGTTTAGATATCATGGTGACTGTCACCTCATAGAATGAGTTTGGTAATGTTTCTTCTGTTTCTGTTGTATGGATTAGTTTGAGGATTGTTGGTATCAGTGTATCACACACATAGGCATAAGTCATAGAGGTTTTGCTTGACAAATTTCCAGAGACCTCTGATTGTCCAGCATGATCACTAGACATCCAGAGCATCTGTTGAGGCTTTTCTTGACAAGGTTTCAAAGATCTCCAGTGGATCACCACTGCCACAACTGTAATGTTGTTTAGAAATCTGCTATTTCTCCTAAAACTTGTTTGTTTTTTGTTTTGTTTTGTTTTCTCAGCCCTAAGGAAAATCATACAGGGAAACTTTCTCCCACAGAAAATATTGAAAGAGAGGATCTGGCTAAAGGCTTGAGATAATAGTAAAGTTTTTTGTTCTGAATGTGAGCACCCAAGCAAAAACTACATGAAATAAAATTAAAACATGGACAAAACAGTACCTGGATAGATACTGTTACCTGTACAGTTTCTTTAGAATCTACTTTGAGAGCAATAGAAGGTGGACTTGCAGCATCATGCTTTATAGATATTTTACAATAGAGGACCCCTTGGTAGTTAGCCTAGCCTTGGATAGCACACCTGTTGGTTTGGGACTGGAAATAAGTCAACTTATTTCTTTAGAGAACATTTAGCTCAAGCTATGTTGCTTTGACCATCTTGTAAACACATTGGCTTTCACCCAAGAAAATTTACAATTAAACTTTCCCGTGTATTGTTTAAAAAGTAACAAGCAGGTTATGCTGACCATTGTTTGATTTTTGTTGTATGTTTTGTAGTAGGTTAGAGAATTTTTTAAATTTCCTTGTTATTTTGCTGATTTTTTTTATTGCCCTAGTAATTGTAATGATGAAAAAACAATCATGATGTAATCTGTAATGGAAAAAAATTATCTTCATTTCCATAAAATACTGAGGTTGACACAAGGAAAGAAGGGGCAAACAAGTAACAGACACGAGAAAGTAAGCTAGACTGATATGGGGAACAGCAAGACAGACAGGTAGATGGGAAATGGCAAGAGAGATAGGTAAATTGGTAAGAGCAAGCAAGAAAATTACATAGCAAGATGGGCAACGGCAACCAAGGAGTTAGAAAGATGGGTAATAACAAACAAAAAGATAGTTAATTAGATAGAAAGAGAGAAAGCAAGTAAACAAGCAAGGAGCAAGGAGTCAGACAGCAAGCAAGACAGAGACAGAGGCAGATAGCAAGACAGAAGAAAAGTTCTCCCAGGCTTTAAGAACTTCAGCTTGTGGCACATATGTCTGAGTCTTCGAGTATTTCTTTTTCCTCCATTTCTCAGCACTCTATCTAGTTGTTCAACCAAATATTGATTTCCCTTAACTAACCATTCAATGCCTGCCCAGTCCTCCCTACCACGAATGCACCTCTCTTCTCTTCTCTTTGCTGTTCCTGGAGTTGAACTTGTGGAGCCTCATTAGTGCTTCTTAGAAAGCCTAGTAGAATTCTGTGAGAAAGCCATCTCACATGAGGCTTTTTTTGTGTGAGATTTGTAATTGCTGTTTCTATTTCCTTAGGGGTTATAGGTCTATTTAAATAGTTTGCCTGATTTTAATCTTAATTTAATGTTAGTAAGTTGTATCTATCAAGAAATTTACCCATTTCATTTAGAATTTCAAATGTTGTGGAGTACAGGTTTTTGAAGTAAGACCTAATGATTCTTTAACTTTCCTAAGTGTCTCCTTTCATTTCTGATTTTGTTAATATTCTCTCTCTCTCTCTCTCTCTCTCTCTCTCTCTCTCTCTCTCTCTCTCTCTCTCTCTCTCTCTCTGCTTTTGACTTTTGCATTTTAGTTCATTTGGCTAAGGGTTTGTCAATCATGTTGATTTTCTCAAAGAACCAGCTCTTTGTTTTATCTTATTTTTTGTATTGTATTCTTTCTTTCTAATTTATTGATTTCAGATCTGAGTTTGACTATTTCCTACTGTCTACCTACTTTTGACTATGTTTGCTTCTTTTTGCTCTAGAGCTCTCAGTTCTGCTTTTAAATTACTTCATGAGATCCTTCCAATTTCTTTATGAAAATACTTAGTGCTATGAACCTTTTTCTTAGTGCTGTTTTCATTGTATCCCATAAGTTTGGGTATATTGTGCATTCATTTTCATTGAATTGTAGAAAGTTTTTAATTTCTTTATTTTCTCCCTGTCTCTGGTCATTGAGTACAGAGTTCTTCATTTTCTATCAGTGTATACGCTTTCTGTTGTTTTTTTTTTTTTTTTTAATTTATTCTTCTTACATCTCAATGTTTATCCCATCCCTTGTATCCTCCCATTCCTCCCTCCTGCCCCCCATTTTCCCATTATTTCCCTCCCTATTGACTGTTCCTGAGGGGGATTACCTCCCTCTGTATATTCTCATGGGGTATCAAGTCTCTTCTTGGCAACCTGCTGTCCTTCCTCTGAGTGCCACCAGGTCTCCCCCTCCAGGGGACATGGTCAAATGTGAGGCACCAGAGTACGTGAGAAAGTCATATCACACTCTCCACTCAACTGTGGAGATTATTCTGACCATTGGCTAGATCTGGGAAGGGGTTTAAAGTTTACCTCCTGTATTGTCCTTGGCTGGTGCCTTAGTTTGAGCGGGACCCCTGGGCCCAAATCTGCCTATCATATTGTTCTACTTGAAGGTATCTAGGACCCTCTGTATCCTTTTATTTTGCTATTCTCCCATGCGTCTCTCATTTAGAGTCCCAATAGGATGCCCTCCCCTCTGTCCCAGTTTCCTGGTAAGTGAAGGCTTTCGTGGGACATGCCCCTTGGGCTAGTATGCAGATATAAGTGAGTATATACCATTTGATTCTTTCTGCTTCTGGGTTAACTCACTCATTATGATCATTTCTAGCTCAATCCATTTATCCACAAATTTCGGGAATTCCTTGTTTTTAATAGCTGAGTAGTATTCCATAGTGTATATGTACCACAGTTTCTTTATCCACTCTTCTACTGAGGGACACTTAGGCTGTTTCCATGTTCTGGCTATTATGAATAAGGCTGCTATGAACATGGTTGAGCAAATTTTCTTGTTGTGTGCTGGAGCATCTTCTGGGTATATTCCAAGGAGTGGAATAGCTGGGTCTTGAGGAAGCCCTATTCCCAATTTTCTGAGATAGCACCAGATAGATTTCCAAAGTGGCTGTACTAGTTTGCATTCCCACCAGCAATGAAGGAGTGTTCCTCTCTCTCCACATCCTTGCCAGCATGTGGTGTCACTTGAATTTTTGATCTTAGCCATTCTGATGGGTGTAAGATGGAATCTCAGAGGTGTTTTGATTTACATTTCCCTGATGACTAAGGAGGTTGAGCATTTCTTTAAGTGTTTCTCAGCCATTTGATATTCCTCTGTTGAGAATTCTCTGTTTAGTTCCAAGCCCCATTTCTCAATTGGTTTGGTGGTGTTTAATTTCTTGAGTTCTTTATATATTTTGGATATTAGACCTTTGTCAGATGTAGGGTTGGTGAAGATTTTTTCCCAGTCTGTAGGCTGTCGCTTTGTTCTGTTGACAGTGTCTCCTGCCTTACAGAAGCTTCTCAGCCTCATGAGGTCCCATTTATTAATGGCTGACATTAAGGACTGGGCTGTTGGTGTTCTGTTCAGGAAGTTGTCTCCTGTGCCAATATGTTCCAGGCTCTTCCCTACTTTTTCCTCTAAGTGACTTAGTGTCTCTGGTTTTATGTTGAGGTCTTTAATCCACTTGGATTTCAGATTTATGCAAGGTGAAAAATATGGGTCCAGTTTCATTTTTTTACACATAGACCTCCAGTTAGACCAGCACCATTTGTTGAAGATGCTATCCTTTTTCCATTGAATGAATTTGGCTTCTTTGTCAAAAATCAAGTGACCATATGTGTGTGGATTCATATCTGGGTCTTCGATTCGATTCCACTGATCAACCAGCCTGTTGCTGTGCCAGTACCATGCTGTTTTAATTACTATTGCTTTATAGTACAGTTTGAGATCAGGTATGGAGATTTCTCCGGAGCACCTTTTATTGTACAAGTTTGTTTTAGCTATTCTGGGTTTTTTGTTTTTCCATATGAAGTTCAGAATTGAACTTTCAATGCCTTTAAAAAATTGTGTAGGTATTTTGATAGGGATTGCATTGAATCTGTAGATTGCTTTTGGTAGGATGGCCATTTTTACTAGGTTAATTCTCCCTATCCATGAGCAAGGAAGATCATTCCATCTTCTCAGGTCATCTTCAATCTCTTTCTTCAGAGTTTTGAAATTTTTTTCCAACAAGTCCTTCACTTGCTTAGTTAGGGTAACTCCTAGATATTTTATATTGCTTGTGGCTAATGTGAAGGGTGTGGTTTTCCTAATTTGTTCCTCTGCAAGCTTGTCATTTGTGTATAGGAAGGCTACAGACTTTTTTGAGTTAATTTTGTATCCAGCTAATTTGCTGAAGGTGTTTATCAGCTTTAGGAGTTCTCTGGTGGAATTTTGAGGGTCACTTATGTACACTATCATGTCATCTGCAAATAGGGATAATTTGACTTTCTCCTTTCCCATTTGGATACCCTTGATCTCCCTTGTTGTCTTATTGCTCTGGCTAGAATTTCGAGTACTATATTGAAGAAATATGGAGAGAGTGGGCAGCCTTGCCTTGTTCCCGATTTTAGAGGAATTTCCTTCAGCATCTCACCATTTACTTTGATTTTGGCTATTGGCTTGCTGTATATAGCCTTTATTATGTTGAGGAAAGTGCCTTGTATCCTTGATCTCTCTAAAACTTTAAACATGAATGGGTGTTGAATTTTATCAAATGCTTTCTCTGCATCCAAGGAGATGATCATGTGGTTTTTTATTTTCAGTTTGTTTATATTGTGGATTACATTGATGGATTTCCATATATTAAACCATCTCTGCATGCCTGGAATGAAGCCTACTTGGTCATGATGAATGATATCTTTGATGTGTTCCTGTATTCATTTTGCAAGTATTTTATTTAGTATTTTTGCATCTATGTTCATAAGAGAAATTGGTCTGAAATTCTCTTTCTTTGTTGAGTCTTTGTGGGGTTTAGGTATCAATGAGACTATGGCCTCATAGAATGAATTTGGTAATTTTCCATCCATTTCTATTTTTTGGAGTAGCTTGAAGAGTATCAGTATTAGCTCGCCCTTGAAGGTCTGGTAGAATTCTGCACTGAAACCATCTGGCCCTGGGCTTTTTTTTTGGTTGGGAGACCATCAATGATTGCTTCTATTTCTGTAGGGGAAATGGGACTATTTAGCTTGTTTATACTTCATTCAACTTTGGCAAGTGAACTTGATCAAGAAAATCATCCATTTCCCTTAGATTTTAAATTTTGTGGGGTATATGCCTTCAAAGTAGGATCTTATGAATCCTTGAATTTCTTCAGTGTCTGTTGTTATGTCTCCCATTTCATTTCTGATTTTGTTGATTTCAATACTGTCTCTCTGCCTTTTAGTTAGTTTGGCTAACAGTCTGTCTATCTTGTTGATTTTTTCAAAGAACCAGCTTTTGGTTTTGTTGATTCTTTCGGCTGTTTTCTTAGTTTCTAATTTGTTAATTTCAGCCCTGAGTTTGATTATTTCCAGGTGTCTACTCCTCTTGGGTGTTTCTGCTTCTTTTTTTTCTAGGGCTTCCAGTTGTGTCATTAAGATGCGTATGTGCGATTTTTCCAATTTCTTTTTAAAGGCTCTTAGTGCTATGAATTTTCCTCTTAGCACTGCTTTCAATGTATCCCACACATTTGGGTATGTTGTTCCTTCATTTTCATTGAATTTCAGAAACTCCTTGATTTCTTTCTTTATTTCTACCCTGACCCAGGTGTCATTTAGCAGAGAGTTGTTTAGTTTCCACGTAGGTGTAGGCTTTTTGTTATTTCTCTTGTTGTTGAATTGCAGCCTAAGAGCATGGTGATCTGATAGGATACAAGGTATTATTTCAATCCTCTTGTATCTATTGAGGCTTGCTTTGTGACCTACGATGTGATCAATTTTGGAGAAGGTTCCATGGGGTGCAGAGAAGAAGGTATATTCTCTCTTGTTTGGGTGAAAGGTTCTATAGATATCTGTTAGATCCATTTGACCCATGGCATTGGTTAATGATGTTATTTCTCGGCTTAGTTTCTGTTTCAATGACTTATCCTTCAGTGAGAGTGGGGTGTTGAAGTCTCCCACTATTATTGTGTGGGGATTGATGTGTGGTTTAAGCTTTTTTAGGAGCTCTTTTACAAATGTGGGTGCCCTTGTATTGGGAGCATAGATGTTCAGAATTGTGATGTTATCTTGGTTGACTTTACCTTTGATGAGTATGAAGTGTCCTTCCTCATCCCTTTTGATTAATTTTGGTTGAAAGTCTATTTTGTTCGATACTAAAATGGCTACACCTGTTTGCTTCTTGTGACCATTTGCTTGGAATATTTTTTTCCAACCTTTTATCCTGAGGTAATGCCTTTCATTGTGAGTGAGATGTGTTTCTTGAATGCAGAAGAATGTTGGATCTTGTTTATGCATCCATTCAGTTAGTCTGTGTCCTTTTATTGGAGAATTGAGGCCATTGATGTTGAGAGACATTAATGACCAGTGACTGTTAAGAGTCTTAATTTTGATGTTGTTCCAGTCGAGCGTTTGTGTAGTTGTGTTTTTGCCATGGGATAGTTATCTATTTCCTGGGTAGTTTTGGTTGTAGCTTGACCCTTTGGGATGGAGTTTTCCTTCTAGTGCCTTCTGTAAAGCTGGATTTGTGGATACGTACTGTTTGAATTTGTTTTTGTCCTGGAATATTTTGTTTTCTCCATCAATGGTTATCGATAATTTTGCTGGGTAAAGTAGTCTGGCCTGGCATCTGTGGTCTCTTACGGTTTGCAGGATCTCTGTCCAGGCCCTTCTGGCTTTTATGGTCTCTGCTGAGAAGTCGGGTGTAATTCTGATAGGTTTGCCATTAAATGTTATTTGGCCCTTTTCCCTTGCAGCTTTTAATATTTTTTCTTTGTTCTGCATGTTTTGTGTTTTGATTATTATGTGGCGGGCAGTTTTTCTTTTCTGGTCAATTCTATTTGGTGTTCTGTAGGCCTCTTGTATGTTTATAGGCATCTCTTTCGTTAGACTGGGGAATTTTTCTTCTATGATTTTGTTGAGAATAGTTTCTGGGCCCTGGAGTCTGATATCTTCTCTTTCTTCAATGCCTATTATCCGCAAATTTCTTCTTTTCATGGTGTCCTTAATTTCTTGGATGTTTTGTGTCAGGAGTTTTCCAGATTTGGCATTTTCTTTAATGGTTGATTCAAGATCTGTGATTGTATCTTCTAGACCTGAGATTCGTTCTTCCATCTCTTGGATTCTGTTAGAAAAGCTCACCTCTGTGTTGCTCGCCTTCTTCTCTGAGGTCTCACGTTCTCGTTTTTCTTCTGTCTGTGTGTTTATCATTGAATTCATTTTCATTTTCAGATCTTGAACTGATTTTTTGATTTCTTTCATCTGATTTTTTGTATATTCCTGAGTTTCTTCCATTGCCTCTTTATAGGTCTTCAGAGCTTGAACCGTTTTCTTGATTTCTTTCATCTGGTTGTTTGCATTTTTCTGCAATTTTTCCAGTTCCCCTCTATGTGCTTCTTTTATGTCTCTCACCTGTTTGTCTGCGTCTTCCTGCATTTGATTACGAATTTTAATTGTTTCCTCCATTATCATTCTCATTACTAAGGATTTGAGGTCATTATCTTGTATTTCTGTTGTATTTGAGTTCTCTGGGTTGTTTTCTTTGGGATAGCTGGAAACTGGAGACGCCATGTTGTTTTGGGGTTTTTGCGTATGCTTTTTCGCTGTCCTTTAGACATCTTGCCATCTTTGTTTGTGTTGGGTAGCTTCCAGAGTTGGATGGAGGGAGTCTGATGATAGATTCACTTGTTTTCTCACGATTTCCCTAGGCTGGGAGCTCAAAGCTTCACTGGTGTGGATGTTAGGAGGTTAGCCCTTTTGTTCTGGTCTCTCACAGCCAGTGATCTTCAGCCCCCCTGTTCTGTGGGTCCTGCAATTGTTCTGGGTCTCTGAATGAGCATTGGGTCAGGCCAAGGTATCCACAGCCTTCTGTGTTCCCTGCCAAGTCCAGCCAGGAACACTGAAGTCAGCTAGATTCTCAGGGCCTGAACCATCTGCCGAGCTCAGCTAGGGATTTTGGGCCCAAAATGCACTCAGGGTCCAGCCAGAATTTTTGGGCTGGGACTACGCACCAAGCTCAGCTAGGGCCTTTTGGCCCAAAGTGCGTGCTGTGGTCAGTTATTGACTCAGGGCCCGAACTGTCCACCAATCTCAGCCAGGAATTCTGGATTCAAACTGCACACTGTGTCCAACCAGAGTCTTAGAGCTGGTGGAACCGAGCGCTCTGTCCAGCCTGCGTTACAGTAGGAGAACTGCGGCTGCACTGAGTCAGCGCCGGTGTTGGAACTGAGCACTCCACCCAGGCTGTGTCACAGCAAGAGAACTGCGGCTCCGCTGAGTTAGCGCCGGTGGTGGAACTGAGTGCTCCGCCCAGACTGTGTCACCGCAGGGAAGCTGCCACTGAGCTGAGGTGGTGCCTAGGATGGAACTGAGCGCTCCACCAAGCCTGCGCCACAGCAGGAGAACTGCGGCTGCCCTGAGTTAGCGCCGGTGGTGGAACCAAGTGCTCCGCTCAGACTGTGTCACCGCAGGGGAGCTGCCGCTGAGCTGAGGTGGTGCCTAGTGTGGAACTGAGCGCTCCACTAAGCCTGCGCCACAGCAGGGGAGCTGTGGCAAAGTTGAGTTAGTGCCTCAGGCAGAATTGCTTGCTGGGCTGGGCCAGTACCCGGGACTCTGGGGCCGAACTGTCCGCCAAGTCCAGTCTGGGTCCAAAGGCTCCACACGACCCAAATCCTGCCCTGAGTCCCGTCTCCCGCAGCAACTCCCACCAGCCACCACACCAATCGCCTCCACCGGAAGGCTATGAGCTGCAAACCTCAGCCACCGCCCCCGGTGCCACTGGTGCTGCTGCCTCTGCCTCTGCCGCTGCCGCTCCGATCAGAGAATATCCATGCTCCTCCCGTGTGCAGGGGCACACAGGTCCTCCACACCCTGGTCCCTCTGAACCGTGGAGCACTCCCGCTGCCGTGATGTTCGGACCTCGGTGTTCCTGGCTCAGAAATCTGTGCAATTCCCTGAATTGTTCACTGGAGCCTCCAAACGCAGTCCACACTGCTCACCGCCATCTTGGATCTCTCTGTTGTTTCTTATGTTGTTGAAGTCCAGGTTTAATCCATGATTGTATGATAAAATACAAGATGATACTTCAGTTTTCTTGTATGCTGAGGGTTGCTTTCTAACTGACTATGCGGTCAGTTTTGAAGAAGGTTCAATGAGGTGCTGAAAAGGTTGTTGGTTGTTTTTTGTTTTGTTTGTTTGTGTGTTTGGTTTTGCTATGGTTTGAAAGGAATGTTCTGTAGCTATCTATCTGTCTCCATGATCTCTCCATTGGTGAGAATGGGGTGTTGAAATCTACCTCAATTAATGTGTGAGATTCAATGTGTTATTTAAATTTTGGTAATGCTTCCTTTACTAATGTGGGTGCCCTTGCATTTGGGGCATATATTCAGAATTGGGATGTCATCTTGATGAAAATTTCCTTTGGTGAGTGTAAAGTGTACTTCCCAATCTCTTTTGTTTACTTTTTGTTGAGACTCTATTTTACTATATGATACATAGTCTACTCCAGCTTGCTTCAGGTGTTTGTCTACATGGAAACTCTTTTTCCATCCCTGTAATGTCTATCTTTGTTGGGAAGTGTGTTTCTTGTATGCAGCAGAATGATGAATCCTGTTTTCACAACCATTCTTTTACTCTGTGTCTTTTTATTAGTAAGTTTAGTCCATTGATGTTGAGAGATATTAATTCCTGTTTTAATTTTTATATTGGTGTTATTAGTGTGTGGGTCTTTGTGAATGCTTCCCTTTTTTTGTTTCTGCTGGTGTGCAATTATTTATTTCCTGTGTTTTCTTGGATATAGTTACCCTCCTTGGGATAGAGTTTTCCTTCTAGTATTTTCTATAGGGCTGGATTTGTGGATAGATATTGTTTAAATTTGGTTTTTTCTTTGAATGTATTAACTTCTCCCTTTATGGTGATTGAGAGTTTTAGTGAGTATGATAATCTAAGATGCCATCTGTTGTCTCTTAGAGGCTACAATACATCTGTCTAGGGCTTTCTAGCTTTTAAAGATTCTGTTGAGAAGTCGTGGGCAATTTTGATATGTCTGCCTTTGTAAGTTGCTTGGCCTGCTTCACCTGCTGTTTTTAATATGCTTTATTTATTCTGGAGATTTGGTATTTTGATTGTTATGTGTCATGAGAAATTTCTTTTCTCGTCTGTTCTGTATGTTTCTTGTATGCTTATAAGCATATCTTTCTTTAGGGTGGAGAACTTTCCTTCTGTGATTTTGCTGAAAATATTTTCTGGTCTTTGGAGCTGGAACCAGCTCCACATTCACCTTCTTATATTCCTATTATACAAAGGCTAAATCTTTTCATTAGTATTCCAGATTTTCTGGATTTTTTTTTTTTTTTGCCCAGAATTTTTTAGATATAACATTTTCTTTGACTGATGTATCAATTACTTGTGTAGTATCTTCTATACCTGAGATTCTTTCTGCTATCTCTCTTGGATTCTGTTGGTGATGCTTGTGTCTGTTGTTCTGATTCTCTTCCCTAGGTTTTCCACCTCCAGAATTTCTTCAGATTTCATTGTCTTTATTGCTTCTACTTCAATTTGACTGTAGGATCCAGGGGGTCTTAGAAACCTACAAGAAGAACATTATGACAGGTGGATCTGGGCCCAGGGGTCCTGTTCAAACTATAACACCAGCCAAGGACAATATGGGCAGTAAAAGTCGAACGCCTACCCAGATCTAGCCAATGGTCAAGACATTCTCCACAGTTGAGCAGAAAGTGGGGACTGACTTTCATACAAACCCTGGTGCCAGATAGCTTTCCAAAGTGGTTGTACTAGTTTGCATTCCCACCAGCAATGAAGGAGTGTTCTTCTCTCTCCACATCCTTGCCAACATGTGGTGTCATTTGAGTTTTTGATCTTAGCCATTCTGATGGGTGTAAGATGGAATCTCAGTGTCCTTTTGATTTGCATTTCTCTGATGACTAACGAGGACAAGCATTTCTTTAAGTGTTTCTTGGCCATTTGATATTCCTCTGTTGAGAATTCTCTGTTAAGTTCCAAGCCCCATTTTGCAATTGGGTTGTTTGGTTTTGTGGTGCTTAATTTCTTGAGTTCTTTATATATTTTGGATATTAAACCTTTGTCAGATGAAGGTTTGGTGAAGATCTTTTCCCAGTCTGTAGGCTGCCGATTTTTTCTTTTGACAGTGTCTCCTGCCTTACAGAAGCTTCTCAGCCTTATGAGGTCCCATGTATTAATTGTTGACATTAAGGCCTGGGCTGTTGGTGTACTGTTCAGGAAGTTGTTTCCTGTGCCTATGTGTCCCAGGCTCTTCCCCACTTTTTCCTCTAACTGAATTAATGTCTCTGGTTTTAAGTTGAGGTCTTTAATCCACTTGGACTTGAGTTTTGTGCATGGTGACAAATAAGAGTCTAATTGCATTTTTCTACATGTAGACATCCAGTTAGACCAGCACCATTTGTTGAAGATGCTATCATTTTTCCATTGAATAGATTTACCTTCTTTGTCAAAAATCAAGTGAGCAAATGTGTTTGGATTCATCTCTGGGTCTTCATTTCGATTCCATTGATCCACCAGTCTATTGCTTTGCCAGTACCATGCTGTTTTAATTATTGTTGCTCTGTAGTACAGCTTGAGATCAGGTATGGAGATTCTTCCGGAGGATCTTTTGTTGTATAGGATTGTTTTTGCTATTCTGGTTTTTTTATTTCTCCATATGAGTTTGAGAATTGATCTTTCAATATCATCAAAATACTTTGTAGGTATTTTGATAGGGATTGTGTTGAATCTGTAAATTTCTTTTGGTAAGATGGCCCTTTCTCAGAAAAATGGGAATAGGGCTTCCTCAAGACCCAGCCATGCCACTCCTTGGAATATACCCAGAAAGTGCCCTACCACATTAACAGGGACATATGCTCAACCATGTTCATAGCTGCTTTATACATAATAGCCAGACCATGGAAACAGCCTAAGTGTCCCTCAGTAGAAGAATGGACTAAGAAACTGTGGTATATTTACACGATGGAATACTACTCAGCTATTAAAAACGAGGACTTCCCGAAATTTGTGGACAAATGGATTGATCTAGAAATTATCATAATGAGTGAGTTCACCAGAAGCAAAAAGAGACAAATGGTATATACTCACTTGTATCAAAACACTAGTCCAAGGGATACGTACCATGAAAATCTTTACTTACCAAGAAAGTGGGTCAGAGGAGAGGACATCCTATAGAGACTTTACACGAGAGTAGCATGGAAGAATGGGGAAATAGTAGGACCCACTGGGTCCTGGAAACCTACAAGAAGAACTTTATGACAGGCAGATCTGGATCCTGGGGTCCTCCTCAAACTAAGGCACCAGCCAAGGAGAATATAGGTAGTAAGCTTCAAACCCCTACCAAGACCTAGCCGACGAACATGATATTCTCCACCATTGAGTGGAGAGTGAGATCTGACTCTCACACGAACTCTGGTGCCCCTTTTCTGACCACGTCCCCTGGATGGGGAGATCTGGTGGCACTCAGAGGAAGGATATCAAGTTACCAAGAAGAGACTTGATATTCTAAGAGCATATATGGGGGAGGAGGTCTCCCTCAATCACAGACATAGGGGAGGGGAGAAGGGGAGAAGTGGGAGGGAGGGAAGAATGGGAGGAAACAAAGGAAGGGCTAACAATCAAGATGTAATATGAATAAATTAATAAAAAAAAACCCTGGAGCCCCTTTTTGACCATGTCCCCTGGATGGGGAGGCCTGGTGGCACTCAGAAGAAGGATAGCAGGCTACCAAGAAGAGATTTGATACCCTGTGAGCATATAGAGGGGAAGAAGGCCCCCCTCAGTCACAGTCATAGGGGAGGGGAGTAGGGGGAAATCGAGAGGGAGGGAAGAATGGGAGGATACAAGGGATGGGATAACTATTGAGTTGTAAAATGAATGAATTAATTTAAAATAATAATAATAATACATTCCTTTCTTTTGCCTAAGCACAGGGTTGGGTACAAATTGAGAGACTAAGGGTCCTTGCCTTGTTCCTAATCTTAGGCACAAAATCAATGAACACTCATTCAGCATTAAGTGTGACGTTAGTGACTTTGCAAAACTTTAATAAGTATAGTTTTAATGAATTAAATTCAAAGAGCATAGAGAATAGATGAAAATTTCCCTTTTATTTTGTGCAACCCTGGAATTAATCAAATGTCATCTGTGACTCACAAGGGCATTGTCCAATTTTGATTTACTATAAAAGACAAGAAAGTGCCCTAATTATTATTTTAAAGTTTTTTCAGCTTAGAAAGAAGAGAGCAAACTGGTGGAGTAAGAATGAAACAAGCAAACAAAAGAAGAGGGGGTTTTTTTTTATCTCCAAAGTAAATAATGTTGTTTGAGCCCAAGCATCTGCCACTTACAATCTCTTTCTAAGGGGATGCGGGCTCCAGGCCAGTTGAGCCTGCTTCTGGAGGACAGTGGCAATGTCCTTGCTTTGGTCAGAATCTGAAAAGGGAGGGACTAGGAGGGTCTTTAGGGAGGGGCAAAGAAGGAAGGCAAACCCAGCTTCGGAACTCAGGAAGCAGCAACGCCCCTTTGCCATATAAATTGGAGCTGTGCTGCTTGAATTTCAGCCACAGACACTTTAGATCGCAGGCAGCGGTGAGTGACAAGTGTTTAGGCAGGACATATACACAGCTCACAGCTCAGTCTCCTCAGCGAGGAAGTTGATGGGGAGCAGCCATAAGCCCTGAGAGAAGCCCGGAGCTGGCACAGGTGAGTCCCCTCAGAAGTCCTCTCCACCTCAGAAAGATCCAGGGAGGGAAGAGACTTGATTGCAAGGGTTCTGGGATGCGAGCGGCTCCAGCAATTGTCTGTCAGCGCCCTCTCTAGAACTGGTCAATATCCCCAGATTAGATGAGGAGCTTCAGGGTAGGTCTAGGCTTCTTTGCAGCTTATTCCAATTATAATTGTCCAAAAAGCAAGCCAAAAAATTGTATCCTCCACCCAAGTAAGTCTAATCTGTGAATTGAAGCCTGTGTGGTCACAGGACACATGTACAAGATATGCTGCTTTTAGATAAGGGTCGGGGGGGTGCATTGTCCTCATCCTCTGATTCCCAGAGGATGTTTCTCCTCTTTCCTAGCTCTCTGCAAACATTACCAGTGGGTTCATTGGCATCAGACCCTGGAAGTACGTGGGACAAAGACAGGCCCTCTGAAGTGTTCACAGAAGCCCTTTGAGTCATTGAAATAACAGGTGAAGGAGCACAGGAACTAACTTTTTAGCGAAGGTCAAGCAGCCCTCCACTCCTCTTCACCTAGCATCCCACTTTTCAGATAGCTGTGATCTCCAGGCTCCAGCCAATCTTTCTCAACGCCTCTCCTATCTAGCTGTCTTTAGATAAGCATCAGAGAGACCTCCTTGCTCTCCGCTCATCCAGTATCAACATCCCACCATCATCACTGAAACCATCCTGTCTCCTGTTGTGTCCCCCCTACCATCACTTGCAGGAAGCTGACCATGTTTAATTCAATTCCAAGAAGAGAAAATAAAAGTGAAAGAGTCAAGCTTCTGGGGAGGCTCCTGAGCCTGGGGTGTTAGTTTTCCTCCCATTTCCTGGGGATTAACAAACAAGCAAATAAAACAAAAACAAACAAATATTTTGCCATGCCTGCCATGGCATTTATCTCCCTAGCTGTAAATGCTTGTTTTATTTGGGGAATCTCTTCAAGTTTTTTTAAATTCTGTTTTGGTTTTCTGGGAGGCTCCTTGTCCTGTCTATCACCCCTCACATCAGGGAAACTAAGATGTGGTATGAAAGGGTTCTTTTCAGCAACTCTTAACCTATTTCTCTGCTCTTAAAGTCTCTTCTGTTATAAATTCCCCTAAAGAAGGCTTGCTGTCACATGCCCATCATTCGAGCACTCCGGGCTTGGAGGCAGAAGGATCTGGTTGTGAAGAGCAACTCTATAGCAGATTCTAAGTCTTCCTGCCTCATCTTAAAAAGCAAACAGGCAAGAAAATGCTTTTCGTTTTTAAGTTGTTAAAAAAAAAAAATGAAAGCCTGACCTCATTATCCTGTTAGGCTGCCATTTAGCTCTGCTGCTAAATTATCTGTTCTGCATAAGCATTCCGTTTTCTACTGATAATTATGAATGTCCACCCTCAGGTTATGAATGGCAATTTCTGTAATGTAGAATATGATCCAGGGAGTCATTCCAACTATGGAAGTGTCAGTATTGGCTCAAGTTTCACGAATGTCAGTTTGAAGTCTGCAAACTGCTTGAATTCATTTTCTCCCTGACTGAATTGTTCTCTGATGTTGTCATGTTGTATTGATTTCCAGTTCTGTTCACATTGTCTTTAGGCTGAGTAACTGCCTCATGATTTCCCAAGTCAGGGGATTATCTCACTATAGGGAAGATTTGCCATTTTATTGGGACTGGGAGGAAAGTAGGGAGGGGGGTCTAAGATCAGGCTGTAAAGTGATTAAATAAAAAAAAATTTTAAATTGCTTTAGTAATACAAAAAAAAAAAAGAGATAGACTCTAGATTCTAGAATGTCATTCTGTCACTGTGACTGTGGAAGTTCCCTCATTTTCAGTCTTTTCTCTCTGTCTTACTCTGAATTGTTCAAAAAGAGACTGATTTATGAATCCCTTTCTAGTTTGGAGTCCAACTGTACTATGTGTTCATGTGTGTGGTTCATGTGTGTGTTGTGTGTGGCTCATCACCGTGTTGCAACTACAAACAGCAATAACTGATACCTGTCTTGTTTTATTTAGAGGGACAATAGAAAAAGAATGCTAATCTGCTACTTCCAGAGCCAGGGTAAATGTTTAGCTGAGAAGGAATCTAAAGCACAGTTTAGCTGTCGCCCACCTACACTGCCCCTCTGCTCTCACAGCCAAAATGTGCTGTGAGACGAAATCTCTCCCTCATTTAGGTATTTAGCTGCCTGGTGCAAACTCCTGTCTCCTGGCCTCATGCTTATCACTGAATCTAGTCCTTTTCCTGATCATTCACATCTGGTAAAGACCAAAGAATTTCCTAAACAAGTTAGTAAATTAAACTTTTTGTTTATGCCCAAAGATTGCAGAAATTGGAAAAAAAAAAAAGTCCACATATCTAAGATCAGTTTAGGCGGATTTTAACCCAATGTTGTTTTGCAAACTGGACATATTGGCTTTTCAATGCTTCACTGCTGAAACTAGTTTAAAAGGTTCTCTTTTAAAATTGCCTGAAGTCATTCAGTGAGGTGGTCTGTGTTTCATCTCACATATTAAAGCAGTACACTAAAGCTCTCATAAACAAAAGTAAGCTGTGTTTTATTTCAATCTTAGATTTATCTATACATACAATTTCTATTACATTCATGATTACTATCTAACACAACTTTAACTCACTAGTTTCTAAGAAATTTTAAGTAATATTCAATTTGACAGATGATTATGGCTAGGTTACTATTATAAAACATATAATTCAGCTATGGGGAAAATGTAAAAAATCATAAACTTTCCAGATATCTCATTAAAGCATTATTCTAAAAAGAAAAAAGTGAGTTTAGAACAATCATGGCTACGCCAGTGGATACCCATGTCACTGTATTAAAGTAAATGTTTTCTGATTTTCACTTTTTCTTTTTGTAGCAGATGCAAATCAAACAACTAATAATTCTTTTGTTTGGGTCAAATTATATGCCATTTCTCATCCATTTTATGTACATAAAATATACCTTGATTTTTATTAGACTATTGAAAATCTTTAGATAAATTAGTTTAAGTATCAGTGGCTAACTAGAAAATATGAATACTAAAAAAAAAAAACAAAACAAAACAATCACAGTTGTGTGTTCTAAAACAGTTCACAACTGCTAATGTGCCCTTCATGTTGATGTACATTTTGTCATTTTATATTAATCAATGTTCCTCTTCTCTGCTTTGGAAAAATAAGGAATGTATGCATTACAGATTCCTGTAAAGGGATAGATCAGATGACAAAACACATCAAAGAATAAAAATGATCCCACCTGTGTTGGGGAAACTAAGGATATATTTAGAAAGAAAATATATTTTAAAACCACAACTTCTCTTGTCTTGCGTCTTAGGCTAGATAGAATGTGTATAAAGTTCTGTTCCCACCACCACTTTTTCTTTCCACATCTTCTACTGCCACTCCTTCAGTAATAGGGACCACAGAAATGTATTCTCATAATATCACTTAGTGAACAAACCACAAAAATTACTGCATTTCCTTTTTGCATAGGGGCTGACTCTTTTCAATAGATGTGTGGAAAACATTCAATGCATTTTCTGATCCTCATATTTTAGAAGATAAATGTTACATCAAAGTTACCTTTCTCATGTCATCTAGGTATACTGTCCCATTATGCACAATGAAATGGCTTAAATGACATGCTTCAGCCTTACCAACAGTGCAATTAGACATGCCATTTTTCAGTCTGAAGGAGTAATGGCAAAAGAAAAGCAAAAGGGATACATTTTCAGTGGGTCTAGGAAGATGTCTCAACAGTTAAGAGTATACATTGCTCTTCTAGAGGATCTGATTTTGGTTCCTAGCAGGTGGCTTAAGACTGCCTGTAATTCCAGTGGGTCTGAAATCCTCTTCTGAGTTCTGTGAGAACTGTATCCATGTGCATATAAACACTCAGGCACATATACACATGAATAGTAACAATTTTGTTTTAAATAAAACTAGTAAAATATTGATATACATATCAGCAAATTTTTGTGTTGAGAAATAAATGAGACAAGAAAGCAAGAATGCCAAAATATTCTGAAAAGATAATAAATCACATATCATGCACACATTCCTTTCTACCCATAGGGTACAAAAGAAAGAAAACTCTCAAAATTTAACTGTAGATGTATAAGTAAGCCTCTGATCTATTATCATGTTTTTTAATTTAATGTCAATGTCCCCAGAGAGCCTTTAGAATAAGACAAAATTGCCCCCCCCCCAAAAAATCATTATTTTTCTCTTCCTGTGTTCTGTGGATATTTGGAAGGATTTGACCAGAACGAGGATGATAGTCTCATTACACCCACTCAGAAAATTGAAACTCTATATAGGGAAAAAAATACATTCCCAAAGCATCACCAGTGGTTTTATTCTTTCTTAACATGCAATGATAAGATACTAAAAAACCAGCATTCCTCTGGTCTGACCTTTCCATCCAGATGGGATGTGGACCATGATTATGTGATTGGTTTCCACCACTTTTTTAATAACTACTGCTTCATTCTACATCTCCTAAGACTGCCACTCCTTCAGTAATAGGGACCATAGCAATACATTATTAACACTATAGGACAGCTAATTCCTTACCTTTTTATTTGTGGTGTCGTTATTTTCAGTAGCAGTATGGAAAGCCTTCAATGCATTTTCAGGTCTCTGTGTTTGATAATGTACAGCGAAACTAACTTTCAAATGCCATCAAGATAAATTGCCCTATTAATGTATTATTATGCATTAAAATGGCTTAAAGTTAATTCCTCAGCCTTCCTAACAAGATAGCTAAATATCCATGCCATTTTCAGTCTGAAAGAGAATCGCAAGAGAAACGCAAAGAATGAAATGAAGAAATCATTAAAATATAAATTATTGATTCTAAATATGTTGAGAAGCAAGTAAAATAAGACCACATAGTATATTCTGGAAGGATATTAAATCTCTACACATCATGCACACTTTCTTTCTACCCTTTTCTCCCTCCCCCATCCTTCTTATAATTCATCACAGCACTATCCAAAATCACCTTACACCAATAGCACTCTGGGCATCCCCTGAAATTTTGTAAGAAATAAAAACTTTGAGACCTCAACCAGACTTTCTAATGAGAATCCACATTTCCCCAAGAGTCCCAGATAATTCAAAGGCATTAAACTTAGAAAAATTGAGAATATAGTGCCTGTGCCTTGGATTAAAGTTATTACTTTAAAGGTTATTTTCTTGGCCTTTTAAGAAGTTAATTTTTTTTTAATGTTTTCAAAACTTTTTGCAAAGTAGCAGATTTTTTATGGCATTTTTATACATAATTGTTTGGGTTGACACATCTCCCTCTACATCCTGTCTGGTAACTCCCTGCCTTTTCGTCTCTGATTGAACCTTATATCCCAGTGTCTCCCTTTTCACTTTCACATCACATGTACTCTATTACCTTCCCTACTCCTCTCTCATGAAGCCTCTGCTTTTACCCTTTTCTTGTGAGCCCCTTTCTACTTTCTTGGCCTTTGCATAATCTCACTCCAAGACAAATAAGCTGATATAAAAATTAAAAGTTAGGATGTGCATACATGAGGAAACATGTGTGTTTGTCTTTCTGGGCTAGGCTACTGCTCATCATACTTTTTTTCCATCTATTTTCCAGTAGCTTTCAGTTTTACTTATATTTATGCCTGAAGAAAACTCCATTGTGTCTCTGTATTGTATTTTATTTTCCATTTGTGTTTTGGTGGACATCTAGGCTGGTTCCATTTCCTGGCTATTGTGAATAGAGCAGCAACACAGATTAGCAAGTGTCTCTGTAGTAGTACATAGGGTCTTTTTTAAATACCCAGGAGTGGGCTAATTGAATCATAAGGCATGTCTATTACTATATTTTTGAGAAACTATCATACTGCTATCATACCTGCTACATGAGTTCATGCTCCTATCATTGGCAAATAAAGACAAATGTATCTATGGGCTTAAGGTGCTTCTCAACAAATTCTGACACCACTCTCCCCAGGAGCAAAATCATATTTTGCTAAAACAAAAATTAACTGAGGTGGGGTTGATCTTTTCGTAACAATTCTATGTGATAGTCTATTTTGTCTTAATTTTCTTGTCTGGAATACTGAGAATAAGATAAATAGCTCTCCTAAATGTAGTAACTGATATAGCCAAGATTTAAATGGAGAAGTATGAATCTCAAAACCTGTGCTACTAGTTTCAGCCCACAGTCTATTCTCTACACTAAGCTACCTATGTTTTAATGAAAGCTAACATTTGAAAGTTGAAAGTTACAATTTGAAGTAAAGTTCTACTTTCATTATTTGGAAAAAGAAAAACACAAGATCTATTCTATTTTATATAAAATATGTGACCTTAAGTACAATGCTGAAGAATTCTAGCTTTTGCCTTCTTTGTAAAAATACTAAAATGAGGACAGCCTATTGAACCCATTGGTGACTACACACTTCATAAGTGGATCAACTCTGGGGATATGTGTTTATCAGTTTATCTTAGTCTTACATTTTGCAAAAGAATAGTAGGTGGCTCCAGTGAAACATGAAACTAGCTACATGTGAAATGGAGACAAATGGTCAAATAGTTGAAGATCGTCCTGAGCAACTTAGAATAATGTTTGTGTGTGTGTGTGTGTGAGAGAGAGAGAGAGAGAGAGAGAGAGAGAGAGAGAGAGAGAGAGAGAGAGAGAGATGGCATAGTTTAACCATATTTTTTGTTATCTCGACTAAAATTTACTGTCAAACGTTTAGGACTCGAATGTCGAATGTTATAAAATTGTCTCTTGGTCAATCACACAAAACTGTTCAGTATGGCAACTTAAATCAGCAATAGCTTTTGTTTTGTTTTGTTTTTGTAACTGTTACTATAAATGCTCATTTAACTCAAGCATGGTTCTATAATAAATACCATAGTTGCTTACAGGCTCTCAAGCAAGTGATACCTTATTTTAAGCTTGTGACTTCCAAAATGATTCAGTCTCTGAACTTTTCATTTCAGTACATGCAGGTTCTCAGGGAACTTTCAGATGAGCCTGGCCAAATTTCTCTCATTTTGAAATAATCTCCTTGGTGACTGTTAAATGACTAAACTAAACCTAGATTCTTTAAGGATACTGCTGAGGAGAGAGGTGTGCCCAAGCAGATATAATTTTCTAAAAGGTTAATTTTACCAGGTGCTTGGATCTGGAACTTTAGTATTCTGGGGGCATTCACAGGTGCATGACAGTTAAATTAAAGATTAGAGCATCTATCATGCTATACAGGGTCCTGGGAAGGGATGTGGTGCCAAAGGAACGCTGTGGACAGCAGGCAAAGTTTCTATAATGCTAACAAAGTAATAAAATTTCAATGACTACCACCTTCGACCATTTAGAGTCCCATTGGACTCACCATACTCAGTTTAGGAATGTAATTGAACACAGCTGTAGCAAGTTTGATTTTTTTCTCCAGATTGAAAATTCATTTGTGAAAAAATTATTCTTTCAGCAAATGTCATACACTTATAATTTCATCATAATTTTCTTTATTTGACCCAAATTCTTATTATTATTAAATTCAAATGTGTTCTTACATACTTATAAATCAATGAAGTATTTCTCTAGAACAAGAATGTTCCAATAACCTAGAGTCAATAGCTGTCTCTCCATTCAAGTAACAACATTGTTCATGAAACATATTGTACAATGATGTTCTGTACCCATTTACCTACTCATAGCTAATTGTTGTCACTTTATATGGAGTAGAAAGGACCTTTATGTGTTTCTAACACATAAAGGCTTAACAAATGTTTAAATGTGTCCATAAGTTTTCTCTGCTAAAAGAAGTTCTGTCCACAGTAACAAATTATAAGTAATAAAAATGTAAGCAATCATAATATACTTTATGTAAATATATATCTCATATGATATAATAATATTTGTATTAGTTACTGTTCTTTTGCTGTGAAGCGATACTATAACCAAGGTAACCTATAGAAGAAGGCATTTAAAGGGGGACTTGGTTACAGTTTCAGAGGGTGAGTCCATGACCATCATGGTAAAGACCATGGAAGCATGCAGGCAGTCATAGCTCTGGAGAAGCTGCTGAAAATTATATCTTATACACAAGTTGGAGGTGAAAGATTAACTAGGTCTAACATACACTTTTGAAACCTCATTGCCCACTCCCAGTAACAGGCCTCCTCCAACAAGGTCAGACTTCTTAATCCTTTCAACACAGTTCTACAAACTAGAGACCAAGCACTCAAATACATGAGTCTATGTGGGCCACTCTCATTCAAACAACTGCAATATTTAATGGGAATATTATCATAAGTGAATGGAGCAGTATACAAGATATAAATCACAAACACCATTCTGTTTCCACATGTCTTAAAGATTCTCATCCAAAGGCCATTAGGTTCTGACTTGGGTTCTCAGTGTTGTAGTGAATATAATGGAGTCATGTTACCAATGGTTTATGACCAAAATTATTGGTTTTATTTTTAAATGCCTGAATATTTATAGAGCAAAAAAGAAAGATTAAAAAAACTATTTTAATATTTGTAAAACTTTTGAATATTATTAATTTCTGGTTTGAATTTTTCTTTATCTGTTTTCTCTATGTGCCTTTAGTAATTTCCCCTTGTTTCATCTTACTGGCTTTCCATTTGTCTTGGAACTACTAAGGTATGTTCACCTATGTACTGATGACAAATCACATGAGAGGTCTAAAGCTGCAAGGAAAAAGGCTAAGTCACATATAAAGGCAAACTTATCAGAATTACATCTGACTTCTAAATAGAGATTATTAAAACCAGAAAGGCCTGGCCAGATGTCCTAAAGATAGCAAAAGGCCAAAGATGTCAATGCAGACTACAATATCTAGTAAAACTTTCAGTCACCATTGATGAAGAAAAGATGTTCCATGACAATACCAAATTTAAATAGTATCTAACCACAAATCCAGCCCTACAGGAAATACTAGCATGAAATACCAACCCAGGACCCCAAGAAGGCTAACTATAACCAGGAAAACACAGGAAACTAATAACTCCACATCACAAAACAAAAAGAAAGGAAACACACACACACACACACACACACACTACCAACAACAACATCAAAATAACAAGAATTAACAACCACTGGTAATTAATATCTCTCAACATCAATGGCCTCAACTTCCCTATAAAAAGACAGAGGCTAACAGAATGGATGTGAAACTGGGACTCATGGTTCTTCTGCATAAAAGAAACATACTTCAGCAATAAAAATAGATATTACCTCAAAGTAAAGAGCTGAAGCCAGGTATTCCAAGCAAATGCAAACTGATCCAAGAATAAACCTGGAATAGTCATTTTAGCTTTCAATCAAAACTATACAAAAGAAGCAGGGAAGTATACTTCATACCGACCAAAGAAAAAAATACATCAAGACAGAATCTCAATTATGAACATCTATGCCCCAAATGCAAGGGCATACACATTGATAAAAGAAATATTACTAAAGCCTAAATCACACATACACTCATATACATTCACAGTGGGAGAATCCAAAACCCCACTGTCACCAATAGACAGATCATTGAGACAGAAACTAAATAAAGAAATGATGAAACTAATAGACATCATGAATCAAATGCATGTACAAGATATCTACAGAACATTTAACCCTCCCCCAAAAGATTATATCTTCTTCTTAGCACTTCACAGAGACTTCTCCAAAACTGACCACATACAAGTTCACAAAGCACAACTTAGAAGATACAAAAAGATTGAAATAACTCCTTGCATCTCATCAGACCACTATGTATTAAAGCTGGAACTCAACAACCACAGAAACAACAGAAAGTCTACAAACTCATGGAAACTCAACAACTCCCAACTCAATTACCATTGGGTCAGAGACATAATAAAAAATAAATTAAAGGCTCTCTGGAATTCAATGAAAATGAAGGCACAATTTATGGGACACAATGAAAGCAGTGCTAAGAGGAAAATTCATAATACTTCTTGCCTTCATAAAGAAATTGAAGAGATCTCGTACTAGCAACTTAAGAGCACACCTGAAAACTCTAGACCAAAAAGAAGCAAACACACCTAAGAGGAGTAGATGTCAGGAAATCGTCAAACTCTTGGATGAAATCAATAAATTAGAAAAAAAGAGAACAATACAATCATCAATGAAACCAAAAGCTGATTCTTTAAGAAAATCAACAAGATAGACAAACAAACTAAAAGGCAGAGGGAGAGTATCCAAATTAACAAAATCAGGAATGAAAAGGTGGACATAACAACAGATACTGAGGTAACCTAAATACCACTAAGTCTTACTTCAAAAGTCTGTATTCCACAAAATTGGAAAATATAAAAAAAAAATTGAAATTTTTATTGAAAGTTAAATCAAGACCAAGAAAACAATTTATACAGGCCTATAACCCCTAAGCATATAGAAGCAACCATTAAAATCTCCCAACTAGAAAAATAAAATAAAGTAAAATCACAGGGCCAGATGGTTTTAGTGCAGAATATACAAAACAGTCAAAGAAGAGTTAAAGTCAATACTCCTCAAACTATTCTACAATATAGAAAAAGAAAGAACATTACCAAACTCACTCAATGAAGCTACAGTCACCATGATACTTCAACCACACAAAGACTCAACAAAAAAAGAGAATTTCAGACCAAATTCACTCATGAACACTGTGGCAAAAATACTCAATAAAATACTCACAAATCAAATCCAAGAACACAACAACTATACCATCCACCATGATCAAGGAGGATTCATGCCAGGAATACAGGGATGGTTCAACATCTGAAAATCCATTGGTGTAATCACCATATATACAAGCTGAAAGAAAAAATTACATGATCATCCTATTAGATGCAGAAAAAATCCTTTGACAAAATACAATACCCCTTCATGATAAAAATCTTGGAGTGATATGAGATACAAGGCCAACACCTAAACATAATATGGGTTATACAGCAAACTGGTAGCAAACATCAAATTAAATGGAGAGAAACTCAAAGCAATTCAATTGAAATCATGGAAAAGATTAGTCTTCCATCTCTCTCCATATGTATGAAATATAGTATTTGAAGTTTAACCTAGAGCAATAAGACAAATAAAGGAGATCCAAGGGATATAAATGGGAAAGGAAGAAGTTAAAGTATCTCTATTCAGAGGTGATTTAATAGTATACATAAGTGATTGAAAATTCAACCAGAGAACTCCTTCAGATGATAAACATTTTCAGCAATGTGGAATGATATAATATTAATTAAAAAAAATAAGTATCCCTCTTGAATATATATGACAAACAGACTGAGAGAGAAATTGGTGAGACTACATCCTTCACAAGAGCCACAAATAATATAAAGTACCTTGATGTAACTCTAACCAAGCAAGTCAAAGAACTTTAAGTCTCTAAAGAAAGAAATTGAAGAAGATATTAGAAAATTGAAAGATTTTCCATGCTCCCCAGAAAATGCTCCACCACACAACAGGGACATATACTCAACCATGTTCATAGCTGCCTTATTCATAATAACCAGAACATGGAAGCAGCCTAAGTGTCCCTCAGTAGAAGAATGGATAAAGAAACTCTAGTACATTTACACTATGGAATACTACTCAGCTATTAAAAACAAGGAATTCCCAAAATTTGTGGACAAATGGATTGAACTAGAAATGATCATAATGAGTGAGTTAACCCAGAAGCAAAAAGAGTCAAATGGTATATACTCACTTATATTGAGACACTAGCCCAAGGGGCATGTCCCATGAAAGTCTTCACATACCAGGAAAGTTGGACAGAGAAGAGGACATCCTATTGGGACTTTAGGTGGGAGAAGCATGGGAGAATGGGGAAATAGAAGGATCCAGGGTCCTAGAAACCTACAAGAAGAACATTATGACAGGTGGATCTGGGCCCAGGGGTCCTGCCCAAACTATGGCACCAGCCAAGAACAATATAGGCAGTAAACTTCGAACCCCTACCCAGGCCTAGCCGATGGACAGGACATTCTCCGGCATTGAGTGGAGAGTGGGGTCTGACTTTCATGCGAACTCTGGTGCCTCATTTTTGACCATGTCCCCTTGATGGGGAGGCCTGGTGGCACTCAGAGGAAGGATAGCAGGCTACCAAGAAGAGACTTGGTACCCTATGAGTATATACAGGGGGAGGAGGTCCCCCTCAATCACAGACATAGGAGAAGGGAGTAGAGTGAAAGCGGGAGGGAGGGAGGAATGGGAGGATACAAGGGATGGGCTAACAATTGAGATGTAATATGAATAAATTAATAAAATATTTTAAAATAAATAAAGTATAATACATTTGAAAAGAGGAAAAAAAGATAGATGTTCTATGCTCATGAATCAATATGATTAACACAGTAAAAATGACCATCTTACCAAAAACACTCTACAGATTTAATCCAAAGTCCATCAAAATACCAACACAATTCTTTATAGACCTTGAAAGAACAATTCTAAACTTCATTTGGAAAAACAAAACCCAGAATATATAAATCCATCCTATACAATAAAAGAACTTCTAGAGGTATCTCCATCTCTGACTTCAATCTATAACACAAAGCAAGAGTAATAAAAAATGTGTGGTACTAGCATAGAAATAGAGTGGTTAATCAATGGAATCAAATTGAAGACACAGAAATAAACCCACATACTTATGGATGCTTGATTTTTGAGAAAGGAGCTAAAACCATACAAGAGAAAAAAGATATCATCTTCAGTAAGTGGTGCTGTTTTAGCTAGATGTCTACATGTAGAAAAATGTAAAAAGATCCATATTTATTACCCTTCACAAAACTCAAATCCAAGTGTATCAAAGACCTCAAAATCACACTGGATACACTAAATCTATTAAAAGAGAAAGTGGGGAAGAACCTTGAACTCATTGGCACAGAAGACAACTTCCTAGACAGAACACCAAAAAGATAGGCACTAAGATCAACAATTAATAAATTGGACTTCTTGGAAATGAAATTCTTCTGTGACAGTCTATAGATTGAGAAAAGTCCTTCACTAATCCTACATCCAACAAAGAGCTAGTATCCAAAAGATATAAAGAACCCAAAACATTAAACACCAACAAACAAAATAATCTGATTTAAAAAATGTTACACAGAGCTAAGCAGAGAATTCCCAAGAGAGGAATCTTGAATGGCTGAGAAGCATTTAAAGAAATTCCCAATATCTCTAATCATCAGGAATCAAAATGACTCTGAGATTCCATCTGACACCCATAAGAATGGTTAAGATCAAAAACTCAAGTGACAGCACATGCTGGTGATAATGTGGATAAAATGAAACACTCCTCCATTATTGGTGGGAGTGTAACCTTGTACAATGACTTTGGAATTCACTCTCTGGCTTTCTCAGAAAACTCGGAATAGCTCCACCTCAAAACCCAAGTATACCACTCTTGGGTATATATCCCAAAGCTTCTCCACCATACAACAATGCATTTGCTCAACTATGTTCACCGCAGCCTTATTCATAATATACAGAATCTGGAAAAATCCTAGATGTCCCTCAGGTGAAAAATGGATAAAGAAATTGTGCTACATTTACACAATGGAATACTACTCGGTATTAAAAACAAATAAATCTTGAAATTTGCAAGCAATGGATTGGACTAGAAAAGATTATCCTGAGTAAGATAAAACAGACCCAGGAAAACATACATGGTATGTATTCACTTATAAGTGGATTTTAGCCATATAGTATAGGATAAACATATTACAATGCACAGACCTAAAGAAGATAAATAACAAGGAGGATGCTGAAATCTCACTGAGAAGCCAAAGTAGAATAGACAATAGTAGTGGTTGAAGAGAGGGAACAAAATAGGAGAGGAAACATAAGAGAGATATGAAGGTAGAGATCAGACCTGGCAAGACCTGGTGCAGGAGAACAAAAGACCTGTAGAAAAAAGAGAAAGCATGGGTGTGATCACCTCTGTGACAAGCAGGAGACCTATGTCAGGGTAAGGGTCATCATAGTACATGAGAGGTACCCTAGCAGAGACTCCTAATAGTAGGTGCCATAGACTGAAGAGGCTCTAACTAACTAATAAAGTCTCCTAGAAGAGGGAGCGGAATCACCAACCTACTTACAGAAAGTTTGATTCAAAACTCACCCTGCCTACAAGATGGGCAGGCATAAAGATAGAACAGATATAGTAGATATTGAGGAAAGGTTCCACAAATGCCTGTCCCAACCCAAGACCCACCCTGTGGGAGAGAGCCAACCCTTGCCACTATTAATGATATTCTGCTTTGCTTGCAGACAGGAGTCAAATGGAGTAGTCCTCTGAGAGGATCTATCCAGCAGTACCTCAAAACTGATGCTAAGAGTCACATCCAAACATTGGGTGATGTGTAGGGAGCATTGTGGAAAAAATTGGGAGGAGGAGAAAAGGACCTGGAGATGACAAGAGAGTCACAAGAAGACCAACAAGGCCAACTAACCATGGTTCAGAGAAGTCTTCTGAAACTGAAACAACAACCAGGGACTTGTATGGACTGGATCTGGGCCCTCTACAAAGATGTAGCTGATGGGTACCCAGGCTTCATGTGGGTTTCCTGGTAAGGGCAGTGGTGGCTCTCTCTGACATGGAATCTCCGTCAGGTTTTCAATTACTTACTATTGGTGGGTTTGCCTTGCCAGGCCACTGGGAAAGAGGACATGCTCATTCCTGATATGACTTGATGAGCTGAGGATGGAAAGGAAGGGGGCTCCTCTTTTCTGAGGAATAGGGGACAGACATTGGGGAGAAGGAGAGAAAGAGGTGGGACTGGGAGATGAAGAGGGATGGGGCTATGACCAGGATGCAAAGTGAATAAATGGATTAATTAATAATAAAAATAATTTTGTTTAGCTCTGTACCTTATTATTTAATTGGACTGTTTGGTTTGTTGATCTTTTATTTAATTCTTTATATATTTTGGATATTAGCCCTCTGTCAGAAGTAGGGTTGGTGAAGAGCTTTTTCCAATCTGTGTGCTGCTATTTTGTCCTATTGAAAGTGAATATCCTTTTCATTGCAGAAGCTTTTGCTTTTCATGAAGTCTGATTTACTAATTGTTGTTTTTATTGCCTGAGGGGTTGGTGTTCTTTTCAGAACGTTGAGGCTATTTCCCAGATTCCTTTCTATTAGATTTGGTGTATCTGATTTTATGCTGAGGTCTTTGATCCACTTGGACTTTATATATCAATGGATTTATGTGCATTCTTCTACACTTAGACCTCCAGTTAGACCAGCACCACTTGTTAAAGATATTTTATTTTATTTTTTTGTACTGCTTTGGCTTCTTTGTCAAAACTCAAGTGTCTGTATGTGAGTGGGTTTATGTCTGGGTCTTCAATTTGATTCCATTCATCTACTTGTCTGTTTCTATGCCAATACCATGTCATTTTTATGGCTATTGTTTTGTAGTACTGCTTGAAATCAGAGATGGTGATACTTCAAGAAGTCGTTTTATTGTGAGGATTGTTTTAGCCAACCTCAGTTTAGTATTTTTCCATATGAAGCTGATAATTGCTTTTTTCAGGTCTGTAAAAAATTCTATTGGATTATAGATGGGAATTGCATTGAGTCTATATATTACTTCTGGTAAGATGGCCATTTTTACTGTTAATCCTACTGATTCATGAGTATCGGTCATCTTTCCATCTTCTGATATCTTCTTTATTTTCTTTTTTCAAAGACTATAAGTTTTTGTAATACATGTCTTTCACTTGCTTGATTAGTTACAACAATATATTTTATATTATTTATGTCTACTGTGAAGGGTATTGTGTCCCTAATGACTTTCTCATCCCATTTATCCTTTGTGTAAAGGAGGGCTACAGATTTTTAGTTAATTTTGTATACAGCCACATTGCTGAAGGTATTTGTTACCTGTCAAAAGGCTATGACAGAATTTTTGTGGTCACTTATGTATAATATTATGTCTGTGAATAACAATACTTTGACTTCTTCCTTTCCAATATAATGTCCCTTGATCTCCTTTAGTTGTCTTATTGCTATAGCTAGAACTTCAAGTACTATGTTGAATAGATATGGAGAGAATGTACAGGCTTGTCTTCTTCCTGATTTTAGTGGCCTCTTCATTTAATTTTATGTTTGCTATTGGCTTGCTATATATTGCCTTTACAGTGTTTATGCATGTGCCTTGTATCTCTGATCTCTCCAAGACTTTTAATATGAATGGGTGTTGTATTTTCTCAAAGGCTTTTTCAGCACCTAATGAGATAAGCATGTGGATTTTTTCTTTTAGTTTGTTTATATTGTGGATTTCATCAATGGATTTTCATATACTAAATGATCTATGAATCCCTGGAATGAAAGTTACTTGATCATGGTGGATAATATCTTTGATGTGTTCTTCTATTCTGGTCTTTGGCTCACGTATCAGGGTGACTGTGGCCTCATAGAATGAATTTGGCAATGTACCTTCTGTTTCTATTTTGTGAAATACTTTGAAGAGTATTGGTGGTAGTTCTTGTTTGAAAGTGTGGTAAATTTCTGTACTAAAACCATTTGGCCAATTGCTTCTTTTGTTTCATTTTGTTTTTGTTTGTTTGTTTTGGGAGGGGAGTCTTTTAATAATTATAATTACTTCTATTTCCTTATGGGTTATATGGCTATTTAAATAGTTGATTGGACATTGATTTAACTCTGGTAAGTGATATCTCTCTAGAAATTCTTTCATTTAATTTTGATTTTCCAATTTTATGTAGTACATATTTTTTAAATAAGACCTAATGACTCTTTGTATTTCCTCAGTGTCTGTTATTATGCCCCCTTTTCACTTCTAATTTTGTTCATTTGGGCTCTCTCTCTCTCTCTCTCTCTCTCTCTCTCTCTCTCTCTCTCTCTCTCTCTCTCTCTCTCTCTCTGCCTTTTAGTTAGTTTGGCTAAGGATTTTGTCTATCTTGTTGATTTTCTCAAAGAACCACCTCTTGGTTTTGTTGATTCTTTGTACTATTCTTTTTGTTTCTATTTTTATTTGTTTCAGCCCTGAGTTTGATTATTTCCTGCCATCTACACCTCTAGGGTGTATTTGGTTCTTTTTGGGCTAGAGCTTTCAAGTGTTCTATTTAGTCACTAGTTTGAAATCTCTCCAATATCTTTATGAAGGCACTTGGTGCTATGAATTTTCCTCTTAGCATAGCTTTTATGGTGTTCCATAAGTGTGGGTGTATTGTGCCTTCATTTTATTGGATTTTAGGAAGTCTGTAATTTCTTTCTTTTTCTTCCCTGACTTAGTTGTCATTGAGTAGAGAGTTGTTCAGTGTCCTTGAAATTTGTTGTATATGGGCCAAATTGCTAACATCTAGTCATTGTCCCTGAATTTCAGAATGTTGTCACTGTTCTTCTTAGTTCTCATTGAAAAATAAAGCAGCACTAATTCTAAATTCCAACAGGAAAGCCAATGAGGTGAATCCTTCTTTAAAACCACTATGTCCTTTTGTCTTATTCATCCCACATTTTTAGAAGACACAAATAGAACTTGAAGCTTCCCTAAGCTAAGTGGATAGAGTCCAGAGATACCGGGAACAGTAGGGAGCAACAGCTGCACCACAAAAAGGCTTGGAAACTTACTTAATGCTCTGAGGTTTTCATAATTCATGGACATCAGGTATTATATTCAGAAAGAAAGTAAAGATAACTTTTGTACCAAGTATAGCTTTGATCCTACCTAACAAAACCTAAAAGCTTGACCACGAAGAATAAAAATCTGGACACAGCTCAATGGCTTCCCAAAAGAAACCTATAAAATGTTTATTTCAACAGATAAAATATCCAACAAAGTAAAATTTGTGATGTTTATCATTCATCATAAAACTGTCATACATACAAAGAATCAAGAACTGTTTGTTTGTAAAAATGAAAAATAATGTAAGTAATGACATAATGGCTCAGATAAAAATATTATCACACAAGGACATGGAATGTTTTTTATAACTGTAATCCTTATATTTAGGAAGAGAGAAGAAAGCATGAATATGATTAGTAGTGCTATGGAAGATTTAAGAGTGGTTGACATTATGCATCTAGAGCTAAAAACACACATAAGGTCAGAAGCTTTGATTATAGTTGCTCTGATTTTCTCACAGTATCCTTAGCTTGAGCCCAGATGCTTTTGTTTAATACTAGCTGTTTTTCAGAGGAAGGTTAGCCACTATCTAACAACATCTTACACAAAATCTCTCGCCCTGTCCTCAGTCATGGGCAGATTCTATCATCTTCCACATCTAGAATTTCTTCACTCTTAAAAGACAGTCCTTGGAAAGTAATCACCAATACTCCCCAATGCGGCATCTCCTGAGTTGTTACATTGAAATTTGACATTATGAGAGTATAGTCTTCCTTCTATGCATTCTGTTTCACTCTGAAAACTCTAGATTTCCAAAGCCTAAAATGCTATAGCTTTGTGCAAAAGATAAAATAAAAATTAGCACTTTTTATATTTCTCTTTTATTCTAAATTTTCTGAGTTTTTAAGAAATTTAATTTGCTGATTTTACATCCCAATTTTAGTTCATTCTTTCATCACTTCCAGTCCCACCATCCCTCCCTTATCCCCTCTTACTCCCTCTCCTAGTTCTCAGAAAGGAGGAGACTTCATCCCCTAGCATCTGACCTCAGCCTATAAAGTCTCATCTGGATTGCCTGTATCCTCTTCCTTTGCAGTCTGGCAAGGCCACCCAGCCAGGAGGAAGTGATCAATGAGCAAGAGAGTCCATATCAGAAGTAGTCCCTACTCCTCATATTATTAGACCAAAAAGGAGATTGTGTTGCTTATCTACTACATCTGGCCAGATGGTCTATATCCTTGGTTGGTGCATCAGTGTCTATAGCATCCTCCCATCCTCTACCCAGATTTGTTAGCTCCATTGGTCTCATGGAGCTCCTCTCCCTTCAAAATCCTTCTATCCACCAAATCTTCCAGAAGACTCTCCGAGATGCACCCTGGAGTTAGGCTGTGAATCTCAGCAATTGCTTAGATCCCCTGCTGGGTGGAGTGAGATGAATTCTATGGTAGGGTCCATAGAATTCATCTATGTTCCTTCTCTTCAATTACTTCCAGTGTCTATTCTATTTGCCCTTCTGAATAAGAATTAAGCATTCTCCCAAGGATCCTCCTTGTTTTTTAGCTTCTTTAGGTCTATGTATTGTGGTGTGGTTATGCTGCATTATGTGGCTAATTTCCACTTATAAGTGAGTATATAGCATGCTTGTCTTTCTGGGTCTGGGTTACTGCACTCAGGATGATTGTTTCTAGTTCCCTTCATTTGCCTGCATTTTCTTTTTTAATTAATAACAGATTCTATCAGCACATAATCTGGTAAGAGCTTCTTACATTATTTCAGTCAATCTATGGCAATTGGTATGTAATACTGCCAAAAATACACATAAAAGTTAAAATTTTAATGGGTGACTTAGTATATGTACAGAGAAATTGATAATATAAATATAATGGTAACTAATAACACTTTCTGTATATTTAATTTGCAGCAATCTTTCCCTCTACCTCTTATTTAACCTTTGTTTTCTCTGTAAAAGTTGAATTTTATCTCATTTCAATTTGATAAAGACTAAGGTCAGAAAGAATGAGTAAATTGGCCAATCACACAACTAGTGATAACAGAGATGACTGTGAAGCTTATTGTAGTTGCTTTGTGTCCTATGATAGGGCAAGCAATAGCCTACTTCAGCTAAATCAATATTTCCCTTTAAGATTCTAAGTGCTAGTGCTAAGGATTTCATTCAGTGGGAGTATGCTCACACAACCAAACTCTGAGTTCAATCCCAACATAGTCCAACTCATGTGTGCTTCACACACTTGTAATCCTATCACTCAGGAAGAAACAGCAAAAGGATCAAAAAGTCAAGGTCACCCTCAGTTACATAGGAAGTTCAAAGCCAGTTTGTGTTACATAAGTCCTTTAAAATAAAATGATTTTAAGTGCTTAATATCTATTTCTATCTATTTTAATGTATCTATTGGCTTTCCACTCCAGCCATTTACTATACTTGCTTTTATTCTTGTCTAATCTATCCATACTGAATGTATATAATAGCTTATATTTTGAAAAATATATATAAATCATTTTAAATACATTATCCAGTTTTGAGTCAGAGGTTAAGAATATTTATTGTTCTTCTAAAATACCATATATGTGTGTATATGTGTGTGCATGTGTGAAGGGGAGATAAACCTGCTTCTGTTTTGATCCCAAGTGTGGGACAGAGAAGAGAACAGGATGTTTACCACTTGGGTGTGAGATAGCAGGATATTTTTCCACATAGAAGTCGGACTACTTTGTGGGGGAGCTTGGTGAAAAATACTCTTGAACAGACTGAGAGGATATATATATGAGCCCAAAGCAGGAGAGGAGGCTGGCTGGTTGGGACTTGGCTTTTGGCTATTCATCCCTGCACTTCAAGAGGCTCCTAAAGAGAACTGCTCCATGGAAACATTCAAGGCTTTGGACACCAGCTGAATCTTGAAGTTCCAGCTGCTGCTCCTGGTTCCAACAGCTACTTTGGTGGAATTGTTGGTCTTCTGAAATCCTGCTGACTGCATGGGACTGATATCCTTAAGGTTTCATTGTATTGTTTTTTAATATCCTTTTCTGATTTTTTGGGTTAGTTGTGTTGTTAGGGAGGAAGGCTTGTTTAATAAGTTCATGATAAAATAAATTGATAAGAAAATTGACCCTACACATATATATTTTTCTAGTCAAAATATACATAATATACAGCAAATCGATCTTAACTTTAAGATTTCACATTTTTCTATGAGCAAAGTGGAGGGTTTCCAATATCATTTTCTATTTCTCAGATAGAACCTCAATGAAAATTTAAGTGTTTGCATGAGATTTCAATATTGACTGTATTATATTGAGATAGAAATAAATAATAAATAAGCAACCAAAGATCTGCAAGCCTAGTTCTAGAGTCTTTGATCTAGATGGTTTTAACCCTGTTAATCCTACAGCGAGATAATTTTCTGTCAGGTCCCAGCCCACAGGAAAAAAATGAATCAGGATTCACCTGAAAGAGGGAGTAGGGATTGAAAGTAGGATACAGAGACACAAGAAATAATGAATCAAGTCAGGAAATTTCTGAACAAGATTCCCCTTTAATGTGGATGAGTAAGACATTATATAGTAAGGTCAATAGGTTCTATTCTGATCCCTCTCTCCCTAGCTCCCAAGGCAAGAAGAACACAATAGCCTGAATAGCTCTCTGTAAGAACTTCCTTAACCCTCCAGGTGTTTCTCAATAGGGATTTCCTACTTCTTTCAAAGGTAAATAGTCCAAGGATGGTCTGGAACACAAAGACCTCCTCCAGCCAAGATCAGCTGCTGGAAAGTCACAGCATACAACCTACGCATGGGATTTCTGACATGGCAGAATTTGGCATGGCTTCCCACAATTTTCCCTCTTTAATGTCTTAAATTCCATTGACCTTTGCTCAATGTTATTGTTTTGTAGTAATTTTCAGCATCAGGATTGCCTCTTTACCTCTGTTTGTTTGTTTGTTTGTTTTACATACCAATTGCAGTTTCCCCTCCCTCACCTCTTCACAGTGCCCCCTCTCACCTTACCTACCTGCCATACTCCTGTCTTCTCTTTCTCTTGAGAAAAGCCTCAAGAAATGAGAGGTGGATACCAGTGCCAAGCCACCTTGGAATATCAAGTTGTCGTTGGACTGGGCACATCTCTTATTGTGGCTAGACACTGCAGCCCAGTTAGGAGAAAGACATCCAAAGGCAGTAAACAAAGTCAGAGACAGCTCCTGTTAGGAGTCCTAAATGAAGACCGAGCTTCACCGCTGTTACATATGGGCAGAGGGCCTAGGTCTATCCTAAGCACGCTCCCTGTTTGGTTTCTCAGTCTCTGTGAGCTCCTATGGGTACACATTAGTTGATTCTGTAGATTTTCTTATGATGTCCTTGTCCTCTCTGGCTCCTTCAATACTTCACTCACTTCTTGATAGAATTTTCCGAGCTCCTCCTAATGTTCGGCCTTGAGTCTCTTGATCTGTTTCTATCAGTTGCTGAGATGAGGGCTATGCTATCTGTCTGGAAGTACAACAAAATATCATTAATAGTGTCAGGGAAGGTGTGGGCTTTCACTCATGGCATAGGTCTCAACCTGGGACAGTCATTGATTTACCATTTCCTTAATTTCTGCTCCATCTTATCCCCTGAACATCTTGTTGTCAGGAGAAATTGTAGGTCTATGGCTTTGTGGCTGAGTTGGTGTTCCAGTCCCTCCATTGGAAACTGTTTCTGATTAAGGTAGATGGCCACTTTGGACTCCATAGCCCTCATTGCTAGGAGTATTAGCTAAGGTCACCCTCATAGATTCCCGAGAATTTTCATTGTCCTTGGTTTCTAGCTCATCCTGAAGATACCCCTCCAACACACACACACACACACACACACGGAGGGGGAGAGAGAGAGATTCTAGTTCTGTCTTTCTCCCTTTTTGTTCTCTCGCTGATCCCTCCTACTGTCCCACAAACCCTCGTCCCCCCAGGTCCTCCCCTGCTCTTTATCTACCCATGATATCTATTCTATTTCCTCTTCTCAGTGAAATCCTGCCTTGGGCCTATCTTGTTAATTTGCTTCTTTGGGTCTGGGGATTATAGCATGGTTATTCTATAAATTATGGCTACTATCCACTTATATGTGAGTCCATACCATATTTGCCTTTCTAGGACTAGGTTATCTCACTCAGGATGATCTTTCCTAATTCCATGCCTTTACCTACAAATTTCACGATGTCCTTGTTTTTAACAGCTGAGTAATATTCAACTGGGTAAATGTATCACATTTTCTTTATCCATTCTTCAGTTGAGAGACATACAGTTTTTTCCAATTTCTGGCTATTATAAATAAAGCTGCTATGAACATAGTTGAGCAAGTGTTCTTGTGGTATGGTGGAGCATCTTTTGAGTATATGACCAGGAGTGGTATAGGATGATATTGAGGTAGAACTATTCCTAATCTTCTGAGAAACCACCAAATTGATTTCCAAAGTAGTTGTACACATCTGCAATTCCACCAGCAATGGAGGAGTATTCCCCTTGCTCCACATCTTATCCAGTATTTTCTGTCACTTGAGATTTTATTCTGGCCATTCTGATGAAATCTGCGTAACTTTGATTTACATTTGACTGATGGCTAATGATGTTGAACATTTCATTAAGTGCTTCTCGGCCATTGGAGAGATTCCTCTGCTGAGAATTCTGTTTAGATCTATATCCCATTTTTCACATTGAGTTATTTGGTTTGTTGGTATCTAGTTTCTTGAGTTTCTTATATATTTGAATATTAGCCCTCTGTCAGATGGAGGATTGGTGAAGATTTTTTTCCCATTCTGTGGGCTACCTTTTTGTCCCTTTGACTGTGTCCTTTGCCTTACAGAAACTTTTCAGTTTTGTGGGGACCCATTTACTAATTGTTGATTTTAATGCCAGAGCTCTTGATGTTCTGCTCAGGAAATTGTCTCCTGCATCAATGAATTTATGGTTATTCCAACTTTCACGTCTGTCAGACCTAGTCTATCTGGTTTTATGTTTGGTACACTTGGACTTGAGTTTTGTGCAGTGCGATAGATATCAGTCTATTTTTACATGTAGACATCCAGTTAGACCAGCACCATTTGGCTAAGATGCATTGTTTGTCTCTGTCAAAAATCAAGTGTTCATAATTGTCTGGGCTTACTTCTGAGCTTCAATTTGATTCCATTGATCAACTTGTCTGTTTTTATGCCAATATCATGTGTTTATTATTACAATTGCTCTATAGTACAGTTTGAAATTGGAGATGGTGATATCTTCAGAAGTTCTTTTATTGTACAAGAACATTTCAGCTATCCTGAGTTTTTTGTTTTGTTTTGTTTTGTTTTTCCATGTGAAGTTGAGTATTGTTCTTTCAAGGTCTGTAAATAGCCATTTTGAAATTTTGATGGGAATTGTGTTGAATCTATAGATTGCTTTTGATAATATGGCCATTTTTACTAGTTTAACTCTACCAATCCACGAGCATGGGAAATTTTTCCATCTTCTGATACCTTCTTCAATTTATTTCTTCAAAGACTCTAAGTTCCTGTTACACTTGTCTTTCACTTGCTTGGCTACAGTTACACCAAGATATTTCATATTATTGTGGCTTCTGTGAAGGATGCTGTTTTCATAATTTCTTTTTTATTCCATTTATTATTTGTATTAAAGGGCTATTAATTTTTGGAGCTAATTTTTTAATCCAGCCACAATTATGAAGGTATTTTCCAGCTGTAGGAGTTCTCTGGTAGAATTTTTGGGGTCATTTAGGTATATTATCATATCATCTGCAAGTATTGATGCTTTGACATTTTCCTTTCTCATTTGTATCCCCTTGGTATCCTTCAGTTATCTTACTGGCTGCTTCTGCTTTTATGTTTATCAGCTTTTTCTTCTTTTCTGTGATCTTTTGACAGTTTCATATTTTCAAGGAAAGGACCTTGTTTGCCTACCATTCTTGAAAGTCAGTATCCTGACTTCAAATGTCTCTCTAAAATGTTACCTTTTTGGCTCTAGTATACAGAAGCTTCATTCTAATATTAATTCAGTGATGTTTTCATAGTAAGAGAAAGATTTCCCCACCACCAACCATACCTCAGTAATGCTGAGTAGCTGCTCTATCACTGAGCTACAGACCCAGCCCTCAGTGAACAGAGTTCTTAATAAGAGAGGGAATTGTATAATTCCCTCTAATTTACTTCCTATTTCAAACTATGACATTTGAGGGAAATTTTTCAAAGGAATAAGCCATTAAAATTATGGCCACGGATGTCTATTCTAATGATATTGCTATTTGGAATGTTTTTCTCAGTAATGTTCTTTGGGGGCGGGGAACCTAATTACCCTGCCGCTCAGTGCATCAGAAAAGCAGCTCTCTATAGTAGAGACAAGTAACAGAAAATTAAGCTAAACCATTAAACTTCAGTTTAACTCTGGTAGGTGTAACTTTTCCTTGCTTTTCTCTAATTAATTTCATTATAATTAGTGCCTTATTGACATGTTAAATTTAATGACCTGTTCCATAGAAAAGAACTTAAAAGTAAATGCATACCTGGATTTATATGTGGATATTGCAATATCAGTTCAAATCTTGTGGATGCCAGATCCCCTGTAACTTTCAATCTGACACTATCAGGTGTTTGAGGACATGATGCCAGCAGGTGGCAGAGTTTGACCTCCCATTACTTCACTTTCATGGAGAATGTGGAGCCAGCACAAAAGTCTTCTAGCCCCCTTGAATTTCCTATGAAGAATTTATTCAGGTTCCCCCTGCCAGTTTTGATTACAAAGTCCTTGAAAGTGGAATTTCTAGAATTATTTCATAAGCAGATGTTTACTCAATGCCTATAGACAGAGCTTCTACTGCAAGTACCTCACACCACCTTGGACTTTTGAAGAGTTATCCAATGAGATTTAATCCCTTGGATGAAATGTATAATACTCCTGGGAAGATACAATACAGAAGTAAAAAGTTCTAATAAAATGTACTTTATAGATAACTTGTTCCATAAAAGAGAAAGAAAGAGTAAGAAGAGCAGTGCTTCTCAGTTTGACAGTTGGGGCCACTTAATGTCAACAATTAATAAATGGGACCTCATGAGGCTGAGAAGCTTCTGTAAGGCAGGAGACACTGTCAAGAGAACAAAGCAACAGCCTACAAACTGGGAAAAGATCTTCACCAACCCTACATCTGACAAAGGTCTAATATCCAAAATATATAAAGAACTCAAGAAATTAAACAGCACCAAACCAAATAACCCAATTGAGAAATGGGGCTCAGAACTAATCAGAGAATTTTCAACAGAGGAATACGAATGGCTGAGAAACACTTAAAGAAATGCTCAACCTTCTTAGTCATCAGGGAAGTACAAATTAAAACAACTCTTAGATTCCATCTTACACCCATCAGAATGGCTAAGATCAAAAATTCAAGTGACACCACATGCTGGCGAGGATGTGGGGAGAGAGGAACACTCCTTCATTGCTGGTGGGAATGCAAACTAGTACAGCCACTTTGGAAATCTATCTGGTGCTATCTCAGAAAAATGGGAATAGAGCTTCCTCAAGACCCAGCTATTCCACTCCTTGAAATATACCCAGAAGATGCTCCAGCTCACAATAAGAAAATTTGCTCAACCATATTCATAGCAGCCTTATTCATAATAGCCAGAACATGGAAACAGCCTAATTGTCCATCAGTAGAAGAATGGATAAAGAAACTGTGGTACATATAAACTATGGAATACTACTCAGCTATTAAAAACAAGGAATTCCCGAAATTTGTGGATAAGTGGATTGAACTAGAAATGGTCATAATGAGTGAGTTAACCCAGAAGCAGAAAGACTCAAATGATATATGCTCACTTATATCTGCATACTAGCCCAAGGGGCATGTCCCACGAAAGCCTTCACTTACCAGAAAACTGGGACAGAGGGGAGGACATCCTATTGGGACTCTAAAGGAGAGAAGCATGGGAGAATAGCAAAGTAGAAGGATCCAGAGGGTCCTAGAAACCTACAAGTAGAACAGTATGATAGGCAGATTTGGGTCCAGGGGTCCCGCTCAAACTAAGGCACCAGCCAAGGACAATACAGGTGGTAAACTTTAAACCCTTACCCAGATCTAGCCAATGGTCAGAATATTCTCCACAGTCAAGTGGAGAGTGGGATATGACTTTCTCAAGTACTATGGTGCCTCACATTTGACCATGTCCCCTTGAGAGGGAGACCTGGCGGCACTTAGAGGAAGGACAGGAGGTTACCAAGAAGAGACTTGATACCCTATGAGCATATACAGGGGTAGGTAATCCCCCTCAGGAACAGTCATAGGGGAGGGGAATAAGGGGAAAATGGGAGGGAGGGAAGAATGGGAGGATACAAGGGATGGGATAACTGTTGAGAGGTAACAAGAATAAATTAATAAAATAAATAAATTTTAAAAAATAAAAAACAAAAAAATTGAAAAAAAAAGACAGTTGGGGCCACATGTTTCTTTATCATGGGTGTGTAACACCTACATACTTGATATTATCCCTAGTCTCTGAGCACAAAATGATAGCATGCTTCCTCCTTCAGCTTATTTTGCTCTACAAACGAAATATGTGTCCGTGTTACCAAATGCCCTGAAGGGCAAAATTATATCCTGCTGAGTACAAACCTTGAACTAGGTCATAAACATGAACTAACTAATGTTGCAAAAATGCTGGTAGACCTGAAGTACTACTTTGAGAATAGGAAAATATAAGCACCTTCTCTGGGAGCTTATTTACTTACCTAAAATAGGAAAATTATCCATGTCTTTCTTCATCATACTCTACAGAGAGTAAAACAGTTAGCATAGTACTTGGACTATAGTAAATATTCATTTATTCTTTAATAATGTACATTACTGTTAATAAGAATCCACTATTATGAGTTCTTTCTATGAGTCAGATTTTAGCAGAAGTAAAGAAGAATAAAATAATTGCATAGTAAATAAGCTTGATTGGATCTACATACATAACTTTGTGCTGAAGCATGTAACTAGTAAGATTAAATTGGCCTTTCCTCCAGTACCATGTTATTCAACTCAAGGGTGCTCCATCTTCCTTCATGCGAAGCATAGGTGCTCATCTACCGGGAAGTCTGAAGAGTAGTTAATGATATGTATATAATTTTTTAAGTGCTTTGGGAGTTTTCTGTGTGCATATAAGTTCTTTGTAAACATTTGTCTATGGGGAGGTCTGAAATGATGATTCCTTCCTACCCCCTTACTTTGATTTATAATTTCTTGTAGGCAATACAAATTATAATTGTCTGTTTAGTTAGAAAATGAAAGAAGCCCAACATAGAAAAGAGTAAAAATAAAAGAGAGATTGAAATATGAAGCAGACTCAAATTATTTTTATTACAGTCAGTGTTACAGTTTTATTTTAATTTATAAAGAATTTAAAGGGACATATTTAAGCTAGAAGACCTATCTATTTAGGCAGTATATTGATGACTTTCAGTTGCTTTTCAACTTTTTTATACCTTGTTTATGGTTTAGATTCTTTTACTTCTAGTACCAATCTGTATCTCAATCTGCCTTTATGAAATTTGATTGCAGTTGAAATGATTTGTCATTTATACCAGTGTGAATTTAGTAGCATCAACCTAAGTCCAAAAGCTCTAAAATCTCATAGCATCTCATGGCATCTCATAGCCATCACATTGGTGTTTCCACAATCTTGCAAACCAGAAATGCGTGAGATTCTCTCCTCCATCATTTGTATGTATTCTGTTGGTGATGGTTACCTCTGGGGTTCCTGTCCTCTTCTCTAACTTTTCCATCTCCAAGATTTTCTTAGTGTGTGGGTTTTCTAATTGATTCTATTTCCATTTCAGGTTCTGAAGAGTTTTATTAAATTTCTTCACCCATTTGATTGTATTTTCCTTTATTTCATTGATGACCTTTATTTGTTTGATAGTATTTTCCTGTATTTCTTTGAGGGATTTGTTTCCTATTTATATGCCTCTAACATCTTAATAAATATAGACTTAAGGTCCTTCGCCTGTGTTTCAACTGTAGTTGAATATCCAGTGGGTTGGGGTGTGTGTGTGTGTGTGTGTGTGTGTGTGTGTGTGTGTGTGTGTGTGCGCGCGCGCGCGCGCTTTAGCCATCTGGTTGTCCATGGTGTTGGCTGTTTGTTCCTGAAACCTGCTGAGTTTCTCAGGCTTTTGTAATCCAGTGAGGTCCTGCTGGACTCCTCAAGGCCTATAATAGAGCTGAACTGAAGACATGATCTACATCTCTCTGGAATATGGAACGGCGGAAAGGTCCAAAGGAACATGAATGGGTGCATTTTTTGGAGTCAGCTGGGCAGCAGGTTTCTCTCCAAGTGGACACTGTGCTCCTAGCATTCAGATTCAGCTGGACTTCTCCCTCTGTCTTGGACCTGTGACCCTATATGCTACTATTGTCCAGTTGGTCTCCCCTAAGGGATCAGTGGAACCATGGATTGGAGGTCAGGGTGCTTTCTCTGCTATCTGGGTGCTGGCTTTAGGGAAGTAAGAGGAATCTGAGGTCTGATTGCTGAAGCTGAGCGCCCTGGAACTGTGGACCTATGCTCAAGAAGGCATAAAGAACAAGAGGTGCAAAAAACCCCTGGCCAAAACATTGAATCATATAACATTCTGCTGGGCAGACTTTAAATACACTTTTCACCATTCCTGAATGTGTGAGAGAAATGCAGAATATACGGAGTGATTCTTTTCTATTTTTTATTTTTGGCTTTTTGAGACAGGGATTCTCTGTGTAGCCTTGGGAATCCTGGACTCACTTTGTAGACCAGGCTGGTTCATAGACCACCTGCCTCTGCTTCCCTGAGTGCTGGCATTACAGGTGTACACCATGGAACACAGCTAATTAGTAATTCTTAAGCTCTACATTGCATTTACTCCGGCTGCCATTTTTGACCCTATCAAAAAGTCAGATGACAACACTACCTTGGTTAATTTTATTATTCACTGGACTCAATTTTGCCTATTAATCATTATTACTGGTGCCTATGACATATTTTGAAACTTAAATCTCTATACTACAATGTACTCATTAATATGTATCAAAATCACCTGATTGTCCCATTCACAGTTTCTGATTCAGGGGTCTTGTTGGTGCTTGATTTTTCCATTTCCAATAAGCCCTGAGAGATACTGAATCTCGGACTTTGCTCAAGGGGTCAGCCAGAGGACATCTTTGAGTCAAGCTCTGCTGTTGTCCACAGCAGTAGGCATCCTAAGTATGAGGAGCATTTGATTGTGGCTGGTCTCAACTGGTATGTGCTGGGAAGATCAATAACACATCATTCTTTAATAAAGCAAACTATATTAATGCTTTTTATTAATTAAGTTTTGAAGTAATAATTTTCACAGTTTAGATTTAATTAAATATATTATCAAAATTAATTTCACCCTTAATCCATTTGATTTGGTTCTAATTTACTTCTTAATGTGGCTGCTACAAAGGCTGTGATTATATATGTAGTTCATACTTCATTGCTTTTAGAGAGTATGGGGTTGGAGAAGCAAAGAAATTTTACCTTTTGATTTAGATTTGACCTGAAAGTACCAGTTTGTACCTCAGCACTTGTCACATATTTTAAGGTATAAATTATACAGTATCTAACCTCTTATGTGTCTTTCAGCAATAATCATATATCTTGTTATATTCTTGAAATCAAGCTGGTAAGATGACTTAATCAGTAAAAGAAATTGTGGCCTGAGATAAGTCCCTGGAACCCACTCAGTGGAAAGAGAAATGGACTCCTAAAAACTGTCCTGTCAAGTTCACAAATGTGCCACAGCATGCATAATCCCACACATACACAAAATAAACCCTAAATCAGTCAACCAATAATAAGATACAGTAATTATTTTAAAACAGACTTAATATTATAATAACAAAATAAGTTTCTAATAAGTTTAAAAGTTAAACATTTTCCCTAATTTTTAAAGCTCAGTGCCTGTCTTTTCTTCAATTGGTGTGACTTGCCCTTGAATAACCCTATAAAAGGCTATGTTTTCAATGTGTATTTGTCTTCCAATCCTCTCACTTTTTACCTGTAGCAAATATGAGACAGAAGTAAAAACAAATGGTAGTATTCCCAGTCTAAACACCTTGTAATGTTTAAGCAATAACAACACAAGAGATTGAACAGACACTGCTCTGGAACTCCAATTTTGTCAGACCTTACTTGGGTCCTACAATTTCTTCACATTTTTATATTTAAAAGCAAAACATAATTGGGACTGGAGATGGCTAAGCAGTTAAGAATACATGTTGCTTTTACAAAGGACCTGGTTCTATTCCCAGCACCTATATGACAGCTCACAAACATCTGTAACTCCAGTCCCAAGGGATCCAACATCCTCATCTTACCTACATGGACACTTCACACAGATGGTACATATATATTCATTCAGGCAAACACTCATACCCATAAAGTGAAGTAAATCTAAACATTTTCAAAGCTTATAAAAAAGTATAATGCATACAAGAACATGCTCTCAAAAACTAACTAGGAAAAAATCAGGTAACATGTCCTGCATGACATTCATTCTTAGGACAGAAGGTCCTGAAGTTCTCAAAATGCTGTTTATTAAATCTTTCAAATGGTGCATGATGTTGTGAATAACTTTTCAATCTCACTTTTTATCTTGGTTGTTAAACCACGTTAACTAATTGTAAAACTAAGAATTTATACTTATCTTCAAAGAATCCATTGCTGTGCTTATTTTCTTGAGTTATTTTAGAAATATCATATTGTGCCTAGCTTTTGTACGGTAACATAATCTTGACTCTCTGACCTTATGGCATGCTTTTAATTTTGTTTCCCAATCATAGACCATTCTTTTTACACCATTTTACCTTGCAGTAATGTTAAGTAAATATGGATTACAGAAAGGCTCACAACTTTTGGCTATAAATGAAATGAAACAAACTCATCCAAGCAGGATCTACCAGGATACATGGAAAGCATTCCTTGAGTGTTATCTTTAATATAAAGATAGAATGAAACTGCTACTCCATGGATTACATGTGGAGTTTATCCTAAAAGTTACTGGATTTTGTTGTTTTTAATTTAAAAACTTATTGTGTTCAATATAGGATTTTATTAGTATATGCTAACAAATATACATAAAGAATTGACTTAACATATTCTGCTTGCCAAGACAAGTTGTCATCACCTTTGAAAATGCATATCCTTTCAAAAGAAACACTATGCAATTTGGGCTGCTCAGAGGGTTTTCTTAAGTATATAACTTCCTTTGAGGATAAAGAACCCTAAAGAAGTTGATTCCTGGGTCGATTTCACTCAAATCCAAATGGGAAAACCACAATTAGAATTTTCATTTTGTCCAGGGGTGGTTTTCAGATTGTAGTTCAAAGAATAGTCCTACAGTAATAAGACAATGAGTAATATGGAGGAATGGATAAGTATAATGTACGTTTTCTGCTTTTAGACTTAAGTTTAATAGCTATATGGTCAGTGTATTTTTTTAAATACACTGATTCAAAAATATTTTATGCACACAATAATGCCTAGCATAAAACAAATGATGTATGTAAATTCTATAGCTTCAGAAGACTCTAAATAGGCACTGTGTGTCCTGCCTAGTCACTTCCTCTTTCATTTAAAGTGAGGTTATAAAATGAAGTAAAACAGTTTCAGCAATTGAACCAGGAATCACAAACAGAGGACTCTGTTTCATTCTCCATGGTCATGCTGCTGATGTACTGAAATAAGGTGATTACAGTGTAAAAGTTCTGTGATGTCATAAGCCTGAAGAATTTAAGAGCAAAAGAAGAGAACAGTCAGTTTACTTATAGGCTTTCATCTTCTTTTTCATTTTCTTCCTTTCCTAGCTTCCAGAACTCCTATCTCTCCTCACTGCTTGAACTCTCTCCACCCCATTTAACTCTTTATATTTCATATAAAGAGAACATTTTCTGATAACACTAGTGTCACAGATTTTTTTAAAAGTATAATAATTAGACTTGATCACCTGTTTTTTATTCTTACCAATTAGTTCTTTTTTATGTTAAAATTAAAAAATGAAAACACAATCAAAATTTGAGAAAATTAGAAGAATGAGCTAGGGAAATGTGTTATTTTGACCATAACTCAAAGTGAATAGGGTTTTCTAGGTAGACAAACTAATCTTGAACCATATCTGAGAAACTAGAATATGAGATTGACATTTTACTTTTGTCAACATTCATATACCAGTGGGTTTGGTGGGTAAAGGCAGTTGGCACTGACTCTGATAACCCACATTAGATTGTAAGGACACACATCGTAGAAATAAAAAACTGTTTCTCTTAAGTTGTCGTCTTACCACCACATGTGTACTGTAGCATCTACACACACACACACACACACACACACACACTACACACTACACAATAAAAATGCTTGGAGAACTAAAGGAACACACAGCAACCATAAAATGGGCATAAATTGTTAAGAATTAAGAACCCATAAGGTTTTTGTTTTTGCTGTTTGCTGGTTGGTTCTAAAAAACCAATAGAAACTAAAATTTCAGTGCCAAATTCTATGAGTTAATGAATTCATAGTGAATAATTACTGGAAGCTGTTCCCTGAAATGTTCCTGGGGAAGGAGTACATAGAGGAAACAAGGGGTTACTCTCTAATGTCTGATTTGTAAAACAGTCACAAAAAAAGTGAGTTTTGAATAGGACGGTTTATTGAGCTGTCCAAACGCATAAACAAATGACTTGTAAACAGGTATATTCTTTTTATACATGAATTACTTGAAAATGCATGTTTGTTCTTTGGGCTCTATATTTATTAGCATAGGAAGTATGAAGTACGTTTGCTCTTTAGTTTGCAAACTCATTAAAAAGAAAGCAACACAGAATTTAGATTGCCTAAAGACTTAAAGTATTAACCATCTAGGCAGGAGTCTTGGGGCCTATTTTTGTACTAAAGAATAAGAACAATTCTTGGTCTTCTGTTTGCTTCAGGGAACCAAGGGAAATGTGAAGAAACACAAAGTAATGCCTGCAAGAGCAGGTGGACGGAAGGTCCCACCTGCATAATGGCAAATTTGTTCAGCTGCTTCCAATTTCTTTTTACCCATACTTCTTAAAATATAGCGTGAAGTTAATCCTTTTAATGGCAACATGAGAAATTTGCCACTGATAAACCTGTTTGTACGCTCTCATTCTTTCTTTACTGATAGGTGTTCTGAGTCAATGCTTGTCTTTCATTAAAAAAACTAAAGTTTGAATTTATTGACCACTATTTCAAATAAATGTCCAGTTCCTTTACATACTCTCATTTAATTGTAGTTTCATATTCTCTTTGAGCCCTCTTATAAGTGACAAAACTGAGACTAACATCCAGAGAAATGATATGACACAATCAGAGTCACACTGTTCTGAGAGTAATACAAGGTGATCCATTACAAGTATTTCTACTACTAATCCAGCTTCCCCTGCCTATGGGAAAATGTCACATAAAATTCCTACATGCCACAGAGCCTGAGTAAAGGCAATAACAAGACTTGAAATTAGTCAGTTTCCCTCCCTTATTAAAAATTGTATCTCCCACATAAATTCATAAAATATACATATTAATGCAATGCCATGATATTTTAATATGTGTACTCATTGTGTGATGGCTAAATGGGATCAGGTATTTCTACCCTCTTAAAGATTTCTTATTCTAATTTCTGTATGAGAAAAACATTTGGAATCCTTTTAACTTCTTGAGATGTACAGTACTCCATCATCTTGTAATTCAGCCTACTATCTAATAGAACAATAGAATTTCTTGCCTTTACTGACTGTCCCTTAGTACCCATTTGATTGGAATTTTTGGCAGCATTCTGTTTGTTCAGAACCCAATCCACAGGTGCAAACAGAAATGCAGTTGCTTTTTGTGTCTTACAATTTGCATTTTCCTAATATATCACAGCTATTCCTCTTTAAGGTTCTTGTCCACATTGCATGATTTTAGCTTCAAAGAAAAAAGAGCTCCACTGTCACTGCTTTTTTATCTTCAAGGAAATCAGGGGCCAATCTCAAGATTTCCTGTATAAACTGATAAAAGCTAAGGCTAAGGGGAAGAATTGGTAGATATAAGAGAAACAACCAAAAACATCTGAAAGAGGCCAGATCATAGACAGAGGAAGAGAAGTAGACTGAACATGGCCATCAGACTGGACCTGGCAATGAGAGAAGCAGGCACAGAACAGAGAGAGAGAGAGAGAGAGAGAGAGAGAGAGAGAGAGAGAAAAGAGGGGAGACAAAAGAATGAGGTAGAGAAAGCAAGAAAGAGAAAGGGTAGACAAAAAGAGAAAGGAGGAAGGAGACAGAAAGAGCATATCAAAAATAACAGGATTATAAGGGTGATAATGAAGCAAAGCAGAGAAAAACTGGGAGGAGATGAGAAGGGCTAGGATGCTAGCATGGACTTTGAAATATGCAGCAGGTATATGTGATCCCAAAGAAACCTGGAAGCCAGCATGCACTTTGGTATGCTAATAGGTACTACAGGTAGTCTCTTTTGCCTTTTGGAATTTTTGGACATGTCCTTTGGACATGACAATTCCATCTTCATTCTTTTCTAAGGTTCATGGTTCTCTAGGAGAGCTTATCAAAGAAATGTTAATGCAGAATGGAGAATGACATGCCACCCTTCCATTCCGAAAGCCCCAGTGCACATTTGGACCAACACGTTATGAGGTTACTCAGAGTCTGTAAATTTATAAGCACCAATTCCCATAAATGTGCTATAGACATCTATAAATAGGGAAAAGTACAAGCTGTAACTTTATCTCTAATATCTTCTGGCTGGTCAGGTTGCTGCCTTTCTGTTCTTACTGTTCTCCCTACCCTACACAAACCCTCAAAAATATGTTTTTTCTAAGTTCCTCCATCCTTTTAATACTCTATATTTCTCACCAAGCTGGGTCAGCTATGAACAGAGAACTTCCCACATGCCCTGGAACACAATGGAGATAATTGGATCTTTAGGGCTCCTGTCTTCCTCCTAGAAGTGGAACGCTGTGCAGGAAGAAGATTCTGCCTTTCTCATTTGCAAAATTGACACATAGACAAAGCAGCTTAACAGGTTTTGAGACTTTGATAAATAAGTGTCTGCAAAATATGTCTATCCTCACAAATGTTCCTTTGTTCTTGTCCCCTAAAATTCCTCCTCCTTCCTTGCTTTATTGTCTCAAGTATGAGATATGTGTTTCTTTGTTAGGTGATAAATCTTGGTCATCATTCAAATTTCCATGGATATATTGGTATAGTCAGTGCTGTGTCTAGAGTCTCTAAAAACGCAGATGTTTTCCTTTTTTGTTCTGGACTGGTAGGACTCTGAGACTAGTTAGTACAATTTTACTCACTTCCAACAAAATTAATGCAACCAATTTATTTGTGTGGTCTCAAGGGTGGAAGAGAAAGGAAAAATAAATTTTTCTTTTCTCCAGCATTTCAGAGCTCCCAAAGAATTTTCATACTTGAAATAAATTTCTTTCTACTTATTGGTGTCGTTATTCCAAAACCAAGCCAAATATTCCTGCTCTTAGTATGGAGTTCACTCAGATCTATTTCATTTTTTAAACATTCTTTAACCTTGACATTTCTGAACATTTTCCTGAGGAAAATCCAGCTACTTACAGATACATATAAGAGTAATAGCAAACAAATAAATTAATCCCTACTAAGGTATGAATGACTACTAACCATAAAACTTTTATTTGAACAGTTAACTTTCATAAAAAAAATTTATCTAAGGAAATTATACTGTTAGATTGGTGAAATTCCATAGCTATAGTAAAAGCAGTAAAAAAGTAAACAAGACTAAGGAAAATCCTCCTGACTAATAAAGAACTAGGCCTATCTCCCTCAAATCCATGGGTTCTGTCAAGTTATTTTCTCCACATAACTTGTACTGTTTTGTAAAACACACATTTCTATGGTTTTTCTGCCTGATGTTTTCATTTTCTTATCAATACTACCAACTTGACACTGTATTTTTCCGTGAGACTCCATGAGCAAGCAAGAATATAAATTGGGACTGATGACTCTCACAGAAAGTAGTCCTAAGCTTGTAAATGCAAAACATCCAGGCCACTTGCCATTTACTCAAGAATTTTCCACTCTTGGTCATGGGAACTTCATCTGTCAAATGAGGAGGATATGTCAAGATGATTAAAGTGTCAAATCACATTTCCAAAGTTCCAAAACTACTTGGAAAAGTTATAAAGATTTCACAGAAAATATGACACATGGAGTATAGGAAGGAAAAGATAACAAGGGTGGAACTAGACACTTGAAGGGACATAATAGCTTTAACTATTCAGGAAATATAAGACATTCCCTTCTCTTCCTGCCTGTTACTATGGCAAATCCAGGCAGTGAAGACCTCTGCTTTTACTTTAATAGATAAGAGTGTAAATGCCAACACAACTATACTGGGAAGAATAATAAAATCATATTTCTTTTCCTATTCTTTCCTGGGGCATCTCTTACTCCTGGAATACACAGCCACGGGCACTATGTTTGTCGGCTAGGTCTTGGTAGGGGTTCGAAGTTTACTGCCTATATTCTCCTTGGCTGGTGCCTTAGTTTGAGGAGGACCCCAGGACCCAGATCTGCCTGTCATAAAATTCTTGTAGGTTTCCAGGACCCTGTGGATCCTACTATTTCCCCATTCTTCCATGCTACTCTCACCTAAAGTCTCAATAAGATGTCCTCTCCTCTGACCCACTTTCCTGGTAAGTAAAGTCTAGCCGATGAACAGGATATTCTCCACCAGTGAGTGGAGAGTGAGATCTGGCTCTCACATGAACTCTGGGGCTCATTTTTTGACCACATCCCCTGGATGGGGAGGCCTGTCGGCACTCAGAGGAAGGATAACAAGATACCAAGAAGAGACTCGATACTCTAAGAGCATACAAAGGGGGAGGAGATCTCCCTCAATTACAGACATGGGGAGGGGAGAAGGGAGGAAGTGGGAGGGAGGTAGGAATAGGAGGAAACAAGGGAAGAGCTAACAATCGAGATGTAATATGAATAAATTAATAAATTAATTAAAAAATTCAGTACTCAAAAAAAAAAGAATTAGACTATGACATCATAACTGAATATCTGCAATTAATATCATGGCATGCCAGGCTACCATCATCTAAGAGCACTCCAGCTCCACACACTGCCATGCTAGTCTTATAGCATCTCGACATTCCTCCCAGGACTTCTGGAAGGAATTACGTCATACATAATGTGTGGATTTTCAAAATCACATAAATGAATAGATTAAGTGTTGATCATGTGAAATGTTAGAGAAATATCCACAAAAGTCTCTGGAATTCCATTCTAAGATCCTGAATATCTGAATACCATAAACAATTGCCCCTGTTCTCCAGGCCTAACTACAGACATGACTTGGAAATAATCCTAGCCTAATCTGTTCATTTAAAATCCCTCCTACCCAAATAGCAAACTATTATTTAAATAGCTAACCTCGGTAGTAACTCTAGAAAGGGCCAATAGGAATGAAAGTCCAGAAAGGTGTTTTAGTAGACTGAGTTGGGAACTAAAACCAAACAGTTTCATCATGAAGCAGCCTGAAAAATCATGGAAGGAACTTTATTCCTCAAAACATTGAACACTCCTTACTATCCCCCACCCCCCACCCCCCGCTCTTAAATCTAATCCCACAGTGACCAAATGGTCAGTTACCAACAGCAGCTCACTGCTTAGGGGAGAATGCAAATGACTTCTATACCCAAGCAAAGATTAAGAGATGAAATAAATTGGTTGAAGAATGAGGTATGTATACATCACATTTTTAATGTTAAATATATGTTAACTAGCCCTGTTTATATCAGGAACCGCACTCAAATCATTCAGATTAGCTAATATAGTTTGGTAGTGTTTTCTAAGACTTAGATTGTTACCAATCAACTTGGAGGCTAGGGCTTGCCAACCTACACAAATTTATTATTTTTTTCCAAAGACTAAAAGTTGAATTATTAGACCTGTGAGTAAGAATTAAAATTGTTTATTTGCAACAGGAACTTACACTTTACAAATAAAATCTTTATTTTCTCCAGGTGCATTTTGAATAGAGTCAGAGTCCAATTCACCCCAAAAGAGCAACATGATCTTTAACTCCTCTACTGAAGATGGAATTAAAAGGATCCAAGATGACTGCCCCAATGCTGGCAGGCACAATTACATATTTGTCATGATCCCTGCTCTCTACAGCATGATCTTTGTAATGGGAATATTTGGAAACAGCTTGGTGGTAATTGTCATTTACTTTTACATGAAGCTCAATACTGTGGCCAGTGTTTTTCTTCTGAATCTTGCTCTGGCTGATTTATGCTTTTTGTTGACTCTGCCACTCTGGGCAGTCTATACTGCTATGGAATACCGCTGGCCCTTTGGCAATTACCTATGCAAAATTGCTTCAGCCAGCGTCAGTTTCAACCTCTATGCCAGTGTGTTCTTGCTCACCTGTCTCAGCATTGATCGCTACCTGGCTATTGTCCACCCAATGAAGTCTCGCCTCCGCCGCACGATGCTTGTAGCCAAAGCCACTTGCATCATCATCTGGCTGCTGGCTGGCTTGGCCAGTTTGCCAGCTGTCATACACCGAAATGTGTTTTTCATCGAGAACACCAATATCACAGTTTGTGCTTTCCATTATGAATCTCAGAACTCAACACTCCCCGTTGGAATGGGCCTAACAAAGAACATCCTGGGCTTCATGTTCCCTTTTCTTATCATTCTCACCAGCTATACTCTTATTTGGAAAGCCCTAAAGAAGGCTTATAAAATTCAAAAGAACAAGACAAGAAATGATGACATCTTCAGGATCATTATGGCGATTGTGCTTTTCTTTTTCTTTTCATGGTGTCCCCACCAAATATTTACTTTTCTGGATGTGCTCATTCAACTGGGCATCATCCATGATTGTAAAATTGCTGACATTGTGGACACTGCCATGCCCATCACCATCTGCATAGCTTATTTTAACAATTGCCTGAATCCTTTGTTTTATGGCTTTCTGGGGAAAAAATTTAAAAAATATTTCCTCCAGCTTCTGAAATTCATTCCCCCAAAGGCCGAGTCCCATGTAGGCTTGTCAGCAAAAATGAGCAGTATTTCCTACCACCCTTCAGATAACATGAGCTCATTCGCCAAGAACCCTGCATCTTGTGTTGAGGTGGAGTGAGGGAGTTCAAAGCCTGTTAGTGACTTGTTGCTCTGACAGCAGAAGCCAGAGAAACATCTGGCTAGACAGCTCACTACCAAAAGAACATTCATCACCCACCCCTTTCAGGACTGAAGTAGAGAGTAGTTTCAGTGGACTGCTCATGCTTCTTAAAGCACTAAGCAAATGCTTTTCTTTCTCTTTAGGGCAAGTCAGAGCAAAGCCAATGTTCACCACCTTTTTCATTGACTGAATAATAACTTCTCTAAGGACGATTTCATAAATTGAGTGACTGTACTGATTTTGAAAACAAAAACACGCTGTCAGAAATGCAATGTCTCCAGTCCCCCTCTCAATTCTATTACTTTTGCTTTCCACATTAAGACATTTAGATTGTATTAGATATGTAGACAAACAAAAAGGATATGGAAGGTTAATAGTTTCCAAAGGGTGGGGAAGCTTTCCATCTCTTTAGCTACTATGTGACTATGACACCATTGTCCCTGCAACTGCACATTTTGTGCTAAGATTTACAAGACAGTAGTCTTGAAGGTTCAAAACTTTTTGTGAAGTTCAGCGAATGTCTTATGAATTTACACTGCCAAAACAATGCGCACAAACAGTTTACCTTGCAAATAGTATTACTGCAAACATATTCCAAAGCCAAACTGCTTGTAAAGTTATGATTCTGTCCCAGGTAATTGTGTCTTCCTAGTTGGACCAGTTTTATTTCATATCTAAGAAATGTATAGTCTTTCTTAAGCCGAGTTATCATAAAATATGTGTTACAATTCTAAAAGTGTATATATTCTAAGTATATATGTGTAGCTGTATCTCTAAGCTATTGTTTGATTAAAGTTAAACAAAGTTACATTTATCTTGAAGTAAAATTTTATCATAATGGGTGGTAGCACAGGCCTTTAATCCAAGTACTCAGGAAGCAGAAGAAGGCAGATCTCTCTATTCAAGGCCACCTTGGTTTACAGAGAGTCCCAGGACAGCCAAGGATATACAGAGATACCAAGTCTCAAACCCCCCTCCAAAATTATCATAATGTATTTAATCTCTCTACTTAAAATATATACTGATATTAAAAATTAAAGCATGAATAAACTTGAAGATATTTTAAGCTTGATTTAATTATAACTTAATTTGGGCATATATACACATATACATATGTATACATATGTATAAACATATATATGTGTGTACATATACATATATATATATTATCATTACACTTATTTATTGTGGTGCACACACACCACAGCACACATGTGGAGGTCAGAGGATAACTTCTGGGAGTCTGTTCTTTCTATCTACCATGTGGGTTAACAGGATCCAACTTCAGGCACTACACTTGGAGGCAAGCATCTTTACCTACTGAACCACTTCAGTGGTGCTATACATCTTTAAGTCTTACTTTTGAAAGGATATAGAAGAATATACTTCATTCTAATAAATAACATGTAATAAACACATCCTTTTCAAATTTTCAAAGTTATTCTGTATAACAGCAAAAGCATCCACTATTTATAATACAAAATAATACATCATATTAACTAAAAATTTTTTTGTATTTTTTTATTTATTCTTGTTACATCTCAATGGTTATCCCATCCCTTGTATCCTCCCATTTTTCCCTCCCTCCCATTTTCCCCTTACTCTCCTCCCCTATGACTGTGCCTAAGGGGGACTTCCTCCCCCTTTATATGCTCATAGGGTATCAAGTCTCTTCTTGATAACCTGCTATCCTTCCTCTGAGTGCCACCAGGTCTCCCCCTCCAGGGGACATGGTCAAATATGAGGCACCAGAGTACATGTGAAAGTCAGACCCCACTCTACACTCAACTGTGGAGAACGTCCTGTCCATTGGCTAGATCTGGGTAGGGGTTTGAAGTTTAGAGCCTGTATTGTCCTCGGCTGGTGCCGTAGTTTGAGCGGGACTCCTAGGCCCAAATCTGCCTATCATAATGTTCTTCTTGTAGGTTTCTAGGACCCTCTGGATCCTTCTACTTTGCTATTCTCCCATGCGTCTCTCATCTAGAGTCCCAGTAGGATGTCCTCCCCTCTGTCCTAGTTTCCTGGTAAGTGAAGACTTTCATGGGACATGACCCTTGGGTTAACCCAGAAGCAGAAAGAGTCAAATGGTATATACTCACTTATATCTGCATAATAACTAAAATTTTTAATACTTGGATTTGTCTAATTACATACATGATCACTATAGAAAATTTTAGAAAATATATGAAAATGATAAGCTAATAAAAGTCTTATTCAGCGACCCAATGTAAAAATGATGACATTTTCACTTACCAGGAAAGTGGGACAGAGGGGAGGACATCCTATTGGGACTCTAGGTGAGAGAATTATGGGAGAATGGGAAAATAGAAGGATCCAGAGGGTCCTAGAAATCTACAAGAAGAACATTATGATGGGTGGATCTGGGCCCAGGAGTACTGCTAAAACTATGGCACTAGCCAAGGAAAATACAGCAGTAAACTTCAAACCCCTACCCAGATCTAGCCAATGGACAGAACATTCTTCACAATTGAGTAGAGAGTGGGATCTGACTTTCACACAAACTCTGGTGCCCCATATTTGACCACATCCCGTTGATGGGGAGGCCTGATGGCACTCAAAAGGAGGATAGCAGGCTACCAAGAACAGACTTGATACCCTATGATCATATACAGGGGTAAGAGGTCCCCTCATTCACAGTCACAGGAGAGGGGAGTAAGGGAAAATGGGAGGGAGGAATGGAAGGATACAAGGGATGAGATAACACTTGAGATGTAATATGAATAAATTAATAAAATATATTTTAAAAATGATGACATTTAACCTTTCAATCTATTTGCTTTTGGATATATTGTGCTAATGTATACATAAGTTTTTTATTAAGTGATTTATTTTTTACATATATATTTATATTGTTACACATATATACTATAAATTACCTATGGCAAGAAGAACCATAACACAATCAGGAATTATATCAATGTTACATTCATAGTGCTTTGGCTATTTGTATTTGACAGCCTTGAAGAAAACATCTTTTCTAACTTGGTGCGTGTAAAATTCTGAATGTAAATCAATATTTATCATACCTCATCCTTATCAACCTAAAACATCTATCTAGACCTAAAAAGATCTTAACCCCTAAACAACTAAGCTTACTTGTAAAACTAAATTATCTGGTCTTCAACCCTATCAGACTTGAGAAGGAATAAAATTGATTACCTGAGTATACTAGGAGCAAAGCTTAGTAGCAAACTGTCTCTGTCATCTTCTCATTTGGAAAGGTACACACAAGTTATTACATGAACCATAATATGCATAGAGCTTTACTTTTTTATAGCATGCTTGCATTTTTACCCTAATAATTTTTTCTTCAAGCACTGTAATATTTGACTCTTATCAAACAAAGACATTCCTTCATGTAATTGGGTAATTACCAATGTGGAACCCTTTGTTTTGTTTGTTTTGTTTTGCTTTCAATATTGTAAGTTTTACTGAAATGAGCATCTAAACACATGACTATGATAGATTTCTGATTTTTAACAGTTTAAATTACTATAGAGAGCATACAGTTGCAAATATTACTCAGTGTTTTATAAAACATATAAAACAATTTATAATATTACCAACTGATTCAATAACATGAGAAATCTATAAAATTTCTCAGAAATTAGTTTATTATAAACATCCACAGGCCACATGTAATTATGAGAACTTAACTGCATCTGAAGAACATACTGTAACATAGTGTTTCTATCTGGTAATTGCATCATTCCTCAAACTAGAGGTCCCCTCAACTGTTCAAGAGGTCTACATAAGGCTTAGATACACACTCTTCTCCAAAAATGCACAGGTAGAACCTTCATCAGCAGTCTCTTATGTTCCTTCTCATTGCATAAAGAGTTAAATTCTGAATAGGTGGTGACATATGCCTCATGTTATATTTATTGGAGTATTTAAAATTTTTCTAATATGCTGCCTGTCATTTGCCAATGTTCTTTTATTTTAGAAAGAGTCACCTCCAAATATTAAATTCTATTTTACCACAAATTATAGGGTAGACTTACTTCTACTTGAAAGATCCTTCTAGTCAATGTTACAACATCTTTTTTTCAATTGTTATTATGCCTCAAGTGGTCATGTTTGATAACCCACTGGCTTTGATATTTGATAAAATTTCTTGAAGGCAATTATAGTTATATAATCCCTTATCTCATATATTAACAAGTATGAAGACATGTTACATGCCTCCCTTTTTTCAGTTTTAGCAAATTGCTCTGGTAAAATGGTAGGCTAATAGGAGACTTTTATCTCTTCCTTGTTTTCATATCTAGCCCAGTGCCATCCATTCTTCTGCAGCAGAACACCTGCTTTCACATCCCCTACTCCTGCATCTGTTTCTAGTGGAACACATAAATCTCCCCCACTTCATAAACCCTGTTCCCCAGTTCAGTGCTTGACCTCAGTCCTCAACTCCAGCAAGTACTTCCTGGATCATATTTGCACACTGACAGAAAAAGCAAGAAGGCCAATGGTAGACCCACACCTTTCCCTCCATTGCCCCAATTTCAATCCCCAGGCTCACACCTACCTGTATAGCAGACTTTCTACTATGGCCTCTTCTCATTCTTTGTCCTTATTCTTAGTGGAAAAAGCAAATTCTGTTGTAACAACCTGCATTTCTCCCTTCTGTGGCAATCCTAAGTACACTCCATCTAGCCCATCCCCATTCTTAAATGTAAGTTTCCAATACCGATAAACACATGTTACCAGAAACTCCCAGTGGCCACACCTATCAGGACTTCAGAATTTCCTACCAGACAACACAAAGCCTCTTCTCCTGAGAATCACAGAGGGTAACAGACACAAATGAACAAATCCCCCACCCAGCAAAGACAAAACACACATTGGCACCTAGAATTACAATGTTCCCAATCCCAGATGAACAGATAACAGCATAAAAGCACAATCAGTAACATCCAGGGCAATATGTATTTACTAGAGCCTGGCAACCCTACTACAGCAGACCCTGATTAAACCAACAGAAACACAAGGGGGAAAAGTTGTAAAATAGTCTTTATAAATATGGTAGAGATACTTTAAAGGAAATGATTAATCCCTTAAATATGTCTTTGAAAACACAGACGGTGGAAGGAAATCAATAAAGCAGTTCAAGGTATGAAAGTGGAAAGAGAAACAAAAAGGAAAACTCAAGCTGAGGAAAATCTAGAAATAATAAATGTAGAAACTCAAACAGGAACCTCAGAGGCAAGTACTACAAACAACAGTACAGGATCTGGATAGAAGATACTCAGACATTAAAGATGTGGTAGAAGAATAACTCAAAAAAATAAAATATTAAGTCTAAAAATCTCCTTGCACAAAAACATCTAGGAAAACTGGGACACTATGAAAAGACCAAATCTAGGAATAATGGGAATAGAGGAAGGAGAAGAAACATAGGACTAAATCACAGAAAACATTTTCATCAGAATCGTAGGAAAAAAATGCTGGCCTAAAATAGGAGATGTCTGTGAATGTATAAGAGGCATACAGAACACCAGATAGACTGGACCAGGAAAAATGTACCCGCAACACATGATAATTAAAATGCTGAGGAAATATTAATATCTACAAGGGAAAAAGAAGACCAACTACCATATAAAGAAAGACCTATTAGGATTTACACATGATTTCTCAGTGGAGACTCTAAAATTCAGAAAGACCTGGAGAGATGTGCTGCAGACTCTAGCTAAGATAACACAGATGCTGTCCCAATCTGCGAGACAGTCAATGGGAGACCCTAGAAATGGAGAAGAAGGGGGACATGGAGGGGTGCGATAAATGTAGACAAGATAGTAAGCGAGGTTGCTATGGATACCTAACTGTAAAATGTTCCAGCAGTTATCTACCTTTACAGCTGCTGTAATCACAGAAAGGAGAAAAGTTCCAGAAAGGGAGAAGTTGTAAAAAGTCTGGTTAGTCAAGCAAACAGCTCTCAGAGCTGCTGTTCCCAGAACAGGGTGGCCTCATGAGCAGCTGGCCTTTATTTGATCTTACCAGTAGTCTTACTGGGAAAGATAATTTATAGCCAGAATGGAGAAGCTCTTACTGGGAGCTTGGGGCTCTTAGAATGACCATTACCCACAAGATGCCAGCCCAGCAAAACTTTCTATCACTGTAGATGGGAAAATAAGACATTCCACGATAAAACAAAATTTAAGCAAATATCCATCTACAAATCCAGCCCTACAGAAGATGCTAGAAAGAAAAATTAAATCTAGAAGTAAACTATAACAACAACAAAAAACCCACAGGGAGTCTAGACCAGCAAATCAAAAGAGGGGAAACACATAAGCACACCAACAACAACAGCAACAACAAAAATAATAGGAATCAATAAATGCTGCTAATTGATAACTCTCAACAGCAGTACTTTCAATCCCCTAATAAAATAACACAGAATAAAAGAATAGATGCAAAACACATCTTAATGTCAAGGATAGACATCACCTCTAGGTGAAAGGATGAAAAGATATTCCAGCAAATGGATTAAGAAATGTGCTATTCTCATATCTGTCAAATAATAAGCCATTCTAAATTCTGACAAAATAGACTTCAAACCAAAGAAAATCATAAGAGATAGGTAAGGACACTACATAATCATCCAAGAAAAAAATCCACCAAGAGGACATATAAATTCTAACATCTATGCATCAAAGACAGTGGCCAAATATGATCTCTCACACACTGGTAGTAGGATAACTCAATATATGACTCTTATCAATAGGCAAATGATTCAAATGAACATGAACTAAATAGAGAAAGGTTGTAGTGGAGTTACCTGATATTATAAAGCAAATGGTCTTAACAGTATTTACAAAATATTTCAGCATGTATATACATATTTATGCTTCTCAGCAGCTCATGAAACTTTCTCTAAAATGGACCACATACTCAGACACAAACCAAGTCTCAATAAATAAAAGAAAATCAAAATAATAGTATGTATTCTCTGAGACCACTACAAATTAAGGCTGGATATCAACAACAACAGAACAAACAGAAGGCTTACAAATTTATGGAAACTGAACAATTTATTACTGAATGAAAATATATCCAGACAGAAATTAAGAAGGAAATCAAATACTTTTTAGAATTGAATTAAAATAAATACACAACATGCCCAAATTCATGGTACATAATAAAAGGTGTTCTAAGAGGCAAGTTGATGGCATTAAGGATCTACATTTTTAAAAAATGAAGAGATATGCTACAAGCAATTTAGAAGTACTCCTGAAAGTTCTAGTACAAAAAGAAAAATCATACCTAAAAGAAGTAGATGAAAAGAAATAGTAAAATTTGGGGCTTTGGGCTGGAGAGATTACTCAGCCATTAAAGGCTAGGCTCACAACCAAAAATAAAACTTGAGGCTGAAATTAATAAAGTAGAAAAATACAAAGAAGCAATGAAGCAAAGAACTAATTCTTTGAAAAATCAATAAGATTGACAAACTCTTATACAAGTTAACTAAAAATCAGAGGGAAACTGAAAATTTAGGAATGAAAAGTATGACATAACAACAGATGTTAAGGAATCCAAGAAAATCATAAGAACACACTTTAAAAACCTGTATTCCATCAAATTGAAAAGCCTGGAAGAAATAGGTAATTTATTCAATACACATCACTTACCAAAGTTAAATCAAGATCAGGTAAATAATTTAAACATATGTTTGACTCCTAGTAAGATACAAGCCTTTGTTATGTCTCTCCCAACCAAGAAGGGTCTAGGGTTTGATGGGTTTAGTGCAGAATTCTACTAGCATTTCAAAAAAAGAGTTAATGCAGTGTTTTATCCCCAGTGCACCACATTCACTATCTGGAGCTCAGCCTCCATCTCTAGAATCTTGTGGCCACCAGTGGGAAGATAGTTGAGACCCCTATGCACCAGCTTCCTGCGTACTGTATGCCCTTAGTCAAGCAGAGCAGCAGTGAGCCACTCACTATGCCCTGCCAGTTGTATCCTCCATCTACTGACCACAGCCCTACCAGCATTCCTAGAAACCAGCAAGGACCCCAGGTGAGAACCCTCGACCCACAGTTCCCAGCCTGTACTGTCCATCCAACAAACCTAGCAGTAGAGAGCCCACCCTGTCCCTGTGTAACCTACTTCCTGTCCAAAGCTCAGCCTCCATCCCTACAAGTTTGTGGCCACAGGTTTGTGATAAGATGTCTAGGCATCATCCCCATAACTTCTGGTAACCCCTGAAAGGGCACATTTGCAATGAGCTACACCCTGCCCTCTGCAAGCTCCATCTCTTAACAGTCACTGGTCATTAATATCTCTCAACATAAATGGTCCCATTTTTCCAATAAAAAGACACAGACTAACTGAATGGATGCATAAACAAGACCCAACATTCTTCTGCATTCAAGAAACACACCTCAGCCACAAGGAAAGACATTACCTCACAATAAAAGGCTGGAAAAAGGTATTCTAACAAGGGGAAACAGGAAGCAAGCTGATGTAGCCATTTTAATATCTAATAAAATAGACTTTCACCAAAATTAATAAAAAGAGATGAGGAAGGACACTTCATACTCATCAAAGGTAAAGTCAAACAAGATGACATCACAATTCTTAACATCTACACTCCCAATACGAGGGCACCCACATTTATAAAAGAAATATTAATAAAGCTTACGCCACACATTGACCCATACACAATATAGTGGAAGACTTCAACACTCTACTTTCACCAAAGTATAGATAAATGAAACAGAAACTAAATCGAGAAATAATGACACTAACCAATTTCATGAATCATATGGATATAACAGATATCTACAGAACTTTTCACCCAAACACAAAAGATTATGCCTTCTTCTCAGCACCTCATGGAATCGTCTCCAAAATTAATCATATAGTAGGTCACAAAACTAGCTCCAACAGATACAAGAAGATTGAAATAATATCTTTTATCGTATCAGATCACAGTGGACTAAAGCTGTACTTAAACAACAAAAGAAATAACAAAAAAGCCTACTCACACATAAAAACTAAACAACACTCTACTTAATGTCAACTGAGCCAGGGAAGATAAAGAAAGAAATTAAGGACTTCTTAAAATTCAATGAAAATGAAGGAACAACATACGCAAATTTGTGGGACTCATTGAAAGCAGTGCTAAGAGGAAAACTCATAGCACTAAGTGCTTTCATAAAGAAATTAGAAACATCTCACATAGGCAACTTGACAACACATCTGGAATCCCTAGGAAAAAAAGAAGCAGAAACACCCAAGAGTAGTAGATGGAAGCAAATAATCAAACTCAGGGCTGAAATTAATAAATTAGAAACAAAGAGAACAATTCAAAGAATCAACAAAACCAGGAACTGGTTCTTTGAGAAAATCAACAAGATGGACAAACCATTAGTCAAGCTAACTCAAAGGCAGAGAGACACTATCCAAATCGATGAAATAAATGAAAAGGAGACATAACAACAGACACTAAAGAAATACAAAGAATCATAAGGTCCTACATCAATGGCTTATATACCACAAAATTTGAAAATCTAAGGGAAATGGACAATTTTCTTGATCGTTTCCACTTGCCAAAGTTGAATCAATATCAGATAAATAAACTAAATAGTCCTATTTCTCCTACAGAAATAAAAGCTATCATTAAAAGTCTCCCAACCAATAAATCCCAGGGCCAAATGGTTTTAGCACAGAATTCTATCAGGCCTTCAAGGAAGAGCTAATAATGATACTCTTCAAGCTACTCCACATAATAGAAATGGATGGAACATTACCAAACTCATTCTATGAGGCCACAGTCACTTTGATACCTAAACCTCACAAAGACCCAACAAAGAAAGAGAATTTCAGACTAATTTCTCTTATGAACACTGATGCAAAAATACTCAATAAAACACTCACAAACCAAATCCAGGAACACATCAAAGATATCATTCACTATGACCAAGTAGGCTTCATTTCAGCCATGCAGGTATTTAATATATGGAAATCCATCAATGTAATCTATCATATAAGTAAACTGAAAGAATAAAACCACATGATCATCTCCTTAGATGCAGAAAAAGCATTTGACACAATCCAACACCCATTCATGTTTAAAGTTTTGGAGAGATCGGGAATACAAGACATGTATCTAAACATAATAAAGGCTATATACAGCAAGCCAATAGCCAACATCATATTAAATAGACAGAAATTCAAGGAAATTCCTCTAAAATCAGGGACCAGACAAGATTGCCCACTTTCTTCATATCTCTTCAGTATACTTCTTTGTGTTCTAGCCAGAGCAATAACACAACAAAAGGGATATCAAGGGGATCCAAATGGGAAAGAAGAAAGTCAAATTATTCCTATTCACAGATGATATGATAGTGTACATAAATGACTCCTAAAATTACACCAGAGAACTCTGACAGCTGATAAACACCTTCAGCAAAGTGGCTGGATACAAAATTAACTCAAAAAGTCAGTAGCTTTTCTGTATACAAATGACAAATGTGCTGAGAAAGAAATTAGGGAAACTATGCACTTACGATAGCCACAAGCAATATAAATTATCTAGGAATAACTCTAACCAAGAAAGTGAAAGACTGGTTTGAAAAAAAACTTTGAATCTCTGAAGGAGATTGAAGATGATATCAGAAGATGGAAAGATCCTGCTTGCTCATGGATCAGGAGAATTAACATAGTAAAAATGGCCATAAACATTCTCTCAGGAAGGACATTATCATCTTTGTCTGACTTGTGTTTTGAGCTGTGAAAATACTTGAGAATTTATCTCAACTTAGTGATTTGTAAATCTAAGTAGAGGAATTTGATTTCATAATATTTTCGTAGAGATTGGCATTTATGTTTCCTGTAACATGTTTATATTTTAAGATATCCTTTTGTGTGTATGGTGATTATTAAAGCAGGAGGCACCTTTGTGTCTGTCTGTGCCTTATGTAATTGTGTGAGGCTTTAGAATGTCTGTAAATTGTTCTGTGGTCATCTTATATGATTTTTTTAAGTGTGTGTGTGCTAAGTGTGTGTGTGTATGTATATATATATATATATATATATATATATATATATATATATATATATATATATATATGCACACACACATATATAATTGTTATATAATGTTCCTTTCTTTCTTTTTTATTTACTTTACAGTCTGACTACAGCCCTCTTCCCCCCTCTCCTCTCAGTCTCAACCTCACATTTCTTCCCCCATTCCCCCATCTCCTTATCCTCAGAGAAGGTGCATCTGGATCTAAGCTCATTATATGAATGTAGAGAATTATCCAGATAAGTTCCACAGGAATCATGAAATCCTCTGTCTTGTCCCGTCCAGCAGGACCAGTAATTACGGGGTCGCGAGGGGAGCCACACCTGTGGATGAGACGAGAAAGAAAGAGGCGAGACCAAGTAGCGTTCCTATCAAGGTCCGTTTATTGAATCAAAAGCAAAAGCTTGTATGGGGTGGAGGCAGGAACTAAGCAGTGGGGGGGGGGGCACGAGATTGTCTCCAGATGATACCATCAGGGGAACATCCTGTGGTTTTTCTCGGAGCAATTTCTATCTTATCTTAGCTAACTATCTCTCGGAAAGTCCCGAGCTAACCTGCTAAATAACATCTGCAGGGGGTGAAAGGAGGAATTTATGCAGAGGCTGAAAGAAGGAAGTTATCTAACCTGCTAAACATCTGCAGGAGCTGAAAGGAGGAAGTTAGCTTTGGAATGGGACATCAGTATTCTTCCATAGCCAGTAGACTCTTTTAGCCTTGAATGACCCCGGGCTGGCTGCGAACACTATCTCGCAAAGTTAGAGCTAGATTTTTAATTTTTCCAACCTTCCTTATAGTAAAGGTGGCAACCTACCCTGATATATCAAGTTTCAGCAGAACTAGGCACATCTTCTCCCACTGAAGCTATACTAGGAAGCTCAGCTATGTGAAAGGATCCAAAGGCAGGCAGCAGAGTCAGAAACAGCCCTTCTCTAATTATTAGGAGACCCACATGAAAAACAAGCTGCACATTTGCTACATATGTACCTTGCCTAGGTCCAGCCCATGCATATTCTTTGTTTCATGGTTCAGTCTTTGAGCCTTTATGGGCCCAGGTTAATTTACTCTGAAAGTCTTCTTTTGGTGGCCTTGATCCCTCTTTTTACTTGCTCCCAACCTGCCTGGCCTATGTGAGACACAGACAGTGACCTCATTGGAGGAACCTCTAGGCCTGCAAGCATCAGAGACAAAAAGAGGACAGTACAAGAAGATTAGCAACAAAATTCAGAATCATATAACATCACCAGAAACCAGTGATCCAACCCAAAGCAAGCCCTGGAGATATGAACGTCCATGAAGAACAAGGAGAAGACTTTAAATGTGAAGTGATGAAAGTGATAGAAGCCTTGAAAGAGGAAAATAAATCACTCAAAGAAACACAGGAATATACATTCAAATACATGAAGGAATTGAATAGACCTTATAAAGAATTACAGATTAAATATATCCAAAGATATGAAGGAATTGACTAAATCCTATAAAGAATTACTGGAAAATTCAATCAAATGGATGAAAGAAATCAGTAAGAATACTCAAGACCTAAAGAGGAAATTAGAAACAAAAAAAAACAAAACAAAACAAAAACAACAACAACAAAAAAAACCACACAAGCTGATGCAATTGTAGAGTTAGAAAACACAGGGAAGAAAACAGGAACAACAGACACAAGCAACACCACCCAAATACAAGAGATGAAAGAATCTCAAGTGTTATCGATATATCAATCAAAGAAAGTGTTAAAAAAAAAACTAAAAAGTTTCTGATCAAAAATACCCAAGAAATTTGGGACACTATAAAAAGACCAAATCAAAGAATAACAGTAATAGAAGAAGGAGAAGAAGACGCCAAGCTCCAAGGCCCAGAAAACATTTTCAACAAAATCATAGAAGAAAACTTCCCCAACCTAAAGAAAGAAATGCCCATAAACATACAAGAAGCCTACAGAACACCAAATATATTCTATCCAAAAAGAAAATCCTTCCACTGCATAATAATCAAAACATTAAATGTACAGAACAAAGAAAGAACATTAAAAGCTGCAATAGAAAAAAATCAAGTCACATATAAAGGCAAATCCATCAGAACTACATCTGACTTTCACAGAGACTATGAAAGCTAGAGGGCCTGGAGGGAAGTCATACAAAGATTAAGAAACACAGAATACTATACCCAGCAAAATTTTCAATCACCATAAATGGAGAAAACAAGATATTCCATGACAAAACCAAGGTTAATCAGTACCTAACCACAATCCAGCCCTACAGAAGGTACCAGAAGGAACTCCAACACAAGAAGGCTAACTACACCCAGGAAAACACATGAAATAAATAAATCCACATCCACAAATCCAAGTGACAGGACACACACACACACACACACACACACACACACACACACACACACACACACACTATAACCACCAACATCAAAATAAAAGGAACTAGCAACCACTGGTCATTAATATCTCTTAACAATGGTCTCAACTCCCCAGTAAAAAGACACAGTCTGACTAAATGGATGTGAAAACAGTATCCATCATTCTGCAACATACAAAAAACACACCTCAGAAATAAAGATAGACAGTACCTCAGAGTACGTGGTTGGGAAAAAATGTATCACCTTTCGAAGATGATGTAATAGTATACATAAGTGACACCAAAAATTCTATCCAGGAATCCCTAGAGCCGGTAAACACCTTCAGCACGGGAACCCCTAGAGCTGATAAACACCTTCAGCACAGTGGTTAGATACAAAATCAACTCAAAAAAATCAGTAGCCCTACATATGACAAACAGGCTGAGAAAGAAGTTAAGGAAACTACACCTTTCACAGTAACCACAAATAATATAAAGTATCTTAGTATAACTCTAATCAAGAAAGTTAAAGATTTATATGAAAAAACTTCAAATATCTGAACAGAGAATTTAAAGAAGATTTCAGATGGAAAGACCTCCCATGCTCATGGATCAGGAGAATCAGAATAGTAAAAATGGACATATTACCAAAGGAAATCTACAGATTCAATGCAGTTCTTATCAAAATACCCACACAATTCTTTACCAACCTTGATAGATCAATTCTCAACTTCATATGGAGAAACAAAACAAGCCAGAATAGCTACAAAATCCTGTACAATAAAAGATCTTCTGGAAGTATCTCCATCCCAGATCTCAAGCTCTACTGAAGAGCAACAATAATAAAAGCAACATGCTACTGGCATAGAAATAGCCTGGTTGATCAATGGAATCAAATTGAGGACCCAGAAATAAACCCACATACCTATGGACACTTGATTTTGGACAAAGAAGCCTAATCAATACAATGGGGAAAAGATAGCCTCCTCAACAAATGGTGCTGGTCAAACTGGATGTCTACATGTAGAAAAATGAAAATAGATCCTTATCTATCACCCTGCACAAAACGGATGTCCAAATGGATTAAAGACCTCAACATAAAACCAGACATACTAAATCTATTAGAAGAAAAAGTGGAGAAGAGCCTTGAGCTCATTGACACAGGAGACAACTTCCTGAACAGAACACCAACAGCTTAGGTACTAAGATCAACCATTAATAAATGGGAACTTATGGAACTAAAAAGCTTTTATAAGGTGAAGGACATTTGTCAATATTACAAAATGACAGCATACAGACTGGAGAAATATCTTAACCAACCTTATGTCTGACAAATGGCTAATATCTAAAATATATAAGGACTAAAGAAATTAAACACCACCAAACCAAATAATCCAATTAAGAAATGGGGTACAGAACTAAACAAGAGAATTCTCAAAAGAGGAATATCACATGGCTGAGAAACACTTAAAGAAATGCTCAACATCCCTAGTTAATCATAGAAATGCAACTCAAAACACCTATCCAAATGGCTAAGATCAAAACTCAGGTGACAGCACATGTTGGCAAGAATGTGGAGAAATAGGAACACTCCTCCATTATTGGTGGGAGTTCAAACATGTACAACCACTTTGGAAATCAATCTAGAGCTTTCTCAGGAAATTGGGAATAATTCTACCTCAGAACCTAGCCATATCACTCCTGGGAATGCTCCACCATACAATGAAGAAATTTGCTCAACTATGTTCATAGCAGTAATAGCCAGAATCTGCAAACAACCTAGATGTCCCTCAACTGAAGAATGGATAAAGAAGCTGTGGTACATTTACACAATGGAATACTATTCAGCTGTTAAAAACAAGGAAATTTTTAAAACTTCAGGCAAATGGATGGAACTAGAAAAGATCATCCTGAGTGAAGTAACACAGACCCAGAAATACATGCATGGTATATACTCACCCATAAGCGGATATTTGCCACATAATAAAGGATAACTACACTACAACACAGAACCTGAAACATCAACCAAAAACCATATATGATGTGGACCTAGAACCTCTACTCAGATATAGTAGCACAATCTCCTTGTGGTTCCACAATGTGGAGAGTAGGGACTACTTTGGACATGCACTGTGGCCACTGAAATTTGATCACTTCTCCCTGGCAGGGCAGCCTTGCCAGGCTACAGAAGAGGTTACAGGAAGTACAGATGAGACTTAATAGGCTGAGGTCAGATGTTAGGGGAGGAGGACTCCCTTTATGTGGAGTAGGGGAAGGAGGGAAATGGGGTGATGCAGGGAGGGGGAATCAGGAGGAGATGAGGGAGGGGTATACAATCGAGATTTGAAGAATTTAAACTACAGAACAAGCAGGTAACTTATATTGCTATTTTCACTATATAGAAATAGCTCTGAGACTGGCTGAGACATGAATGTCTAGGCAAAGACAATGCTTCTTCTTGGCTACAGAATCCCTATGAGTTATGAGATGCCATTCTTCATATGGCGTGAATTAAGATTTACAAATGTCTTTCTTTCTTTCTTCCTTTCTTTCTTCCTTTCTTTCTTTCTCATACAAACAACAAAAAAGCCAGAATTAATTGTTCTGTGAATCATACACACCTTATGCTTTATAATTTTAGGACTGTATAATGCTTCTGAAAAATTATGTTTTCAGAACAAAAGAACTGGACACTGACACTGGATCAGACCCGAGAGGATTCATTCTTCTCAGCCTGCTGGATAATGACATCTTGCATCCTTCAGGTTCCAGCACCAAGTGCTTCAGTTCCTGTTCCTCATCAGAACAGGACAGCTCGCAGGACACCTTCAAAGAAAACTTCCAATCCCAATTTTGTCCGGTATACCAGCCTGTCCAACACAGGACTCTAATTAAGTCTGGAATTTCTCAACATTTGGAACCTGGACCACAAATACTATTCCAAACTTGTTTAACCATACCCCAATTATATTTGGGCCCTTACAAAGGTATTATTTATCTCAAATGAACTGGAAGAGACTTTAAGTGAATGGCACCCTATTTTCTTTAAGAGGGGTCAGGTTTTTGGTTGCTTTCTTGGGCTACAGAGGGTTATTTTCAATGAAAGTTGGTTATAAGTTATTATTGGCCTTATTTAGAAAGAAAACAAAGTTGGACTCAGGGATGTCTCTCTTTTCCTTTATCTGACATTCTTAGGTTTGGAAATAGGGGATGAAAAGAAAGAAGGGAGAATATAAAAATATAAATAGGGAAGATAGAACAAAAAGTAGATTAGTGAATCTACTCCCCAATTTAATGCCTTCATTGTCATTCACAAATTTGTTTTTAATTCACTGGTATAGAATTTTGTATATAGATGCAAAATAAGTTTAATTTTAGATACAGTGGTATAGAATTCATATGTCAGATTATTCTTCAGACACTAATATAGATATATATTCTAATATGAGGTATTGTACCCATAAAACTCAATTATAATACAAAGTTTACTTCCAATATTTTGAAAGTGCTATTGCAAGTTGTTTATGATAAATAAGTTATACAGTTAATTGTTAGTTGGTCAAATCATGGTCATATCAATTACTAGTCAATTTTTATCACAATAATATACATCTTAGGTGCAATAGATAGTTATGATTCTACAGAAAGATAAGGTAAAATAGTTAGATAATATCTGCAAAAACCTTAGAGACATACTTTTAAAGTTTCACTGACAATGAGACAGGTTAACTCCTGGAAGCACCCAGCCTACCTCAAAGAGGATGGTGAGCATCAAAGAACCTCCTTATGGAGATAGCTTCAAATGTGGCAAAACAAAAAACAAAAAAAACAAAAAAACTATTGGGCAAAATGTCCTCATTTCTACCACAGAAAAAATTCTGCCTAAAAAAGGCAAGCTTGGATAGAAGCAGAGTCGACAGCCAAACTCTGCCAAGACAGGGTAAGCAAATCCTGAAAAGTTTATGCCTCACAAATATGTCTGTCAGATATATTGGGCCAGAAGGCTGAAGATGATGCTCCAACATTATAGACAGTTTTGGGCTACTATTCAGGTTGCAAACTGTCTCTGCCATCTTCTCATTTAAAAAGCTACTAACCTGCACTCCCAGTATACTCAGGTAGTTAATTTTATTCCATCTTGAGTCTCTGATGGGGTTGAAAATCAGATACTTTAGTTTTACAATTAAGCTTAGGTGTTTAGAGGTTAAGATGTTTTTAGGTCTAGATTGATGTTTCAAGTTGATAATGATGAGATATGATAGATATTGATTTACATTCAAAATTTTAGATGCACCAAGTTAGGAAAGATGTTTTCTTCAAGGCTGCCAATACAAATACCACAACACTAAGAATGTATGTAACATTTATATAATTCCTGATTATGTCATGATTTTTCTCACTAAAGGTAGGTAATTAGTTCTATTTATAATAATATAAATGTATATGTAAAAAAGTTTAATTTAATAAAAATAAAGAAAAAGTTGGAAACTCAACTTGGTGTGGTTGTGCATGTCTGTAATCCCAGCACTCAGGGAGGCAGAGACAGAAGATATCTGTGAGTTCAAGGTCAGCATGGTCTAAAAAGTGAGTAAAAAACAGCAAGGCTACACAGAGAAACACTGTCTCAAAACACAGGAAACTCAATTTCAGATCCCTTGAGAACAAGAGTAGGAATTGAAAGGATAGGAATATTACTTTAAAAAGCCATTGAAGCATTCATTGCAATTATGACCACTGGAGAGACCCCTCTCTACTGTCAATTGAAGTCTTTATATATATCTTCTCAAAAAAAAGTTAAAATTACTGTACAACAAGAAAATTAGCCCATTGATAATGTGTAAGAAGCCTGACTTGCTAGAATGAAGACCAGCTTGCTGGCATGGAGCTTGGCATGGAATAAGAGTATCCAAATGTCTAATTCATGTATGGATTCCTAAAGAGCTAATTGTGCCTTGAGAAACAGAAAGGGGAAATAAGATTAGCTGAAAGATGAAAGACAGTGGATGTTGGAAAAAATTACTGACTTAGATCAACCTATACTCTTTAAAGATGTTTTAACATCAGAATGGAAATCAGGGATATGTTACACTGGGGAAGAAGTTTTGTATATATTTCTATAGGTGCTGAAAGATTATGGGTTGCATCAAAATTGATAAAGATCTAATACAAATAAGAGAAGCTTCCAAATGAAAGGCAAAGAAGAAATGTAGAAAGATTTGATTGCAGATGATGCAGAAAGCAGATACCTCTATATGGGGACAGTTTAACAAACTAGCTGAAACAGGACAGATAGTTCATCAGAATGGCAGACTGGAAAATCTTGATGCTGAAATGGACTGAAGAACAGATGACCAGGACTGCAATTATGGAGGATAATTGAAGAAAGTTCTAAGTGTATCTTCATAAAGACATTTGGACTATTACATTGGTGGGATTGATAATTGTTTCTGTTGTAAAAGTTAAACTGTAAAATTTTAGCTTAAACAGAAAAGCAGAAGTTTTAGGGGAATTTTCATTCAGAACACAGCTGCTCTGGCAAGATATCACATCTAAAAACCATCTAGATCTGTGTGATCTGGCTGGAATATACACACACCTTTAATCCAGGAGACAGAAGCAAGAAGATCTGAGTTCAAGGCCAACCAGTTCCTATAGAGCATGTTGCAGGTAAAGAAAAGCTTAAGTCCAGGTATGGTGTATAATCCCACCCAAAAAAACCCTCCCAAATAATGAAGGTAAAGTTATTTTGTTGAAGAAAGCACCCATGTTTGAAAGTTATGTTTAATAAATGATGAATCGGAGGCAGAGACAGCGAGACAGAAAGGGGAGGAGCATGGGGAGGAGGAGGAGGAGAAGGAGGAGAAAGAGGAGGTGGAAGAGGAGAGGAGGAGGAAGAAGAAGAAGAAGAAGAAGAAGAAGAAGAAGAAGAAGAAGAAGAAGAAGAAGAAGAAGAAGAAGAAGAAGAGAAGGAGGAGGAGGAAAAATTGTTTTACCAGAGGAGCTTTACAGAGAGAGGTCAAATAAGAGAACAAGCTGGAGACAAAATAAGCCAGAGAATGAGAAGAATCCAGAAGATTACAACAGAGTGCTAGAGTTAGTTTGAGGCCAAGCAGAGCAATACAGATTCCAAGAGAAAAGCCATATTGAATAAGTTAGCTGAGAGAGGAGTTTGAGCCAGAACAGCTGAGATGAACCAGCCACCCCACAGTTCAGTAAGAACAAGAAAGGGTGAGCTTTTTAGGCAGTAAGTCTCCGAAGCTGAAAACATTCTAGGCCTATGTTAGATTGCATGGAGGCTAGAAGCTTCAAGGACAAGGACTAGGTTAGCAGAAAGTGGCAATAAGTCTCCAAGACAGCAATTACCTCAGGAGAATAAAAGTTATTTTTACAACCAGTCTTAATAGTAATCTCCTTATAATGGGCTATTGAACAGTAACAAAGTAATTTGGATTTTGTGGATATGTCAAACTCTTATTTCTTTTTATTTCTTCATGGCAAAGACCTATTACAATATAACTTTAAAATGAATAAAATCTGGAGCCTGTGAGACCCACATAGTAGAAAAAGAGAATCAACTCCCTCAATTTGTCTTTTGACATCTACACACGAGCCATGTGTCATGATTACTTTTATGTCAACTTGACATAAATTAAAGTCATATGAAATGAGGGAACCTCAATTGACAAAATGTTTCCATAAGATCAGGATGTATGCAAGCCTGTGGAAGGGGGAAGAGTCAGCCCACTGTAGGTAGTGACATTTCTGGGCAAGTGGTCGTGGTTCTATAGGAAAGCAGGCTGAGCAAGTGATGTGAAACAAGCCAGTAAGAAGCATCCCTCCAAGGCCTCTGCTTCCAGGCCCCTGCCTTGTTTGAGTTCTTGTCCTAGTTCCTTCACTGACAGACCACAGTGTCTTAAATTGCTTTGGCCCTCATGTTTTGTTACAGCAATAGTAACCCTAATTAAGATGCTATGGCATTTAAAGATGCCCATGTGAATGCATACGCACTACATATATAAATGTAATGAAAAAACAAAGCCAACAAAAACTGAATAAGACCCGATTTAATAAGACTCAATTTAATCTGTCTGGGACCCTGTCAGCCTAGTGAGAGGAAAACATTCAGAAATATTCAACCAAAATCCAAGCAAAATAGTTAACATGCATAGATTAAAATCAAAACATTAAAATATAGTGTAGAGAAGGGAATATCTCAAGAGATACCAACTTGTCAAAATCAAAGTAGCCTAAATTTTCAGTCTAATAATTAGTTTTGTCTATAAAGTATATGACCATGAATTACTTATAACTTCATACTCAGGATGCCATGTAGCTGAGATTTCATTGTTTTTAATTTCTTAATTAAATCATGATAAATAATGAGACAAATCAAACAAGGGAAAACTAACTTGCAGCCTTTTAAATTGTCAATGATATGGAAGATAATTCTTGCCATTCTAGTCCAGGCTAAAAAAGACTAAAAAGAAAAGCAAGGATCAAACTTTATCCTTTGTTGAACCCTACCTCATTTACACAAACCATGCATTGAACATGTTGGCTCTGGAAGACAATAAAGTCAGCTCCTACTCACTGGCCAAGGATGATTTGGACCACAGAAAAGATCTAGATTTCCCTCCGACAGGCTATAACTGAAGTTGTTGTATCTTATAAGATCTTGTAGCCAGAATGAAAGTGAAGCAAAGCAATCAATGTCCAAAAGTTGAGAAAGCTGCCTATTTTTAAAAGAAAAAAAAGTACACTCATTGGGCCCAGTACTTTGGGGAGGCAGCCTTGAGGTCAATGCTATAGATTAGCTTCATTTCATCACTTGGAGTCTTATCAATATTATGCCTAATTGGTACCATGTTAGACAGACTGAATGGATTTAGTTCCAGTTTTCATCAGTCATTTTGATCAGAGTGATTAACGAAGTAGCATATTAATAGGATTGTTTGTTAAAAATATATGGAATGCTTTAGTATTGTTAAGAGCCAATCCAATATGAGTCACACTCTTTCCCCTGTATTTTAGACAGCAGAAGATGTTGCCAGGATAAAAAGATTATTCTCTCCTTTGAAACAAAGCTGGCTCAAATTTACAAGGATTCCCCTTGTAAGATGCTTTTCTAAACTCAGTATGTTTCCCATGTGATACAAGTCTGTATACAGAATATCTAATTGAGCCAGATCCACTCAGTTTCCATCTGACCAAGAAGAAATTGAACTGATAGGAATGAAACTCTTGAGTTTCACTTGAGTTTCATGTCCTCTACCAACACCTCTTGGACTAGCCAAGGCAACTAACTGTCATCTTGTGGACAGGAAAAAACAACAAACAAACAAACAAACAAAAAAACCCAAAGGTTTTGACAAAGACTCAGCTAATGCAGACAAGTGTCACTTTTATGAGATAAAAGACTCAATATAATAGATTTAATTTATCCTCAAACTTATCTGGAAACTGGGTACAAATTACAGTGAAAGTAAGGTTTTTCATGAAATTAAAATATATGTTAATGTAAAATCTTACCATAATTAAAGCCATATTATAAAAGAACAAAGTTGCAGGGTTGCAAGATTCTATTGTCTGATCTTAAGGCATGCTTTTAAAAGTTGTAATCAACCTATGAGCCATCTCTCCAGCCTGATGGTATATACTCACTTATAATTGGGCACTAGCCCAAAAGGCACATCCCACAAAAGTCTTCACTTACCAGGAGATTGGGATAGATGTGAGGACATCCTACTGAGACTCTAGGTAAGAGAATTATAAGAGATGGGGAAATAGAAGGACCCAGAGTGTCGTAGAAACCTACAAGAACATAGTGATGGGTGGATCAGGGCCCATGGGGGTCTGTTCAAACTACTGCACTAAACAAGGACAACACAAGTAGTAAATATCGAACTCCTACTCTGATCTACCCAATGGACAGGACATTCTCCACAGTTATGTGGAGAGCAACAACTGACTTTGACATGAACTCTGGTGCTCCATATTTGACCACCTCCCCTTGCTGGGGAGGTCTGATAGCACTCAAAGAAAGAATAGCAGGCTGCCAAGATGAGACTTGATAGCCTATGGCCATATAGTGGGGGAGGAGGTCCCCCTCGGTCATAGATCTAAGGGAGGGGAGGGAGGAATGGGATGATACAAGTGATGGAATAACAACTGAGTTATAACCTGAATAAATTAATAAAATTAAAATTAAATAAAAAATAAAATCTAGCTCTCCAAATAGTAAAAATAAATAAATAAATAAATAAAGTTTCAAAACTGAATGGACAAAGCCATCTAAAAAATTATAATCAAGGCAGCAATGTCTCACATTAGATCAATAGTTTTATGCAATATAACAGGAAATCCATAAATGAACTCACATACGCATGATGAATATATTTTAACAAAGAATCCAAAGTAATTCAGCAAGGAAAGGAAGCTGGATCTACTGAATATCCCAATCTTTTAAATAAATAAATAAATAAATAAATAAATAGCACCCAGAGTCCAAATATAGTTTCTGCTGGTCAAACTGATTACAAACAATCTGGAACATAACAACCACCAATCAGAGACAGACATGTCTGTCTGTCCAAATGTCATCCAATCATATACTGTAAAACCCATTTCTTTGTCTAAACCTATAAAAAAAAAAAAACACATATTTTCTAAACTCAGGGCTCTCATTCCCAATCTGCTGTGTTGGTGAGGGACGAGTTCCTGCCCAGGCTTGAGTAAACAACCCTTGTACACTTGCATCAGAAGTGGATCCTGAATAGTCTTTGGGGATCTTTTGATCTGGGCATGACATTTACAGGGAAGAAATATTTACAGCATAGATTTCTAACAATAACCATGTATTAGATGGCTCAGTAGATAAAAAAAAATCACCTGCTGCTATAGCCAAATCTACCTGGCCTTCATCCTTCACAACCCACAGTGGAAAGATAGGATATATTCCTGAAAGTTGTCCTTTGACTTCATGCACATTGTGGCATGCACATACCATTGCAGACATATATGTGTGCACAGGCACACAAATAAAAAATTTTAAAGAACATGTATTCAAGCTATGTAAAGAAGCCCACATACATTAATAATAATAATAATAATAATAATAATAATAATAATAATTATTATTATTATTATTATAAAAGTATGTATAATCTAGATATGTAAAGAAGTCCTACAAAACATGAAGAGAATAAGAAAATATGAATTTGTTTTCAAAATAGTTCAGTGGATACATCATAAAACCAGATTTACTAATGACCATTAAACATATGAAAAGGTGTTGAGCATTTTAAAGCATTGTGAACATGCAAATTACAGTCATTTTGAAGTTACTTCACAGTTACTAGAATTATCAAAGTGAAAAGTGACAAATGTAGAGAATTCAGAGCAACTAGTCAAAGCCTAAGACCATGCAAACCACATGGGAAATGTTTAATAGGATCATGTTAATCCTGAATCTAAATTATTGTTCACCAATTCCACCCAGATAACTATGTGCTGTGCAAATGAAAGCATGTGCCAACAAAAAGACATGTGCGAAATGTTTATTCAAGTATTATTTATAGTAGCACAAAGTTGCAACTGATACCAGTATTCACTAGTCAGAAACCAGTTAGAAAGGGAGTATGCTTGTACAGTGAAGTAGTACTTATGAGTAGAAAGACAGGAATATTATAAAGAAAAAATGATTAATCTAAAGACATAATATAAGTTGTTATACAAAGGAATGTACACAGTAAAAATAATCTCATTTATGTGAAGCTTGAATGGGCAAAATTAATATAAAAAATTAAAACTTTGATAGTAATTGCTTGAAAAAAGTTTAAGTATATTCAAAGAAAAGTTCCAATGGAACTTTTAGCTACGAAATGTCTTTTGCCTTTTGCTAAAGCCCATTAAACATATTAAATCTACCTTACTTGGTGTATGTAGATCTCAATTTAAAATGAAAATAAAAAACTACAACATAGATTTTATTTAACATCCCCCCCAAAAAAATGATTCTAGCTTTAATGTGTAAATTAAACCAGTTGAACGTGAGACCATTTGCTCTTTCTACAGGTGTTGAAAAAGATAACTTCCTAGACTTTAAATGCCTACCAAGGTTACTGTGCCAGGAAAATTATTAATCAAGATCTGATAATGCCCCTTTTTTTTCATTCTGGAGAGGAACAGAAGGAACATTCTGGGTTATAAATGCAGACGTACTCAGGTTTCCTGGTAGTCCTAGTCAAGCACTATGTTGCTGCTACTGGCTCTGGTGAGTGTGGCCCTGGCTCATGCTTCTGAGGATCAACTTGATGGGTAAGTTCATAATTCTGTACAATGTAAGTTTTACTAGCTTTTGGACACATTGCTGAAATTGAACTTTCTATTCATTATTTTTACCATTTAGCAACCGGGTGTTCCGTGTTAGTGTACATGATGAAGATGACATCAACTTAATTCAGGAGCTGGCCAACACCAAACAGGTAAAGTAACAGTTCTCTAATTTACACTAACATTAAAACCTGCCTTACTCTGTCTGAATCTATCAAATAACAATGATATGAAATACTCCCTGCAGGATTTTTAGAAGCAAGAAATAAAACTTGGAAAATACTTAATGCCACGGTGCTTTCTTTTGCTGCTTAAATTAGATTGTGACAGGCCCTGTGGTGTTATAAATCTGCACAACCTTTTAGAAGAACTGACAATGACAGTTAGATGAGTTGTCTTGAAGGTCATGGAACATCTAACATGCAAGTCACTTCCCTTCCAAGACAAAAGAGAAAAATGACCAATTTGAAACTGACTAAAAAACTGGGCTTTTGTTCAACTTCAAATTCACTTCCATATCCCATGTGTAGTCTTTTCTCTTTGATTTTCTTTGATTCCTAATCATACAACTTGAATTTTCCTGACCTTGATTCTGGCTGCCTTAATGATATGAGGGAGAAAAAGAGTAAAAAGCACAAGCAATTTCCATATTATTCTTTTGTTTTAAAAAAAATGAAATTTGCTACCCAAAAAATGTCTATGTGGTTGGAATATACATTTTAATTACACATACAGTATAGCAAAAATCTTACCCTCAGTATAGATAGCACCACATAGGTCAGTGCTGCTTTTCCTTGACTATATGACCTAAAACAATGTCCTAGCTCCCAGGTGTCACCCACCCATCCGTTCATCTATTGTCAGATGTAGAGAAATGAAGTAAATGGTAGGAAGTGTCATAATCATAAAATGTGAACTTTTAAGTTGAAAATGAATATAAAATCACCTATTCTAACCTTTCTTTCAAATCTCGAATTTTCTTCTAGGAAGTAGCACCCCTGCCTCCCAACCTTGATGAAAACTTGTTTAATTGTTTTCAGGGACAATGGGAACATATTACACTGTGTTCCATTTTAGTGCATCAAGATGGAAGGTACATTCCTACCGACTTTGACTTGTTAGAACCAACTGAGCTAACTATGAGTTACCTCCAAAATATATCTTTTCTGTGCCTTTCTATCATTTCTCCTAGTATTAACTTAGAGTCTGGAGCATTCTGGTCAAATCTGGAAACAGCTGAATCTTTCTATTTCTTTTTCAAAATGTGTCCTTCTAAATTGGCAGTGTGCTGGATACATGCTACAGGTCTATTTCCTGCCTTTGTTTGTAAAACAGACATTTATTACTGGGACCTAACATACTTTTCCCACACCTTAAGGATCTTAAAGCACACTCTACTTCTATTAAATTTAGATCTGATACAAACCATTATTTTTTTTCTCACAGAAATCACCCTCAAACAAGTTGTCCTGTCTTTACTGCACTTGTATATTTTTAATATAATTTCAGGATTTTATACTTGTTTTGCTAAATTTTATTTTTATAGCCTATTTTCAGCATGCTAAAATCCTTTGAATAAGATCAGATCCTCCAGGATTGGAGTTACAGATGGTTGTAAACCACCATGTTGGTCCTAGGAATCAGAGCCAGCACCTGTGGAAGTGCAGGCATCCAGTGCTTTTAATCTCTAAGCCATCTCTCACCTCCATCATGCATAATTTCTTTCTCCTTCTTTCTCTCTCACTGTCTGCTGTCTATCTGTTTCTCTCTCTCTCTCTCTCTCTCTCTCTCTCTCTCTCTCTCTCTCTCTCTCTCTCTTCTTTCTTTCTCTTTTTTTTTGGCGGGGGAGGAATGGTCTTCAGTTTTTTGGTGTTAGTGTGCTTTTTCCAAGACAGGGTTCCTCTGTGTAACCCTGGCTGTCCTGGACTCTCTTTGTAGACAAGGCTAGCCTCAAATTCACAGAGATGCTCCTGCCTCTGACTCCTAGAGTGCTGGGATTACAGGCCATCATGCCTAACCAAGCATGATTTCTTAATTTATGTATTTCATAGGTGAAGGAAACATTGGGTCAGTAAGGAGTCCACACAAAGAGACTTCATTACAGTTCATTTAATCAATATATATTTGTCATCAGTCTCCAATGTACTGTGTATGGCATTAAATAATCAAAGTGATTCATCAGCTTGTTCTCTTTAGGATAAGTATGCTCAGCTACCTAATATAAGTGGGGTGTTACCTTGATACAGCACTGTGTGGCTTTCTGGCTTATAAGAAGGCATATCAGTACAGGTATTTTATGAAATGCTTCCCTGAGATCAAGATTCTACCAGGCTAGTATTGGAATCTTACAGTTTTCAGTTGAAGCTAACTGAGCCTGACTTATTCTTGCTTTAATCCATGCTACCTCCCAGGAGTCACCCCTCTTTTGTTTGAGCTTTCATGGTCCATCAGCTTCCAGTTGGCTCTGCAGCTGGACAGACAATGACAATGACAATGACAAATCCCAGGGGCTATCACTTCTGCTTCATTTATTTCCCAAAGAACTCCTTCATTCCCCAGTGATCCCTGGAACTTTTTGATTCCTCAATACTGCACTCCTGTCTTCCATATTGTTTTAATCACCTAAATTGTCTTATTTTATTGTGGTCAACCACAGGGACTGATGTCAGATTCACTTGGTTAAGTTTCTGGCCATACTACTTATAGCTAGTGTTGTGCTCCTCTCTGCACATCACCTGTTATATTTGTAATGGTGATAATATTATCTTCCTCTTAGAGCTACTGCAAGAGTTTAAATTAGAATATAAGTATGCCCCTTGGAAATAATTAGGAAGTACCATGTAACTACTTAATGGCTGCTGTCATTGGATGGAGCTTTTGGGTACAGTTTCTATGGCAGTATAATCAGTTCTATCCTTATCTGCCTTGAACCTCAGCATTCTCTTTGAAAGTTGAAAAATCTTGGAAAAAGTGGAAGCCAAAGAAGTGTTAAAAAGGCCAGCTCTCCTCCGGGGGAAGTAACATGCTCGAGACATGTTTCTTTCTTATATTTTTCTTTATTTCCAATGTAAATTTTTAAAAGATTTAAATTCTCTTTAGTGATCATGTAGGTGTGGTGTATTCTGGGATGTAGCCTTCCTGATAAGATCATCAAAGGGGCATCTAGTCTTTTGTTTATCCTTGGCCAGTGTGTCCTTCCTCCAAGCTTTTGAGCATGTCCTTTTAAGAGCTCACTGTGTTGAAGGATCATAGCCACATTGTACTTCAGCACTTTCTGTCATCACTTGAAATTGCAGAGTGAAGGTTTTATTTTACTACTTGCACTCACATTATATTGGTCCTCTTAAGAAATCAAGATATGTATAGTAAAAGTTACTATCTATCCTCTGGGTTTTCCTACATTCTCTGTTTCTGGGGTTTTAAGTATATTTTTATCTGTCTAGAGTAACATTATCACTATCTCCTTTATTGTTGACATATCATAAAGTTTCTTCCTGTTCTCGGAATTAAGTCTATAGTATAAATTGCTTTACTTCTACTCAAGAAAACAAAATTCTCAATATAAATGAGAGAAATACTAGGTGTTTGACTTCCAACCAGTCACAGTGTGAAACAAATCTGTGCATATTTGTAAAAGCTCAAAATCCATAGTACCAGTATGTGTGTTTTTATCTGCAGAACTTTCCCTCAAAAGCCTCTAAAAGGAGAGAAAAGGTCTCATGTAGCCCAGACTGTCCTTGATCATGCTACATCACAGAGAATGGCTTTGAACTTCTTATCTTCTGGCTTTCCCCTTCCAAGTACTGAGATTAGAGGCATATGCAATTATGTATGGTTTTTTGCAGGGCTAGAGACTAGATCCAGAGCTTTGTGTCCAGCTAGCACTCTATCAATTGAGCAACATAGCCAGACTGAACTTCAGGTTTATCCCTTAGTTTATCTCACCTTTGTGCTAGTCCAGTACCATATTTTAGAAAGGATTCAAGTTACCTATCATCTTACTGACTAGCCTGATACTCTCACAAGATTATCACTTAAAGATAGCTCCTTTTATCACCCAAGAAATGTTTCATGTGAATCTGTCACTCACTGCTCTGTAGTATCATTTTATAACTTCAGTTTTATAACAATAGCCTATATAACTCAATTTTTCACATTTTGCCTCACTTTCCTATTTCTCATTCTCATGTACTATAATTCCTGAATTCACTCTCTCCTTATATTTTTGAGTTTCTCATTTATAACTACATGGTGATTGGTAACTGCTGTAGGAATGCAGTCTTCTGGTTCGTTTTCCTAGGAAGCAATGTGTCTATCTCCAGGATTTGAGGTCTGCATCACACTTACAGTGTTTGACATGAGTGGATATTCACAGATCTGATTCAGATGGCACCAATGTTCTCCACATCAAGTAGAAATTTTGTTTCTATTTTTGTTTTGTTTTGCAGGGATAGAAATCATACCAAGCCCAGAGCTTTCCCACTGAGGGACAAGAACTCGAATGCTGCATTATATTTAGCTCTTCAAACTGAAAATATTGAGCAGCCTCAAATGAGGTCTGCAAGTTTTGTCAAACATTATAATAAGTTCTCTTAAAGAATCCACTATTCTTAAGGACACATTCATGGAAATCTCTACACAGACCCTATAGTGTTCTAATATCTGACAGAGCTAAGAAAATGAGTAGGAAGTGATGAAGTCAGAAAAAAATAATTTTCAGGTTCATAATAAAAGGAAGGTTATATTAGAATCATCATCACCAAACATATCATGCAAGCTTTTGTTGCTCTGAGTGGAAAATTAACACCTTTATAAAAACTCTTCTAGAACAGACCCTGATTCAAAATTTTTTTTTAAAGTTCTCATTTGAAAAGTGCACTGAGCACAAAAAAAAAAAAAAAACAAACATAGGATAGGGGTGATGAAGGGGAAAAAACATAGTCAACACAGCATTATTAAACCACTGTCACAAAAGATAACTGGAGCTTAGCACACAGGAAACCTTCAGGATATGATACAAACCATGCATTTCAAAATTATCCCATGTATGCTGGTTGGAAACCTAGACAGTTATTTCCCAAGGTCATGTACTCAGTACATGTCCTGAGTTATTTCCACAGCACTTCCTGTCAACCTGGAGCATATATTTGACTTTTCCTGTTTCTGGGAAAAAGAGCCCCCGAAGAGACATGGCTCTTGAAGGGTTTAGAGCAGACTATACAGGCCCCAGTAATTACAAATGAGATAGACTCTGTCAACTTTGGCTACCAACACTTTGAGGACTCCACTGCTAAGTCCCTGTGTCTACAAATGAGATGACATTGAAAGGACAGAAACACAAATTTAAAGCTAATGTTCAAAAATGGACTTTCTATGCCAGGTGTGGTGACTCATACCTTTTATCCCAGCACTCAGGAGGCAACGGCAGGAAGACTTCTGTGAGTTTGAGGCTAAACTGGCATAGAAAAGTGACTTCCAGGTCAACTAGGACTGTTACAAAGAAAAGCCCTATCTCAAAAATAAATAAACAAATACAAAAAAACAAAACAAAGAACAAACTTTTCTCTTCTGTTGTCAAAGCCTTTTACTTTACAGTGCTTGCTTTGTCTCTATACCCCAGCTTCCTCTGTGCTTGTGGTGGAATACCTTTATAACTGTTACCACTTTCATTTTAGCTGCAAGCCTCCCACTTCAGCTTTCTTCTCTAACCAATCTTTTTCTACACACTGATAAAACATCCTTTCAAGTATCTGTTATAGCCATACTCACTCTTCTAGAATCCTTCTTGTTAGAATTACACTGACTTAGCATCCTGTATAGCCCCCATCCATTGGACTAGTACAGTGATTTCAAGTTCAGCAGGACCATCTATAGTTACTGGATTCCATGTAAGTACACCAGAAACTTGGTAACCTTAAAATCTTTCCTCCTCATTTTCTGCTGTAAAATCTTCTTCTCAGTTTTACTTACAAGTTTCCCAGAAATGATCCCAAGTATCACCAGATCTCAAAATTTCACCTGAGACTAGCTTGTGAACATCTAAACAGGTATTGAGTAAGACACAATGGGAAATCAAAAGCCAATGTCAGATTTATCTCAGACTTCTAGGCCTCTGCTCAATGTAAACAATAAATAGCAAAGCATACATACAAAAGGAAGTAGAACCTAGTTGGTTTTTTCCATGAATATGGGTATTTGTGATTCCATATAAATAAATAATAGCATTAGAAAAATCAAATATATCAGTCACACTATTATTTCTATTTTCTCTAAAGTCTTCCTCGGGAAGACAAATACTATATTTGGTTCACCCACTATTGTGTCACCAACCAAAAGTCCATTATGTAATAAGCTCCAATAACAGTTAATGAATAAGATAGGAATCTCAGTGTACTACTGGATCCCCAGAGTATTTTGTTTCTAGTCACAGTAGAGAACACATCAGGAAGATTCTCTTGGGCTCATATTACTGTGACTTTCATAGAAATAAATTCAAAGATTATGAAAAATAAGTCTATTAAATTAAGGTAAGGCTCAGTTTCTCTACACTATCATTTTGGTCTGTAATGGATTTTTTATTGCTTGGCAGTTTTATCCATTACCACAGAGACTGCTATCATAATAAGCAAGTGTTCCATGAATTTGAAAAACAGAAAAGGGCAGCTAGAGAATGCTGCAATTAACGGGTATTATGAGAAACAACTATGTTATTCATGCTTCTTGATAATCAATGTTTTAATTTTATATATGTCTATATGTATTTGTGTGTGAGTAGGTATGTGTATTTTTGATAATGTGGTGTGTGAGAGTACATACACCCATCTGTGCACACAGAGAACAGAGTGGGGTGTCGTTTTCTACTCTATCATTCTCTGCCATATTTCCTTAAGACAGGATTTTTTTCACTGAACCTGGACTGAGGCTGGTGGCCAGCAAGTCCTAGTGATTCTCCTGTCTCTACCCCTCTCTGGGTTATAGCACATGCGACCATACTCAGCTTGTCTTCATAGCATATATTCTATGCATGTTTAACTCAGGTCCTCATATTTATGCAAAAAACATTCTTACCCATGAAACCATCTCCCCAGCCTTGTAGATATTTTTATCATCATCAAATTGGTTGGTCCTTATTAATTCAAGGGAGATATTTATAAAAGATTTCCTAAATGATTTAAGTTCTAAGATAATTATATGGATTAGAGCATTAATATGCTCTCAAATTCTAATTTTCCATTGAACTATAGATATTTATCACCTTTTTATTCAGATTGATTTCTGGAAACCAGATTCTGCTACGCAAGTGAAACCTCTCACAACAGTTGATTTTCATGTTAAAGCAGAAGATGTTGCCACTGTGGAGAACTTTCTGGAGGAGAATGAATTTTACTATGAGTAAGTTTATGCTCTACAGCTATTAAAAATCTCTTCCCTTTTACCTAAACCTCTGAAAAACCCAGGGAAAAGAAAATACTACATTTCCCTTCACAAAAAGTTAATGGCAGAGCTGGCCCTAGACTCCATAGATTAAGACTTAGTGGCTTTTGTGTTCAGTTATTGCTCAAATGAAAATGTTTTTCAGTCTTGAATCAGGCAAATATGCGACCTAATACTGCTTTATAAATAATATAGAAGCTGGGTGGTGGTGGCACACACCTTTAGTCCCAGCACTCAGGAGGCAGAGCCAGATATATCGTTGTGAGTTCAAGGCAAGCTTGGCCTACAGAGAGACTTCCAGGACATCCAGGGCTTCATGGAGAAATCCTGTCTCAAAAAAAAGTAAAATTAAAAAAAAAAAAAAAGAAGAATGATATAGAGAGTGAACCATAGACACTATTATCATCTGGATATAGCTTTATCATCAAATCCTCTCTCTGGGTGACCAACCACACATCTTGTGGGCAGTGAAGGCTCCTCATATTCCTTTAGTTTAAGAATAAGTCTAAAGATAATACATCCTTTTTAAAGACCCTATTACTAGTATCATGAGACATGAAAAAGGGTCAAAAGAAAAGAATGTAGACTCTCAATAACAAGCGTGGAGTGGGCTAACCTCGTTAGACTGCCCCTTCAAAGCCATTACATTTTTATGTCTCCATACGGTGGCTAGGACTTTTCATGATTTTGAAGAAACTTTAAGTGAAGAAGGCAGTGGTGTAAGATAGAAGTTAGAAAAATCAGAGACCTAGAGAATAATCATAATAAATTAAATCTATGGCTAAGAGAAAAAATTACCATTAAAATAAGGCTTCAGTTGAGAACTCAAAGCTATGTAGACAGAGAACAAATGATAGGCTAAAGCTAGAAGTTTAAAAAAAAACATGCTGATTTAGTGACATGTATAGGATGAGGAGAGAATAATTGATCTTAGGACAATACAGAGCACTTCCTCCAGGGAAGGACCAAGAAATAGAAAGAACTCCTTGAGCTCCAATCCAGGATAGTCAATTATTTTTCCAGCAATCCATGACCGAACATTTAAATCTTAATTATATTTTGAGAAAAGATCTAAATTATTTTAACATCAGAAATTAGTTTGTTCATTTGTTTGCACCTTAACAATGTGGAAAATAGTACTCATGTCAAGAAACACATTAGCAGTCAACTATAAAATTTGTGTCGCCCATCAGAAGTAGCATAGACAAAGAGAAAATTCTTTGGAGAAAAACAGACCAGAGCCCATCGTTGCTCTGCAACTTCCTGTCATGAGGCCTTGAGATCTGCTTAAGCTTCCCAAGCTCAGTTTCCTGACCCATGGGAAGAGTATATAATGAGCAAAGATAACACTGATTAATCAGCAACATACTATTATTTGCACTTGTAATATTACTGTTATTGTGAGCTCTCCTCTAGTTTACTATTGTTCAAAGAAGGAAAATGTACTTGCTTTTTTATTTACTTATTTGAAGAGTAAGTGTGTTGTGGGAGGGTGTATACGAGTGCAGTGCTCACAGACGCCAGAAGAGTCTGTCAAATCCTCTGGAAATGGAGTTTCTTGCTGCTGTGGATCTTCTGATGTAGGTGCTAGGAACCAAACTCTGGTCTTTGAGAAGTGCCTGTTCTTGACTGCTGAGCCATCTTTTCAACCCAATAGAGTATTTCTGCTTCACTCCATATTGTGCCTTATCTTATTTAGTTACTGAAGAAAATATCAAAATGTGACCTTAAAGAGGCTATCTTTTTAAAAAGCAAAATATAACCTTATAAATTGCAAATTATGGTTAATAGTCATTTCTGATATTTTATTCTTATTATCTTATAGTTCTAAACTCTCAGCTTGAGACGCCTTAATAACCTCCTTAAAGATGAGTTTCTAGGGCTGAAGAGATGGCTCAGAGTTTAAGAGCACTTCCTGTTCTTCCAATGGTCCTGAGTTCAATTCCCAGCAACCACACCGTGACTCACAACCATCTACAATGAGATCTGGTGCCCTCATCTGGTGTGCAGGCACACATGCAGACAGAATACTGTATCAATAATAAATAAATAAATAAATAAATAAATAAATCTTTTTTAAAAGATGGGTTTCTATAGAATTCTCACAAAAAACAATGAGCAGTGATAATGAACTATATCACTAGAGATCTTGATTCTGTTTATATTACACCAGTGAAATCATTCCAAGCCCCCAGTCAGTCTTCATTAAGATTACTAAGTAAAAGATTCCCTTCCTTTTGCTAGTGGCAGACTTCATTCGCGTATAGGTGCATATTGTCTTGTGCATTGTAGAGTGTTCCTTAAGGATTAGATCTTGTTGATGCTTGCATTTCTGCTGAAAATATTGCAGCATATAATTTTCTGAATAGAAAATCCCAAAGAATCCTGGTAGATCACTCCACAGTAACTATGCAGCCACAAACAATACCTTGTCACTACTCCATAGAGTAATTAATTTGTGACAGCTAGTTTTTCACTGGCAAGAACTTGCAGAACACATTTTTGCATACGGACACCATCAACTGCACAAGTTCCGCCAGAATATGATTCAGCTCTGTCTAGTGATTTACACACTCTTCCCCATTACCTGTATCATTCAATGATTTCGATCAGACCATGAGTTTACCATGAGCCAAATTTCAAAATGTATACCTAAAAACAGGATAAACTGTAGTTTCATGTGCCAAGACTATATCCTTAAGTACAAAAAGACTGGGAATAGTGCCAAACTGTAGTTTCTAGTCTGAAGCTAAGTTGAGAGAAAGTTTTGGTGGGCAGTAGAAGACATTTTACCCTTTGTACTTTTGTACTATACAAAATCCCTTCCTAAGGACTCCACAAAGGTCATTTTCCCCTTATTCAAATCAGAGTGAGACTGTGTTTGGCTAACTACCTGTCCCATAAGTTTTTCTTCATATTGAAGAACTATGTAGAGCTACAGAAATATCTCAGCAGTTATGAGCACTGGCTGCTCTGCAGAGGACCCAGGGTTCAATTCCCAGTACCCAGAAGGCGTTTCACAACCATCTGTAATTATAGTTCCAATTCATCTAATGCCCCATTATGGACTTCATGGGCACTACTGGCATATGGTACATAGACATATATGCAGGCAAGATACTCATACACATAATATTTTCATAAAATTAAAAAATTGGGTGGGCAAGTATCTTTGAATAATGGTCACATATCAGTGATTTAATAATCCACTTTCCAGAATCTAAAATGTGTGAGTAGAGGGGGAGGATAAAACTACACTATGTCTTGCTTTCCTTTCCTGGCATAATGTTCTGTACTTTATTGATCTAATTTGATTGCATGTTCTTAAAAAATAAAAAGAAATTTAATAGCACTATCATAAAAAGTGTATGAAAGAGTATATGTCTGTATATTTTAAAGCCACAATGATGCCCTAAAGAGGTGTTGTTTTAAGTATTTACAATAGAAGTTAGTTGTTTCTAATAATATTTTCTAATACAGCTAAAGTAGATCTTTGTTATAAATCTAATAAAGGCAACTAACCACAGGCTGCAAAGGATCACTTGAGGTAAGCCCCAGACTTTAAGTAGTCAGCACTGGATTTCAACCTGATCAACCATGTCCAGTTCCCAGTCTCTCTATAGTTAAGGATACAGCATTGAATATAAAACCACAGTTTACAGATTTTTAAATTTTGTTCCATAATAGTTCATGATCTGACAAAAATTTCTAAATGATACAAATCTTCTGATGCTCTTTCCAAAAACTTTTTCAATACTTCATTGTCATGATTCTTAATTAAAATGTTGTCTAACACAATAAGAACAAAAGAATAGCTCTCCCTGAAATAAAATGCCATCAGTAGTCTTTCAAACTTACTAAGTACTCTTCTAATCATTGAAACTTGAGGTCAGCTGTGTTGAAAGGATATCTCTATGTTCTGTGAGCTTTGCTGTTGCCTCCCCTCAACACTGATTGTCAAATATCAGCAACGGCCATGATTATAGTTTTAAATACGAGATGTCTACTGAAAGTCTTAAGTCTGTGGAGTTCTAAGGAGCAACTAACTTAGGATATATTTTCCCTAACTTACATATGTAGCACATCTTAATATATTAAAAAGGCGAAATACAGCTCAACCGTATGTTTACCTTGCATATGCAAGGCCCTGGCCTCAGACACAAGCACTGGGAAAATAAAAAGTAAAAGTATAAATCACCTGCCATTTCTACTGGATCCTTCTTCCTTTTAGAAAAATTCATCTGTACTTTGCCGTATTTGTTTTTTCTGTTCCATGGTATTAAAATAGAATTGTTTTCTTAAAGTTTTCTTCAAGTTGGTTGGTTTTGGCTTTAAAATTTTTGTTTTGTTTTGCTTGCTGACTTTTTATTATTAATTTTCCTTGAAGATCACTTTCCAAATCTTTTTCTAGCCCAATATTTAGTATTTCTGTTTTCTTAGTTTATAAAGGTTGTAAATAAAAAGATTTTGTGCCTACTTTTGAAGGCATCTATGTAAACAACCAAGACCAATGGGGTTTTGTTAATCTCAGAATTGAAAAGGGCATTGAGTATCATCTAATCAAAAGTCCCATTTTCAAATAATGAAATTAACCCAGGGAGTCCTTGATTTTTCAGAAGTCAATACATAAATTGAGCAAAACCATTACTTTGAGCATTTTATTCTGAAATCATGATTCCTTCCTCAAATTTTAACCTCCTAGTTTAGATGCCAAATACAAAGAAAGCAATTATAATCAGGATGGTCCCTCAAATGTCTGCATCTTCATCCCCAAAGCAAGAACTTGATTTGCCATTGCTGGTTTTGGAGATGGAGGAGGCAACCTTAGCAAAGGAATTCAGGCAGCCTCTAGGAGCTGCAAAATTCTCATGGAGATCAGGTTCTTTCCATATTGATATCTTTCTCTCAGCCCAGTGAGACCTGATGAATTGAGGAAGTCAAATTCACTAACAAAGTTTTAATGACTATTCCAAAGAAAATTTTCTTTGTTCAGGTAAACTCTTGATTTGTTTATTTTCATCTTTTAAATATTAAGAGAGTTAAGTCATAAGAAAGAAATTTCTAAGCACTCAAATAAGTTATTTAGTATTATTTTATTGCATTTTCCACAGACACAAGCTCATACTCAAATTCACCAAATGGAGGGAGACTATATGAGAGACTCAGAGGGTGTTCCTGATAGGGGCCCTTAAGTCTATGAGAAGGAAAGGAGACTTGTATGTGGGCCTGCAATTCTCTCATGTCAGATAAAATGACTGGAAGGCTGAACTGTGAATGACAGAAGTTTATGCAAACTGATCTTGTTTTGTAATATTCAGTGATCAAGGACATTGATAGTCATACTTTTATCCCTCCCAAGCATACTTCCTACTGAAAGTAGAGTGGGCAATAAAGATAACTACATGACCACACATGCTCATAGAAATTTTCAACTGAATTTATAGGAATAGGCAGGCCCCTAGGGCTCTTTTTCTTCCATTTTAATATTGCCTTGCTATAGAACTATTAGATTCTCAGGCCAGCCAAAGAGCAAAGGAGACACTAGTTCTTTAAACCCAGTGTCACTTATCTAATAAATATTTAATGCTGTTAATATTTCTGAACTTTCAACCAGTAAGTTGTTTTCCTAAAATCATGAAGCCTGGCCCTCAGTGGCCAACTCTCATGTCTCATTGGTGGTAATGATTTTGTTTCTGGGACATGGGGCTTTTGTTCAGTGCTAAAATCAGGAAAATATCTGGTGTTTAAAAAAATTAAACAAATATTGATCAAATATATACTGTTGTGTGGATGCCCAAAGCTATAAGACAAATGCCTGAGTATCAAAGAAAACCATGAAAGTATATGAAGTATGGGCCCTGGAAGAGTTCATTTTCTACATGCCCCTCCATGTCCTTAATGGGTCACTTTTTCTGATTGATACCAGAATCTCCCTTAAGTATCTCAGCTTAAATAGCCTCAATAAAAGGCAGAAGGAAGTGTGAGAGTCAGTAGGAGGCACAGCAGCATCTACTAAAGCTGCGGCCCTTGGTTTCATGTGTTCCCTGGGAATATGCTCACACTCGGAAACACACACTTTGATTCATACAGGGTATTGATAAGCAACGTGAGAACTGCTCTGGAAGCCCAGTTTGATAGCCACAGCCGTGCAACTGGACACAGCTACACCAAGTACAACAAGTGGGAAACGGTATGGGGCACCCCCATTTCTGATACTTTTGGGAAGAGTTGGTATTGTACCAACAATGTCACATTAATCCTATAATGATTCCATTTGGTAGATAGAGGCTTGGGTTAAACAAGTTGTCACCGAGAAACCAGACCTCATCTCTCAGGACATCATTGGAACCACATTTGAAGGGCGTAACATGCATCTCCTCAAGGTAACAATTCATTTAAATCAATGAGTTCTGATTCACTAGCATCTGCTTCGCAGACATGCTTATCTATAAGAAAAAAATCTATAGCTCAGATTCCTTACATTCTTTTATTCTATATGCATTTTACATAATTACTTTTGATTTATAGAAAAAGAAAATCCAGTAAAATAAGAGAAGTCTTATAAATTTTACCATATCCCTATATGCAGTCTAAGGGATGGTCAAGCTGATATAAGGCTCCTCTCACAGATGTGGCTTCCAATTCTGTTTACAAGTTGCAAGCTTTTGTTGGAAAGCCATCTGTCAGGCCATTATCACTTACCAGACCACATACAATGAACATCACCACTTTGTTTCCATCATCGCAATGCTACTTTAGTCATGCAATTCCAGTGATAAAATGAAGAGATGAGAAATAAGTGGAGAAAAGAAAATTTTGTTTATAAAACTAGCAACAATCATAATTACTTATAATTAGCCATCTAGCTATCAGTCATGTCACCTAATAACTGTAGCTGAGAATAAATGCTGTAAGAATACAGGTAAGCAGGTTAATCAAGGTTCTTTGTGGCAATATAGGCTTGATAAACCTAATAATGATGCAAGCTTTCAGCTTAAACACAGTGACTATCTAGAAACAAGAACAGCTCTGTAAGGATTTACCTACTGAGTCCAAAGGGAGAGGATGTTAAGCCCTGAGTGTCATGTGATGAATCACATTTCTCCTTTTCCTTTTGTTCACAATAGGTTGGCAAACCTAAACCAAATAAGCCTGCCATCTTCATGGATTGTGGTTTCCATGCAAGAGAGTGGATTTCTCCTGCATTCTGTCAGTGGTTTGTGAGAGAGGTGGGTTGACCAAGTGATTTTTGCTTGAAGAAGTAGAAAGTAATAAGTTGAATTAATTCCTTTATAGCCTAATATGAGAAAATCAAACTCTCTCTCTCTCTCTCTCTCTCTCTCTCTCTCTCTCTCTCTCTCTCTCTCTCTCTCTCTCTCTCTCTCTCTCTCTCTCCAATTCCACATTCCCATTGGGGGAAATTAATTTTAACATTTGTCAACAGACCTTGGTTAGATATGCATTTTAAGTTATATGCATTTATTTCAATTTCACTAAATTATACTTTCTCACCTGTGTTTAGTGGATTGGTTGACAGCTAAAATAGTAATTCATCCTTTAAAAGTTGATCAGTATTGATAAATCCCCAACTGATCATTGAGTTCTCTTGGTAAGATGAAATGTTCAAGTTTTCAAGAATTCATGCATTAATATCGACACAAATAGATACTTCATTAATAAAAAATGAAGAAGAAATAACCATTTCTTATAGGATATTACAACCAATATGTGCACAAATGATGAACAAAACCACATTTAGAATATCTTGGTAATAATGATTTCAGCAAAAGCCACTGGAGGTTGCAAACAATTGCCTACAAAACTTTAAGAAAATATAAGATATTTCAGAGCCACAAAGTATCTTCCACCCAAAATATATTAATTATAAAGTAAAAACTTAAACAAAGGAAATTTCAAAAAACTATTTTAACTGAGTTCTTAAGAATAATATCATCAGGATTAAATGAAATATTAATATCATGTGAGAAGGTAGCCTTTGTAAACTTGTAAGAAAAAACAGTTAAAACAATGAAGCAAGTCCAAATTGAGACATTTGTCAAACAGCCTGACCAGTGATTTTCAACAATGTGAAGGTCATAAAAGATGAGGAAAGATTGGAAATTACCATATATTATTGTAGACTGAGGAAATATGACAACTGTCTATTCTGGTACACACTTGTAATCCCATTATTCAGGATATGGACGCAGGAGGATAAAAAATTCAAGGACAAGCTCAATATATAACAAGTTTAAGGCACTTTGGGCACGATGAGATCCAGGAGAGAGAGAGACAAAAAGGGAGGGAGGGGCAAGGTGAGTCCTACAACTGGAAGGGGGCATTACTGGAAACACTGATACAATTGAAATAAAGTCTAAAGTATAGTTTATAATAGTGGTTCCATGCCATATTGTGATTGTAAAAACTGACAACATTAGGGAAAATTACATAAAGAATGTTTGAGGGGACTGGGACTCAGTGGCTAAGAGTATCGGCTGCTCTTCCAGAGGTTCTGAGTTCAATTCCCAGTGATAACTTGGTGGCTCACAGCCACCAGTAATGGAATCTGATCCCTTTTCTGGGATACATGAAAACATAGCACTCAAATACATAAAATAAATGAATAAATCTTTAAAAAAAAAAAAAAGGAGAAAAGGACCTGGAGGTGACAGGAGCCTCACAAGAAGACCAAAAAAGCTTACTAATCAGGGCCCAGAGGAGACTGTTAAGACTGAATCACCCACCAAGGACCTTGTATGGACTGGACCTAGGCACCCTACAAAGGTGTGCCTGATGGCTCAGGCTTCATGTGGGTATGCCAGTAAGGCAAACCGGGGTTTTCTCTGACATGGACTCTCTTGCCAACTTTTCAATTACTTCTCCCTGGTGAGACTGCCTTCCTAGGCCATAGGGGAAGAGGAAAGTTTCATTTCTAATGTGATTTAATGAGCTGGGGTGGTTAGGAAGGGAACTCCCCTTTTCTGAGGAATAGGGGAGGTAATGGGGGAGATAGAGAAGGTGGGGTTGGGAAATAAGGAAGTATAGGACTATGACCAGGATGTAAAGTGAATGAAAGAATGAATAAACAAATAAATAAATAAATAAAATGTTTTGGAACTCCCTACATTATTTTTTAAATTTTATTTTATTAATTTATTCATATTACATCTCAACTGTTAGCCCATCCCTTGTATCCTCCCATTCATCCCTCTCTCCTGCTTCCCCCCTACTCCCTTCCGCTATGTCTGTGACTGAGGAGGAACCTCCTCCCCCTATATAGGCTCTTAGGGTATCTTCTTTGTAAACTGCTATCCTTCCTCTGAGTGCCACCAGGCCTCCCAATCCAGGGGACGTGGTCAGAAATAGGGCACCAGAGTTCATGTGAAAGTCAGATCTCACTCTCCACTCAATGGTGGAAAATGTCCTGTCCATCGGCTAGGTCTGGATAGGGGTTCAAAGTTTACTGCCTATATTTTCCTTGGCTGGTGTCATAGTTTGAGTAGGACCCCAGGGCCCAGATCTGCCCGTTATCTCTACATTATTTGTATAGCTATTTTCTAAATATAAAACCTTGCATTGATATGGTCTTAAAATATAAGAATTTATTATATGAAATCTAATTTCTTTTCTTCAAAGGATTTCTACATTAATTTGCAATACTTTATCTGAGAAAGCCTAGGAAATAGTTGGATTTAGATGTAGGCTGGCCATGAGGCAGAGAACCCAGCTTCTATGACCAAAGTAAGCATGCATTTGGGCCATGTAAATTTTAGTACCATCATTCCATTGCATTCTTCCATGAAATCCCACATTGTTATTTGCATACAGGCCATCCGTACCTACGGACAAGAGATCCATATGACAGAGCTTCTTGATGAGTTGGACTTTTATGTTCTCCCTGTGTTCAACATTGATGGCTATGTCTACACCTGGGCAAAGGTACGTGAACTCAGGCTTGTAAAGTTTACACTGTTGCTTCCTGTGCTTTTTATCTAACTATATAATCTACTTTCAGAGCCGAATGTGGAGAAAAACCCGCTCTACTAAGGCTGGAAGTTCCTGCGTGGGTGTAGACCCCAATAGAAATTTTAATGCTGGTTGGTGTGGTAAGTAGATAGTGCTTAACCATTTTGTATACATTAAAAAGCATAAGAGATAAAGTAGCATAAGAAAATAATAAACCAATATTGAAAACAAAAAAAAAACCTATAAAGTTTTATGTTTTAGAATTCTTTCTCAAAGCACAGAAAATGGTTTGTTAATTCATTTGATTAAAAGGTATGAAGCATTGGCTAGATCTGTGTAGGAGTTCGAAGTTTACTGCACATATTGTCCTTGGCTGGTGCCATAGTTTGAGCAGGACCCTTGGTCCCAGATCTGCCCATCATAATGTTCGTCTTGTAGGTTTCTAGGACCCTCTGGATCCTTCTATTTCCCCATTCTCCCATGCTTCTCTCACCTAGAGTCCCAATAAGAAGTCCTCCCCTCTGTCCCACTTTCCTGGTAAGTGAAGACTTTCATGGGACATACCCCTTGGGCTAGTGTCCAGATATAAGTGAGTATATACCATTTGACTCTTTCTGCTTCTCGGTTAACTCACTCATTGTGATCATTTCTAGTTCAATCCATTTGTCCACAATAAATTTTGAACCCGTACCCAGATCTAGCCAATGGACAGGACATTCTCCATAGTTGAGTGGAGAGTGGAGTCTGACTTTCACATGAACTCTGGTGCCCCTGCATGAGGAGGCCTGGTGGCGCTCAGAGAAAGGATAGCAGGCTACCAAGAAGAGACTTGATACCCTATGAGCATACACAGAGGGAGGAGGTTCCCCTCAGTCACAGTCATAGGGGAGGGGAGTAAGGGGAAAATGGGAGGGAGGGAGGAATGGAAAGATACAGGGATGGGATAACAATTGAAATGTAATATGAATAAATTAATAAAATATATTTTTTAAAAAAAATAAATCATGCCAGAAAAAAAGAAATCCCACACTGAGGGCAGCTCAGTAATTTTAGTAGCATTTTGTATTCCTAGGGTTTCTTGTAAATTATATACTGTAAATGATACTCGAAATCACAGAGCTGGCTATGTAATTAATAGTCATAAGCCCAGGGTGTGCAAAATAAATGCTATTTTATTTAGTTTTCAATGCTGAAAAAGAATTCATTGCTTCTTTTTTAAATTAATTGTTGTTACATATATAAGTATATGAATATGTATGTATATGTATATATACATATTCTTAAATACATAAGTACAATCCACTCCAAAAAAAAGGTATGGAGCAAAGCTCTGTATTGTGTTTCTAGATATGTTAAATTATGGAATTGCACAATTCACACACCTGACACAATCCATTCATGTGTGCCTACAGGACGTAATATAATGACCATTTAGACACACTATTAAACAAATAATCATTTAAAGAAAATTGTGATGCAATTAATTGATTATAGTAACATAGGATTTTTTTCATGGACAGGATAGTATGTATCCCAGTTATTGATCCTCTGTCTTGATCTCACTGTATATGCATACATACAGTGCAGACTGAAGTACAGTCAGAACACAATGATGCTCCTTCTCTTCACAAATATTGATATTAATGGACGACAGATGAAAACTCATGAGAAGTTGTTGTAAAGACTCCTGAGAAAACACCTTATATTATTTAGCTTCCTAACTTGAAAAACTAAAACACCTAACATCTTCTAAGAGAACTTCAGTGGGTTACCACAGTAGTGTATTAATAACAATACACATTTTTGCAGAAGTGGGAGCTTCTCGGAGTCCGTGTGATGATACTTACTGCGGACCAGCCCCAGAGTCTGAAAAAGAAACAAAGGCCCTGGCAGATTTTATCCGCAAAAACCTTTCCTCCATCAAGGCCTATCTGACAATCCACTCATACTCCCAGATGATGCTCTACCCTTACTCCTATGACTATAAGCTGCCTACAAACTACGAAGAATTGGTGAGTGGGTGCAGTGGGAGGGAGACCACTTCAATACTGAAACTGCTTTTTATTCTAATTCTGAAAACAATTGTCAGAAGTGATGGGCTATCTCCCCCAACAAAATAAACCAATCCAAGCCAGATAAAAAGGGCAGGTTTATTTGCGAACTGAACTGGGGCTCCTGGACTAGTTCAGCAGCCTCAGGGGTAAACGTCATAGGAAATGGCACCCTGACAAAGGCAGGTGAGGAGGGGGGATGTTAAGAATGTTAAGGAATGTAGCTGGTGGGTCCAGGTAAGGGGGTTAGAGGGGTCCTCAGGAATGCCAGGAATGTGAACACTTTCCTCCAAGGGGAGAGGTTTGGAAAGAGGAGTAGGATTTACTGATCATGTGGTGAAAAGGAGGGCAACAGGAGATGCCAACTGAACAAAACAATTTCTTATTAGTTTCAGGAGTAAAAACTGTGTGGGGGGATATATATATATATGGATATATATTGATATATAGATAGATAGATATGAATATGTAGATTATATGTTAAAGAATTTAATTTTCTGGATAAACTAGATGAATGAAATGGAATTTTGACACAGGGAACAATCTCCTTTGAATGTCACTTATTTACTAATATTCAAAATGACAATAGTTCCATTTAGCATTACCACAATAATGATTGTATTAGTTACTTTTCTGTTGCTATGCTAAAATACCCTGACAAAAGCAACTTTAAAAAAAAATATATTTATTTTGGTTTACAGTTCCACAGGCAGTAAATTCCATTGTGTCAGGGAAAGCAAGACAGGAGGATAAGGCTGGTCTGGCAGTCAGGAAGCATAGATATCCTATTTCATTCACACATGGGAAATATGCAGTGAAACAGAAAGTGGATCCAGCCACACAAACACATATGGCTTCATTTACCAGTTATGAAAAAAAAATCTCAGAGTCTTTGGCTGGCACACACAGGCTAGTTAGCAATAGTATAAATAATAAATAATTAAATACTACTTGAAAATGGAAAACAGGAAGCTAGAAGAATACCAGCTAAGTACCCTGTCCTACCCCACACACTGAGCAAGAAAGAAAGCAGAATGAGTCCACAGCTACTAATCTAGGATGCAAGTAGTTTTTTTTTTTTTTCATTAAAAACTATTTTTAAAATCTTTAAAATTCCCTGGTCTGTTTCTTCTTTTCCAGCCAAGACAAGAAGGCTTAGATAAGCAGATACTAATAGTAGAGGTTGCCCTGAGCCTAGAGGCATTGGCTGCTGTAAAATTTCTTAGCTTGTTACAACTTCCAAAGACCCACTTTTAATTTTTTTTCCATTTGTTGAAAATAGATTTGTTTCTACAAAATATACCCTGATTATGGTCTGTCTCCCTCTACCCCACCCAGTTCTTCCCCTCTTCACTTCCCATCTGATTCACTCCCTTTATGCCTCTACTTAGAAAACAAACAGTTGTGCAAGTATTGTCTTCAGCAATGGGACTGCTGTGAGTTCATGTAGAGCAACCTATTGTCTTGAAATTTTCATGGGAGGGTTAGGAATTCCTATATGCCTTAGTTAGAGCATTTGAAACCCCAAAGCCCATCCCCAGCGACACTTCCTCCAACAAAGCCACCCCTACTACAGAAAGATCACACCTCCTAATTGTCAAGTTCGTCCTACCCCTACATATATATATATATGTAAGCTTCTATTGTATTAGGGTTCTGTATTGCCCCCCAAATGTCCATTAATTTTAGTTGTCTCTTCCTATATCCCCTCACTTATCTCCGTCTCCACTCCTGTTCCCCACATTTAGCTAGAATCCTCCCATTTAAGCCCCTCTCTCACCCACTGATAACTCTCTATTATATTTCCCTTTCCTAGGAAGATCTATCTGTCCCCTGTAGGCACTTACTCTATGACTAATCTCTGGGTTCTACGGATTGAAGCTTAGTTATCATTGACTTAATAGATACTATCTACAAGTAATCAAATTCATACTATGTATGTCTTTGTGAGTCTGGGATTCTCCACTCAACATAATTTTTTTCTAGTTCCATCAGTTTACCTTTGAATTTCATTATGTCAGTTTTTAAAATGTCTGAGTAATACTCCATTTTTATAAATGTACTACATTTTCTTTATTCCTTCTTCTGCTGAGGGACATCTAGGTTATTTTCATAGTTGAACATAGTTGAGCAAGTGTCCTTTTGGTAGGATGAAGCATCACTTCAGTATATGCGAGGAGTGGTCTAGTTGAATCCTGGATAAGATTGGTTTCCTTCTTCCTGAGGAACCTCCACACAGATTGCGATAGTGTCTGTACAAGTTTGTACTCCCACCAGCAATTCATGAGAGTCCCACTTACTTCCACAACCTTGCCAACAAAACCTATCACATGTTTTGTTGATCTTAGTCATTCTGACAGGTAAAAGATGAAATCTCAAGGAAGTTTGATTTGCATTTTTATGATGACTATGGATGTTGAACATTTCTTTTACTTTTTAGATTCATTTTTCAGATGCATTGAGTTTTCCATGCATGTATATGTCTGTGTAGTGGTGCCATATCCTCTAAAAACTGGAGTAACAGACAGTTGTGAGCTGTGATATGGGTGCTAGGAATTGAATCTGGGTCTTCTGGAAGAACAGCCAGTGATATTAAGCACTGAGCCATCTCAAACCTCTCATTTAACATTAAGTGTTTCTTAATCATTTGAGTCTTCTCTATTGGGAATTCTCTGCTTATATCTGTATTCTGTTTTAAATGGAGTTGGTTTCTTGATATTTAGTTTCTTGAGTTCTTTATATATTTTGTATATTGGTCCTCTATTGAATGTATAATTGATAAAAAATATTTTCCCATTCTATAGGCTGCCATTTTATCCTATTAATGATGTCTTTTAATGTGCAGAAACTTCTCAGTTTTATGAGGTCACATTTATTAATTATTCACTCCAGTGCACACACCAACCATGTTCTACTCAGAGAGTCTTTTCCTGTGCCAATGAGTTCATGGCTATTCTCTACTTTGCCTTCTATCCTGATGTTTTTGGTTTTATGTTGAGGTCTCTTATCCATCTGGAGTTGAGTTTTGTACAGAGTGGTAATTATGGATCTACTTGGATTTTTCTACAAGCAGCCATCCTGTTTGATAAGTACTATTTGTTAAAGATGCTGTCTTTTTTTCCACTGTGTATTCCTGACTTTTTTTTTTTTTTAAATATCAAGTGTTCATAGGTTTTTGTATTTATATATGGGTCTTCAATTTGATTACATGTAAGAACCTCATATTTCTCTGTTTTCTAAAATGGTTCCCCAATAACATTTTTTAGGAAATTCATGAGAAAATTAATTCCCTCTTATCTTGGATATTATAAAAGATTTACTTAGATTGCCTGATATCACTAACTTCTCAGAGTATAATCTTGGATCCTTGACCATTTTTCGTGAGAATTTATTCATTCTCAAAGAGAAGAAAGATTACAATAACTGGAAAAAATAACAATTGTCTGAAGAACTATTAAATTTGATCACAGATTTTAAAAGCCTTCCAATTCAATGCCATGTCATTCACTGCATATCATTAACATTTTAGTTAATAAGCTACAAAAGTAGAATCCTGTCACCCTGAGTGTGGTGGCACACACTTTTAATCCCAGAACCCAGGAAACAAATGAAAGCAGATCTCTGTGAGTTCAAATACAACCAGGTCAATATAGTTGACAATCAGGGCTACATAAACAGACTGTGTCTGGAGAAAGAAGAAGAAGAAGAAGAAGAAGAAGAAGAAGAAGAAGAAGAAGAAGAAGAAGAAGAAGAAGAAGAAGAAGAAGGAAATTGAAAGGAAGAAAAAGAAAGAAAAGAATCCTGTCACCTTACTCAAGCACGTGATCACAATATAAGGTCATATTTAGAGGTAAACATTCAAAGGGAAGGAATAGCGATTAGAAGGTAGACAACTACAGCTCTGTGCATCTGTCACCACATCCCTGCTTAATGACCAGTCTAGCAAGGCCACAGTCCCACAGTCAAGAGGTTCTTTATTAGAAACTAAGATGTATAAAATTTGGGGCAAAAAATATTTACTTAAGGTATTTTCTCAGAATTTCTCATTTCAAACTTTAAAAAAAAAACAAAAAGGTTTAAATGAAACAATAAAATGCCTTTTAATAAAGAAACCTGTTGCTAATATACCATTGGAAAGTTCAGAAGACTTCTTGCTTGATAAAATTTTCCTCCTATACCTAGATATTACATGACTTAAGAGAAATTTCATTGAGTATGTACTAAGTTTCCATAAATTATGCCTCCTGACAATTGAGAACTTAGGGTTGAGCTGGAGAGTTGGCTCAGCTGTTGAAGGCTAAGCTTACAACCAAAAATTATAAGAGAACTTAGGGTCTTACTGAAATTCATAGGCAGGAAACCATAAGTTTCATAACTGAGAGCTTATTGTACATAGTTGTTGGGATTCATGAAAGGGATATGGTAACATGTTTAATGTTCAATATGAAAGGAGATGTACCAGTAACTCGTGTTTTTAATTCTAGCAGTAATGAGGTGGAGGTAGGCAGATCTCTGTGAGCTCAAGGCCAGCCTAATCTATATAGTAAGTAGTAAGACAACCAGCCCTAAATACAGAGACTCTGTTAAAAAAAAAAAGGAAGAAAGGAAGAAACAAAGTAAGGATAGAAGGAAGGAAGAAAGAAAAAAGACAAAAAAGAAAGGTGATCTGTTCTGAGCATTGAAGAATAGACATGATTCAGATGAGCAGGGAAGGAATGGAACATTGAAAGAATAAAATAAAACCAAACAAAAATCAAACTAAAAAAACGGGGTTAAGGGCTATTCTTGATAGAAAGATGGTGAATTCCAAACAATAAGTCTGGCATCTTGTAGAAGACTGGAGATAGCAATATGGTAAGTAGTAGCCAGGTCTGTTATATGACTCCTCATTTAATTTAGATTTCCATAAAAGAGCTAATTTTTTTTTACTATAATTGTGTCTCATATTCTTCATGAAGTAGACCCATACTGGAACATTGTCATTAGTTTGTGTGAAATTTATATTTAACTGCAAATCTAATGATTTTTGCTAAATTTATCGGTCCCACTGGCACTATAACATTTATGAGAGCCAACACTCTGGTGCCCTACATTGTCATCAGTAAAGACACCTTTAAATGCTGTCTTCCTTTTAAACTTTTCTCCTAAATTCTCATAATCCACAATTTTATGTTTTACCTCACTTTGAACTAATTTTGCTACTGACTTTTGCCCAGAGAAGGCATTTGGTAATATTGTGAGAAATTTTTATTGACATACTATGGGAGTTTAGTGACCAGAGAATGCTGACAAACATCCTATAGTGTACCAGGAAAGCTACTCCACTCCAGCACACAAACACACACACACACACACACACACACACACACACACACACACACACACACACACACACACACTTATTCAGCCAAGTGCCAAGAGAGCAGACATTAAGAAACTGCTTTAAACAAAGACAAGAGCAGAGTCACATTCCTGGTCAAATGCTCTTGGCTTTCACAGTATCTTATATTCTCCTCAAAAAATAATAAATGATGTTCTGCAAATTTCAACTGCCAAAGATTGCCCCTTTCCTGTGTTTATCTTTTAAATATATTTTGGAGAAACACTATTTCTATCAAAGGAAAAATTCTCTGGATTGCAAATTCAACTGGCTCACACTTTGTGTTTTCCTTGATTGATAAAGAGTGAGCAATACACTTGCAGGTCAGCTGAAAGAAAAAGTTGTTTCATGCCAATGACAACATTCCTCTATCGGACTTTACTCTTGGGCTCTCGGGGAAGCAGCAGGACCAGCTGTCCTATGTCAGTTGTTTCCCTGACTTCTTTTCTCACAGCTACCAGGATCTTCCTTTTCTTTAGAATCATATTGACTTTCCCCAGTGCCAAATTCTTTCTCTTTGGTGCCTGGTTGAAGCTTAAGAACTCCTTAGGCACCAAAATTGTAAAATTATCATTTCTTATTGGTCCCTCGGTATAAGTTAAGATTATCAAAGGACAGGAGGAAGGAAACTAACATTAGAGATAATCTGAGGCTCCCACTAGACATGTGTTTACCCACAGGGGCAGTTAAACTCTGGTCTGGACAATTAGAACACTGAACCAACTCTGGCAGTATGCAGGAGATTTGAGATAAGGCCATATGCACCGCAGTGAAATGGGGGCTTTTTATCCTGTGCTGCCTGGGAACACAAGTAATTGGAGAAGAGCTCCTCCATCCCACCAGGCCCCAGCAGCCCAGGACCCTGTGAACAAACAGTACACTACTTTTTCTTTAGTCTCTCAGACTTTAAACTTTGTGTGACATTTTAGATGTATTTTGCTATAGGAACTCTTAAGAGAACAAATTAAGTCTGCATAAAATATGGTAGGAAATTCATAGCTAAGGATTGCTACAGGCCATGTTGGCCCTTGACAGACAGCAATGATTCATCTAGGCTTATGCATATTTAACTTCCTCCTGTTCTTGGAGACAAGCAAACTGGCTCCAACAACACTCCTTTTGGAAGTATTCAAAGGCTAGGAAAAGTGGAAAAGAAAGGTAGGCAAATGGATGTCAAAGCTCAAGATGACCACACATGAATGTATACCTTGCATATGCTTTTTAGTCTCTATGCATTTTGTTTCTAGCTCTTAGGAAGAACTCTTTATAAACTTATTTACACACTAGTCATTATTTGACCCCTATTCCTCAAGTGGCAGGTTCCAACGAAAATTGTTAATTCTTCTCCCTTCTGTGTTGTTCCTTGGCTATTCTGGCTTCCTAGTGTGTGTGTGTGTGTGTGTGTGTATGTGTGTGTGTGTGTGTGTCTCTGTGTGTGTCTGTGTGTGTGTGTGTCTCTGTGTGTGTGTGTGTGTGTGTGTGTGTGTGTGTGTGTGTGTGTGTGTGTACCTGATACTGGCTAATGCTAAAATCATACTTTGATGCAGTTTTCAACAGGGGCCAGTCATTCAGCATATTTAAAATATTCCCATTGCGTGTGCTATTCCACACAGCATTCCATTCTGCTAGAAAATTCTGTGGTAGAGAATGTGGGTGGGTGTTATTAAGATGACAAGTGAGTAATATTGGTGAAATTATTTGAACTTCCCAAAAGAAAACCTATACTGATTGCAAAAAATTTTGCTATGAAAACTGGAATTTTAAATATGATATTTTAGCTGATGAATGTTTATTGTGACTCTTTTTGTCTCTTGACTTTAAATGAAATCAGAGAAAGGGCTCATAGCTTTCTTATTTTGTAGTTAATGTCAGCATCTAAATATGACAGCCATCAACCATAAATATGTAGTATAACTGCTCACCTCTAATCAAGAGGTCACCATCCAACTTTTGAGAAGTTCAGCACTATCATCTTAAATATGGCCCATTTATAATGACCTTGAACACCAGCACAGGATTCACACAACCAGCTTGTTCTGAGTTCTAAGTGCCTTACTGAGGATAGAAAAGAACAGCCTAACTACTGCATGAGAGTCTGAAATTCAAGACCAACCTGAGCTGTAAAAAATGAGAAGAAAATTAAGCAACAACAACAAAAACATAGACTTGCCATAAACCCTGAAGAGAACTAATATAAAATAAAAGGTGCCAGAACAACTGATTTCAACAGACTGAAGGTCTCTGTAAGATGGGGCCTGCTGCAAAAGAGAGATAACATGAAAGCAAACCTGATAGAGGAAAGAAGAAGGAAGAGTAGCTAAAGACAGAGGTAAAGTGAGAAAGAGAGATGCAAGGGGCCATTCAGAAAATCCCCTTATAAAGGATATGGGAGGAGACATGAGGTAGACCTTTGGGGTGGGTTCACAGTGAGTCTTTTTAACAAAAGAGGAAGTTGGAGCCATTGAAGACACAGGAGGAGGTAACCCTAAAACTGATGTAAAGAAACAGATGTTCATATGAGAGAGTAGCTGAGGACAAGAACACTAGAAGCCGAGGTACCAGCTAAACGCATTTTTAATGTGCAATATCAATAAAATAACAGCCACTTAAAGCCTCATCCAGAGCAATTGCCTCCAAAAGACAGTTACACTGGGTATACAATCCCTGTGTGATCATCTGCTAATGTTCCAGCCCTAATTCACACCATCTTGTAATGACTCAATATTGGATTTCTACTACCACATTTTCAAGTCATAGTTGTTTTATTTGCCTTATCGGCTATGTCTGATTTTTATGCAATGGCATCAACAGCCTCTGTGCACAGCATAAGGGTTTCCTTGCCCTTGCTTTGCTCTTACACACTACAGAAATGAAAAAAAAAAAAAGAATTCCAGCATGAGTGCTTGTGGGGAAGACATCTTTTCACATGACTTATTTATGAACTATGTATTTATGTGGCACAAACATCTTTGAGTTTTAACACAAGTGTACATGATGTGTGTTTATTTAGCATGGTTGTTTTTATTTATTCACTTGCTGATTTTTCTTCTTCAGAATGCCTTGGTGAAAGGTGCAGCAAAGGAGCTTGCCACTCTGCATGGCACCAAGTACACATATGGCCCAGGAGCTACAACAATCTGTAAGTTGTGGGATCAGAACTGCATAGAAACTGTGTATCTGGAGAAGAACTAATGCTTTCTGTTGTCTTTCTTGTCTCACCATTTAAAGCATATGGCCTTGCCTCATAGTGATTTTTAAATGAAATATGTATTTTTTGCTACTCAATAGATAAATAGAGAAATAAATATTCTCTTCAAATCATGATAACATCTGCTTTCTGTAAGCATTTTTTGGGTATCTACTGTGTGCCAAGCTCTCAGAAGGTACAAAATTAAAAGAAAGAAAAACTGAAAAGGAGGTAGGTAGCGACAAAAGGAGATGTTAGATAAAGGCAATCTACAAAGAAGTAGCCATAGGGAAACATAAAAAGACATAGGTGCTAAGTGGTATGACATTAAGATTATAAAGTGAGAACATACCCAAATCAACCCTATGTGTTGGATACCTTATCCATAAGATGGTGAGTCAGATGTTTTGCTGCAGGATAAAAACACAGTAGAGTATACTTTCTCTATAAAAAAGACTGTGGGTAGGAAGGAAAATTTCTTGATGAATAAGCCACCCTTCAGAGGAGCCCAATTCCTCCACACATGCAAACAAGTAAAAGAAATACACACCTAGACAAATAAATATAATAGAATTTTACTTAGTCATAAAGAAAAATGAAATCACACAATTTGAAGAAAAAATTGGGTGGAACTGGAGAATATTCCATAGAGTAAGGTCACCAAGACTAGAAAGACAAATGTCACATATTCTTTCATATGTAAGTCTTGTCTTTACATATGTGTATATTTGCTTCCAAAGCCACTGTATATACATTCCAAGAAACTAGGGAGAGGCCCACGAGAGTAGGATAGGGAACATATCTTAAGGGGAAGAGGAAAGAAGAAGCCTAGAACGTTTATGAAAAGAAAATGAAGCTGCTCTTACAGAAAGCCTGGGTTCAGTTCCCAGCATCCACATGATGGGTGAGTCATTGAGTCACAACCAGAAGTAGCTCCAGTTCCAAAGGAGTCAATATGCATACGTGCAGAACACATCAAAAAATTTTAAAAAGCTAGATTGAGCTCTACCCCAGCATTGTGTTCACCATAGAGTTTGAAGTTCTCTTAAAAGGCATGTTCTGAAGGACCAATTTTCTATTTCTATCTCTACTTTCCTCTGACTTACACTTATTTCTTTTTGCCCAAGCTTGAAAGGATTAGAAATAAACACAAGAGAAAAACTCAATCCTGTCATCAAGGGGGCCCCACTGCAACTGAGGAGGCCCTAGCTCGAGCCTTCAGTTTATTAAAGATGACAGTACTTTCTGTGATCTTGTTTTGTAAGGTGTCTTCTTAAGGTTATTCGGACAGAGATGACTCACTCATTCACTTATTTTTTAACCACGAGGTTTATTAGGTTTATCTTGCCACTGTAGAAGCCAATAATGGACAGGAACAATGGTTTCCTTTGTCCCAGCTTCTCTAAAAATGAGCACATGGCTTGCAGCTCAGTGGAGGATGTCCTGTTCTTGATTAAATAGATGAAGAAAAAATTAACAAACACATTAGTGACAACAAAGTTATAATTGAATAAATTTACTAAATGAATAACTATGCCATGCCAAGTGTCAGGCACCAAAGATAAAAAGTGATGGCTTAGGGACCAGAAGGAGTATGGCTTGGTGGAAAGCCCTTGCCTAACATAAACAAGGCCCCAGGTTCAGTTTCTAACAGTGGAAATGGACTCGGGTACCTTTGCCCTCAAGCTGCCAAGCTTCATGATTCTAAGGTTTCTACAAGCCTGGGGTGCTCTTACCACTCAGAGTTCTTTGCTTTCCTTGGAGACATAGATTCTTTAGTGAGATATCCATAGTATACTTTCCCTCTACATACAAAAGCACTACGAATTTCATATTACTAAAAACATACTTGCAGAGATCATTCTCACAAAATAATTTTAGGGCAAAATTGAACTGATTTTCTGAAATACACTGTTTTTCTGTTGACTAGACAGTTAGTTTGTCCATAGTATTTTTCTTTTCTTTTCTTTTCTTTTCTTTTTACTATTTTTTTTATTGAAAAATAAAATCATTCATATTACATCTCAATTGCTATCCCATACCGTGCATCCTCCCATTCCTCCCTCTCTCCCGCTTTCACCCCATTCCCCTTCCCTATGACTGTGACTGAGGGGGACCTCCTCCCCCTGAATATGATGCTAGGGTATCAAGTCTCTTCTTGGTAGTCTGCTATCCTCCCTCTGAGTGTCATTGGGCCTCCACATCAAGGGGACATGGCCAAATATGTGTCACCAGAGTTTGTGTGAAAGTCAGTCCCTACTCTCCACTTAACTGTGGAGAATGTCTTGTCCCTTGGCTAGATCTGGGTAGGAGTTTGATGATGACTGCATGTATTGTCCTTGGTTGGTGCCATAGTTTGGGCAGAACCCCTGGGCCCGGGTCCGCTGTCCATAGTATTTTTCATAGTGAAAATTTTGTAGTTCGAAAGACAATGTAGTTATTTATTTTACCCTCCTTACTAGACATAAAGATATTTCTCCTGCTGTTTTCTCATTTCAGATCCTGCTGCTGGGGGCTCTGATGACTGGGCTTATGATCAGGGAATCAAATATTCCTTCACTTTTGAACTCCGGGATAAAGGCTTCTATGGATTTCTCCTTCCTGAGTCTCAGATCCGCCAAACCTGTGAGGAGACAATGCTTGCAGTCAAGTACATAGCCAAATATGTACTAGACCATCCATATTAATGATAATCTGAACCAATTTATTTCAAAATGCTTACTGTTCTTTTCTTGTCTGTGTTTCTTGACTGTTTGTTTGAAGGCTTGCAGACCCTAATCTTTCTTTTAGTTTTCTGGGTGTATTGACCGGCTTGGGCCTCTAAAAGCATCCTAATAAAATCATATCATTATTGGAAAATATAGCAAACTGCCTGTTTTGGGATGGAGAGTTACTGTGAGCAATGAGCAAGCCAGCTCTGTGCAGATGCAGGTGTGATGAGCTATGGAGAAGCTAGTCCTTCTGAGGTTGGCCAACTCTGGCAGAGAACCCTGGATATAAAGGATAGCTTATATACAAGAAGAAATACAGTTGGAAGTGAAGACTGTAAAAACATAGTACAGTTTAAAAGGTGACTGTTTCAGATAAAAATCCCAAGTGTTCCATTTTACCAATAAAGACTTAGAATCCAGATGCTGGGGTGAAAGCCTACTAACTCAGAGAGGCAGAGAAAGCACCCAACTGACCTTGCAACTCAGCAGCCATCCCTGAAGGAAAAAGCCCCTTCTCCTTCTCCACACTGCCTTAAATATCCTCAATTCAGTGTCTCTCTTTTCTACTTACTCCCTACCAGCTAGTTTCTTGCTCCACCTCTTGATTTAGGATTAACATTATTTAATCCAGTTTACAGAAAGCTCTTGAATAAAAGGTATATGCTAGAGCTGAGCCACACCACAACTAGAAACAAGTTTTTTGAGTATACAATCTTTGGGTTCATGGTGTGATCAAACATTCTGCAACAAGTGACATCCAGGTTTCAGTTTTCTACCAGCTCATTTAAGTGACATAATGAAACATCTACAGCATGTCGAGAGTTTTACTAAGCAATTGAAAACAGAACAATGAAAGAAAAAAATTACACATCTTCCCATTCCATTTATAGTGATAAATAAGAGATGCACTGAACAAATAATCAATGACGATAATAAATAAAATAATATACAGATGTTATATTATATACAATATAATGACAAATTGAAATTTCTATGATCATTCAAATGAGAGGGAATTGGGAGAGTTATTAGAGAGGGCACAGGTAGGCTTGGGGAGGGAGAGAAGGGCCACATCAGGTAGAGCCAAGATGCCATGTTTACAACTTTTTGCACTGGTCTTAGAATCATGGAAGACCATAAGTTTTAAATAACATTACCAGAATCTCCTTGGAACAGTTGATTGTGACAAGCAGATTGGAAGAGAAGAGATGCTGGCTGGAACAGATGGACAAATAAAAGAAGCAAAAGACCACTCTGAATTACACATCACACATGCCTTGATATTTCCTGGAATTAGGTGAAAGTAGGCTAATATATCACATCAAGTTCATTCTTTAAAGTAGAATGATGTATAACTAACTTATAATTTGGAAGCATCTCATAGAAAACACATGTGGTACCAAGGAAGATATGATTTAATATTCAGTGTAATATAAACATAATGTGCTAAAATATATCAATGTTCTAATAAAAAAATCATCTGAAGTCAGTTATTTGGGAGCTGGGGAGTTTTCAAGCCAAAAAGTGACTAATGCCCTGATTTCCCACAAGATGGCAGCAGTGCAACTGCTGCAACTCATCAAGCATTGAACCTCACTTAAACTGACAATGATTCTTAAGAACAAAAAGTAAATTACCACACATACATATATACATACAAACAAACATACATACATACACTATATGTATATATATACACATTTGCACACACACATATTTATAAGTTGCCATGAGTGTGTGTGTGTCTGTGTGTGTGTGTGTGTGTGTGTGTTCGCGCTCGTGTGAGCCCATGCGCACACTCGTACAGAGTCTACTTAACTTTGCTAAGTCTTCCCCATCTTTTTCAGGTATAGCCTGCTGCTATAAATTGAAGGGTTAACTCAGCTGTAGTGATTAGTGAAGTCCTGCTGAAATAGTGTGTAATTCCTGTTCCACAGGACACTCTTACCTTGCCGTCCCTAACTAAGGAATGAAGCTAACCAAAATATGAAAATCATTGAGGTAAATCAAATAAGAACTCTCCAAAATCCTAAACTGAATATAGTTTGAAATGTAAACAAATTCATGTGGACTTTTCTAAGATTTTAGAGAGATTATTTAAGGATAGTAAGGAATAGGAAAGCAAACATGCAAATATGAGAGTATCAGACTCCTGATATGGAGTCTGAATAGCTGAGATTTTCAGCGCTGTGACATTTTTGCTATAAGTTCACATCTAGTGAAAATCAACAGGCTAAGAATTCTGTACATTTAAGATATATCAAGAAAAACAAATTTTAAAAAGGAGAAGTCTAATTTACTCCTTTCCAATATATCTTTTTTGTGAGCACCTGCCCAGCTGACTGACCCCTTCTCGTTCTTATCTGTGCAAGAGCACCGACTCTCAACTCATGAGAATGCTCCTTCTTCCTCCTTTAGTCTCTTCCACTTGGTGAGCCCAGGGCCACAGCCATTATAAGCTGTACTAACTCTTTGTTTCTTACGGTATAGCTTAAAGAAAATTAACAGGATATTTTCTGGTTTCACTTATGTAATCTCTGCATATCTAACACCCAGTGCTATGTAGTCCTCTGTTTTTGTAAAAGAACCATATGAATTGCTCAAAGATAGATTTTCTAGGGAAAAACATCAAAACCTAATAAATTAATTTGGGGGCCACACGTAATTTTGATGAGTTGTCTCATTGAAGCAGATAATCACTACCCCTCTTCCTGTATCGCACACTTACATATTTGTTCAGATAAATGCTTCCTTTGTCTAAAACTAATTGTTAAAATTCTGCTTCAGTCTGCCTACCTGTGATGTCATTGTCTACCTGCCATGGGGGCATGGCCCTGCCCAGGATATAAAAGAACAGATCTACCTTGACCCCCTCTCTCTTACCCCCTCACTCCCTTTTCCTCTCCCTCTCTACCCCCACCTCTCCCTCCTCTCTCTCTGGGGTACCCCTCTGCCCTTTCCTTCTCTCCCCATGTTCATTTAATAAGCCTCATATAATATAATATCTGTTGTTTGGTATCTTCTTATTATTTTCTTTTATTAAACATAAAATTAATGAAGACAAATTTGCTTTAATTCTAAGAACTCAACCCTTTCTGGACCATTGAGATTCAGCAGGTAAGAACACTTGCTACAAAGCCTGGAAACCCATACAGGGAGAACCAGCTCCACAAAGATATCCTCTGACTTCTCCACACTGTACTCATGCCTTCATACACACACACACACACACACACATACACACAATTAATCAATCAGAATAATTTTTTAAATTACAGAATCCAATACCTTTAACCCCCAGCACTATAGGAAAAATTAATAAATCTACCATCTACAATTACATCCAGCAATTTTTCTTTCTCAGCATACCCTTAAGGGAGATATCTAAAAGTATTCTAGCAGCTTGTTGGGTTGAATTATAAGAAGAATCTCTTAAAAGGTTCTACTAACTCACAAGAAACATTCGCTTCCATTTTCTATGACATTTCTTTCATGATAACATGTTGGAGAGCAAATAAGCATATCTGAAAAATGAAGCAATGTCTTAACATGTGCATAGATTAGCATGGCCATAAAAGTCCTGGGAACCTCAGGCTCCAAAGGACAGAAATGTGTTGCTGTATGAAATATTGTGTGATAGTATTTTTATTAGAACACTATCACGAGGTTACCACTCTCCTCAAATCATCTATGTCCCTAGGGAGCTCAAACCTTTTTGCAGCTTTACCCAAGGAAAAAGCAGACACTCAGGACAACCTAGGTGAGTTCATTCTCTCCTCCTAAAGATCTAGCTCATGTCATCAGGCTTGGTGTCAGAGTTTTAAGACCAATAATATAAAAACAAACAAAACAAAACAAAAAAGGAACAATGAAAAACAAAAAACTTCAAGAAAATACCTTCAAATGACAAAATTAAGAGATTTCGCTTTTGTGTTATCTTATAATTTGCTAATTTATTTTCAATGGTCAATCAGAAGCTTGAAAATTCAAAGATAAAGTGCCTAGAAACAAACAACTCTGTTTCTTGAAGTAGGAGATATCAATATAAATTCAGTGAGAGGTTTCACCCCAAAGGGTACTGCCTGTACTTGAATCATGATACATGTTGACACCAATCAGTTCTATACCATAACAGTGGCTGACTGTGAGTCTGTTTGTATAACCTGAAGGGGAGCTCATACTTTATAGGCTTTAACAAATGTCAATTCCCTTACATACACTATCTCAGTTAATCTTCACCATCATTCATCAGCATCATCTTGGCACCCATACTTGAACCTGGAACTCAGAAACCAAACTTAAACATAACAATACCTCATTACCCTACCCCCACCAAAGAAAGAAAGAAAAGAAACAATCATATCTCTATAAAATGTCATTACCTTCAGCAAGAAGAACCATACAAAATCAAAAATTATATTAATGTTACATTCATAGTGTTTTGGCACAGTTTATTTTATATACGTATAATAATATAAATGTATATATAGAAAATTAAAAAACATAAAAAGGACAAATTTAGTAATGGAAATTTTTTTTTAATTTTTTCATTACTTAAGACTATGTGCCACAGTTCTGTGACAGTTTTCCAAATTAATTTGAGGTTATAAATATAAGTTTTAAAATGTAGGATAGAAGTCAGTGCAATGGATCAATGGGTAAAGGCACTTAACACCAACCATCATGACTTGAGTCCAGTCCCCACGGACCCATATGATAAAAGGATATAATCTGTTTTTCTATGTAAGTGGTCCTATCATCTGTACGCATACATCATGGCATGCATAAACTCCACTCCACACACATACACACAAAATATTAACTATATTGATAATTTTTGTATTTAAAACATATGAATATGTTGTGTCTGCTCTTTATTTCAGGCTTACTGGGAGGCTAGTATTTTAGAACAACAGAACTAAGTTCCTGTCCTAGCTCTATAAATTGACCCAGCCTTTTACCTTGAGGAATCTATCCATGAAAGTCATTTTCTTTTCAATCTTTTTCAGAGAAGTGTATATTTCCTATTATTAAGAAAGTAGAGAGAACTTGGGCATGGTGGTGCATGCCTGTAATCCCAGCACTCAGGCAGATGGCTATGAGATTGAGGCAAGCCTGATCTACAAAACAAGTCCAGGACAGCCAAGGTTACACAGAGAAACCCTGTCTCAAAAAAGAGAGAGAGAGAGAGAGAGAGAGAGAGAGAGAGAGAGAGAGAGAGAGAGAGAGAGAGAGAGAGAGAGAGAGAGAGAAAAGGAGAGAGAGGAAGACAGAGAGGGGGTGCTGGATATACACATGCCTGCCCCCTTCCAACTGTAAAAACATGAGGTGGGAGGACAGTTCATTCTTCAAGAACCCAAAGGAAATCAGCTGTTCGTTGACAGATAAAAGCTGCGGTATAAAACCAGTAGAGGGCGCAGGTCAAGCAAAGGAGAACAATGAGGTTCTTTTTGCTTGCGGTTGTCATCTCCGCCACACTTGCAATTGCCCCTGTCCGCTTTGACAGGTAAATTTCCCTTCCTGTTGTTCAGTCTCTGGGTAAGAAGAGAACTAACAAATATGTCTTTGCAATTCACTGATTTTTTGTTTCTTTGGTTTTTGTCTTTTGCCTACCTGAAGGGAGAAAGTGTTCCGTGTGAAGCCCCAGGATGAAAAGCAAGCGAGAATAGTGAAGGACTTGACCCAAACAACTGAGGTAAAGCATTCAGAGGGGTGTTACATCTCTCTTTTCTATTCTCGAAGAGGTATTCTTTTTTTTGTTATATTCAGTGTCTGCAAGGATACTGAAGGCTGACAAGTGAGTGAAGTGACAGGAACCACAGGGATAACTCAGCCAGTAGTCAGCATCTCACTTAGTTTTGTATTCATGGTTCACTGCTTTTTCTTATGGTTTTACAAGCTACAGCTTCTAAGAAAATGTGTAAAACACACCTTTTTCATTGCTCCCCTTTCCCTCCTGTCTGTACTCCTAGTACCCCCACCCCCAACATACACTCCAATTTCTTCTGGTGACTTCTGTTCAAGTACAAACTGATGGGAGTAAAATACTGGCTGATGTGAACTTGCCAAGAGTGAGCACACTTTCTAAAGAGATTCTTAACTGTAAAGCAGTATCTTAAAATCCAACAGAAAAGAACATTTTCTATCATTGGTTCAGCCTTTCCTTTTACACAAGGCATTTTGTCCCAGTCATCTACCTCCTCTTTCATACTTGCCAGCCAATTTGTAATGCAACACCTTTAAAACAGAGAACTTGAGGTAAAAAGATAGTACCTAAAACCCCCAACACAACACTTCAGATTTAAATCCAGAACCAAGCCTGCCTTTCATTCTAGGCACACTCTGCTTGCAAATCAGTCAAAAGTTCTGCCTATTCTAATTCCTAAGTATCCTTCACACCCATACAGTTTTCTCCTCCTCTGTGCTGCCGATCATCTCAAGTCTACCCTGTCTCTTACTGGGGCAATTCCAGTGTCCCTTCTTCAGCACACTAGTGTCCAAGGCTTAGTCCTGCATCCCACAAAGTAAAGTGTTCACTGCAATCTTAAAATTCTTCCTCACTTGAAAATATCTGTGGGGACAGCATATTCTTCAGATCCAGATTTAAGGGTTCAAATCCTAGGTCTATACTGGCTTTGTGCCTTAGGCAAGTTACAGAAGCTCACTAGGCAACCTCTGTAACATATATCTGATGATCACCTCTTCTCCAGCAGCAGCACTAAGTAGGCACAGCAATGGATATTACAGGCTTCTGTGAAAAAAATAATTAAAGCATTTATTGTGGGTTTTTATGTGGCCAGAAAACTCCGTGATTGATCACATGGCTACCTTCTTTAGACCCCAGCCGCTCTTCTCTTGTTTCCTGGCCCTGGAGATCCACAGACATCACAATTTCTCCCACCTTGTATCCATTTTCTCATGGGGAATGTTATTTTCTAATTGTTTATATCTAAGTCTTCCTGTTTCTACAAGAGTCAGATCAGGCAATATCTCTTGCAAGAAATTGCCTTGCTCTTTCTGTTAGGACACCCTGCTCCTTCCGCTGCTGTTGGCTAACATGATGGAAATACTTGTATACAGCTTTGTAGGACATGGAAAACTCTCTCTTACAACTTCCCTATGAGACCCTTCTGTGGCATCCACCTCTGTGCCTGCTACTTAGCAAATGTTCACAACAGTTCTTTGAGCTTGAAATTCTTCCCCCACATTTTCTCATCTTATTATGTACACAGAACCCTACATTCCTTTATGGTGCATAATATATTGTCAGTGTGTGTGTAGTATCTCTGTTTGCAGCAGTGCATGCCCTTGTGTGTGTGAGGAGCATATAGATATCCATATGAAAACAAAGGCCAAAAGAAATCATCAAATGTCTTTATCACTCTACGGCATTCCTTTGAAAAAGGATTTCTCACTGAAACCAACAACCAGCAAGCCCCAAAAGTTCTAATGTTTTTGTCCCTCAAATTTATGAAGTTACAAGTATGGGTGGCCACACTCAGCATTTTAAATATATATATGTGTGTGTGTGTGTGTGTGTGTGTGTGTGTTTAGCAAACAAACAGCCACAGCTAACAATGATCTTGTCTCTGTAGCTTGACTTCTGGTACCCAGATGCTACTCATGATATTGCGGCTAATATGACAGTGGATTTCCGAGTTAGTGAGAAGGAATCTCATACTATCCAGTCTACCTTGGAACAACATAAAATGCACTATGAGTAAGTTCTGGGAAAATATTCATCTACATTTCTTAGTCAGAGTTTCTGTAACCTTGAAATTTTATAAATTTTTAATAAAAAATCTTTGAGGTTTTGGAAGATAGATTGCATAAATAAATACTACACTGTATTTCCATCATTTCCAACCCTCTCTGTCCATCCTCCAACTTTTCCTATGTCCTTCTATCCAGATCCTCTTGAATCCCTGACTTCATCTTATATACTTATTACTGATGTACATACAAGCACACACTTACTGAGTCCACTTAGTGTTGTTTGTATGCACATGTGTTTAGAGCTGACCACATGGAACTATATAAGGTATCACAGGCTTCATCCCTGAAGAAAACTGATTATCCTTTCCTTAGCAGCTATGGGCTTCTTGGGGATTTTCATCTAGTGGTGGGTCTTGTGTAATTTGTCCCATTCATGTTGACACGTTCACTGGTGTGGTTACTACACAAATCTGTGTAGGCAACCTGGTTATGTCTAGAAGTCACTACCTTTCACTATGACCCTGTTAGCAAACCTCTGTCTCTAAAAATATTTGCATTATGATTTATAACAGTAGCAAAGTTATTGTTATAAAGAAGCAAGGAAAAAAACTGTTTTTTTGGTTGGGGTCACTACATGAGGAACTGTATTGAATGATCACAGCATTAGAAAGTTGAGAACCACTACCCTAGAATCTCCAACCCTAGATCTATGTAAGTAGGTCTATAGTATCAGACACGAATTCCTTCCTACTGAATGTGCTTTATGTCCAACTAGACATATCACATTCCTTCAATCCCAGCACTCTGGAGGCAGAAGCAGGAGAATCTCTGAGTTCAAGAACAATCCAGTCTACATAGCTAATTCTACAAAAGCCAGGACTACAGAGAGAGACCTTGTTTCAAACCCCAAACCACTCTCCAAAACATAGTAAGTCAGTAAGAAAGGAAAAGAAAATAAAAGAAGGAAGAAAAAAGATAAAATGCTACTATGATAAAATGCCACTATTGAACCACTGGGACTATCTTGCCTTGCTAGATTGCCACTGTTAGGGTTCATAGGGTTACAACCATGGAGGATTGTTGATTGTTTCCCTCTCATGGCAGCATGCATAAGGTTTCCAGGCCAATTTCATCTCAATTTCTCCAAGTCATGTGTCTAAATATATAATGACTTCAACAATAGGGTCTTACCTTCAAGTGCTAGAAAGGAATCAAGGGCAATGGTAATAGCCTATATTGGAATTTTTTTGAGGGGGGAGCATGCCTTGGACCCCTGACCAAGAGGGTTCCACCAATAGGAGAGAACATATGGCATTTGCCATTTGTCTTCTTGAGTCTGGGTTACTTCATTCAGTAATATATTTTTCTGTTCCATCCATACAATGGAATTACTTTTAAATTGGGCCTGCTATCTAAACAAGATACAATTCTGTTTCTTTCAGACTATTAGAATGTGTTTGTAGAAGCAATAGGGTTATTGGCAGTTTACTCTCGATTTTCCATTTGCTCTGATCTGCAAATGTAACCTACATATTCCAGCTTCATAAGCAGAGAGCTCAGATGTGAACTGGCGTGACAGCCTAAGCACGCCCAGGGTTCATGAACTATGGGTAATGCCCAGCACTCATATTCAACGTGAACAGGGTTGTTTAATAATTGATTTGGCCATAGTTGTCTGTAACCCAGCTTTTAATACTTTCTGGTTCTTCCCATGTATTTCTCTGTGAATTCTGGAATTCCACCCTAACTAATACTGGTTACTGGGTCTCTAGACTTGGTGAGGGGGTTTTCCTGCAGACACTGTGGCTGGCAGAGAAATGTTCCACGAGGCAACAAGGAAATCCAGTTTAACAAGATTTAGTTAGCTGGTTTGAGTCTGACCCTGAGCAGTTTATTTTTTGACATATTTAAGGATAGTACAACTTTAAAAGAAATGTTCCCCTCATGACAAGTGCTGCAATAAAGCTTAAGGTATGACTACATCAAAACTCCTTTGCAAAGAACCTGTGACATCTTCCATAAAAAATGTTTTCCATTGACTGAAAAACAATGCTCAGATTAAGGGTCTAGGGAGGAAGGGCCTGTAATAAACATAATAGCAGATTCTTTTGCACTCTTTCATGATAATGGGTTCTATTGACTGAGAAACAATGTTTATCAAGCAGTCTGGGGAATTTGCATGAGGCTCTATAGAAAGCAAATGATCACCAGATTATTAACTACATCCAATCCCAGCTTTCTGGGCAGTTAAATCCCTTCTGTTAAATAGAAAAGCCTGTGAGCTTAACATTCTTGTTTCTCTGGTGCTATCTGTGAGGACAAGGACCTCATACCCTCCACATAGATTCACTCCATGACTAGGCTTCTCACTTGTGATTTGTGCTCCAGTGACTACACCCTTCAATTTACATAATTAATAAAGACCTTATATCAACTCCTAGCCTTAATTAGTTTTTACAAAGTACCCAGGCCAAGCTAAAACACAATGGTGCTCAGCCAAAATCTACACAATCTCACTTGAACAGATTAAAAAAAAAATTAAGACAAAAGGTGCAATGTTTGACGTCACTGTAGATGGTGAAGTGAATCACTGGAAGACTGAGGCAAAGGACTGACACCATGCGTTTAATCAAATACCTGTCTTTCCTCCTTCCTGGGTCCTCCAGACCTCTCTCGTCTAAAATGCCCTGACAATGTAGAGATGTGAATGAGATCCTCACAAGTGTCATTTCATCGCAGACCCAAATAATTTTTGCTTCTTCCATCAAGAAGCAAAATGCTAAGCTATTTATTAAAATTAGGTATATCTATTTATGACAGGGTTTCTCGACAGTGTTTTAATTTAGCTACAGACATGGGGAAACCATGTAATTACATAACTCCCTCACAAACATAAATATGGAAAGTGATCCGTAAAAACAGAAACCATTTAAAATTCTGTATTCAAGGATGTAATTTTATTTACATATAAATTTTGTGCATTATTTGGTATTAGTTAATAACAGAAGAGTTCTTTTTCTTTTTGTTAGTCACTTTACATTCCAGTCATATTCACTTCCCTCCCTCTTTCCCCTTTTCCCCCTTCCCTACTCCTCAGAAAAAGGGAGACTCCAACCCAGCTTTCCACCCCCACCCCTCCCCGACCCCAGCATATTAAATTGCACATCACGCTGAGCTCATCCCAGAAGAGAGTTCTAAGAGCAACAACAATAAAACTGTTTGCTTAGATTCAAGACACCAGACTGACTAAAACTACAGAAGCTAGTTTGACATGATTCACTTAAACACTATTTATTAATCAGTGCACACAAACCATTATTCAGTTTAAGGCATCATGACGTCTTTTAATTTTCAGAAAACGCAGTTACTAAAGTAGCATGCATGCCTAGTTCCTTTTTATTTATACTTTTAGAAAATCATAAAAAGCCAAATCGAAAACACAATAAATATATACTAACAAGAGCAGGCAGACTGTCAAATGAGTATTGAATAATAAATGCATATACTGAACTGAGTGTCAAGGACAGACACTGTATTTCAATTCAGCCATTAAAACTCCATGTATTTTTTATGAATTTTTCATATTGAGATAGTCTCTAGCAGTGTCTTTTCTTTTATCAAAAGTTAAAATTAGAAAATAAAGTTATTCATAAGAATTAATTCAGAAACCAACTGTTAATACAATAAAGCCCAAATGGTACAATAGAATAAAATCATAGATTAAATGAAATCTATAATAAAAATAATAAAATAATAAAATCATGGAAATGCAATGTCAAAGTATACAAACTCTCAAAGTGATAGTCAACATTCTATGTCAATAGTTGATTACCTAATAACGTTCATCCAGATACAAATTCATGCTCTAAGTATAAATCCACCCTGTTAAATGATTGTCTCAATCAGATAAAGCTAATGATTTACTTAACGTGCTATTCCATTCATTTTTCTTCCTGCTCTGAAGACATTTCTAGATATTGCTTACTCAAACATATAGCACGCTTGTGAGCTTGGCTGTAATAACAGAAGAGGTATCAATCATGGCAAAAACAAGACAAAAAAATGAAAATGAACAAACAAAAAACATAAAAGTGTTGTAGATAAGGGGAGTGCAGAGATTCTGAAGCAACGCTGCCTGAATTCAAACTCATCCAAGTCAGGTATTTAACACTATTTAAAACTGGGGCAATAAAAGAGCTACTTTACATGGTTTCCATGAGGAGAGACTGGTTTTATCTATACAGCTGGTTCTTTCTATTAGCTCGGGAGAAGGAGAGGTGATTCATATGCATGAGCTCACACACAAAAACACATTTAGTGCAACAGAGAACTGAAGGCTACTATCAGGTATTCTCCCTCCCTCTAGAGAGCAAATCTATATCATAAAGTTTATTTTTCAACTTATGACATGCCACAGACATTAATAAATCTATGACCACAAATCTAGAACTTAATGCACATGGTAACCCAATTAGAAGTCACCAAGTCCAACTTTACACAAACTTAAAACATAGCACTGCTATAACATGAGTGCCAAAGGAACCCAGTCTCTCTCTCTCTCTCTCTCTCTCTCTCTCTCTCTCTCTCTCTCTCTCTCTCTCTCTCACCAGACGCTGGCCCCTAGTTATTTCATCTTTCTTTGATATTCTCTAAAAGGAGCCTTGAAATTGAAGTCCATCTAGCTATTTCTTTGAACCAAGTGAGATCTCACAGGCTTTGAAAGACAAATTTCCATGGGACAGGGCACTAAATAACATTACAAAATTTCCAAAGACCAAGAAGACTATGTCCTACTTGGCAGCCACACCCAGAACTCTCTCCCTAGAAAAGAAGACACTGTTGTGTAATAGTTCAACATTCCAACTCGAGTGCTTGTAGGTTCAACATTCCAACTCGAGTGCTTTAGGTCATGACAATTTTGAAATAGATTTAAGTTCCTCCATAAAATGGAGTGATAGTATTCTACAACCACATTGCTCACAATGTAAACATGATAAAATGCAGGTAAAGTTGTGAGCAGAGTACCTGATAGAAAATAGAGACTTGATAAACATCACCTGTTTGTATTACTAAATCCCAGTGACGATATCATTTCTTCTACACTTAGGATTAAAATATTTTTCAAACAAAGTAAATGAATATAAGAAATAATATTTGAGAGGAAGTAATCGGATTCTCTCTGCTAAACCTTGCTTCTAGCTCATGGAGGGGCTCATAAAAATGATATCTGGCCCTAGGTCATAACTCCCAGCCTTAGGCTTAACATGTAGTCCCTATCTGCAGTAGTCCGGTACTCTCATGCATTTGTGGGCAGATTGCATTTCCATTTACATAGTTTTCTTTTTTGTTATTGTTATCATAAAAGCTAAATTGACCAGTGTTAAATCTAAAAATCTCTTTGATAAAAGGTTCTTTAACTGATTAATATTGTCTTGAATTGTAAGCCAGCCTGTGGGATCACAACGTGTTCCTTTGGTTGATTAGCCTGCTTCTATTAATGCAGGGAGAACAGAAAGCTATGTGTTCTTTTTAGAAACTGTAGCAACAAACTATATCTGTAGCAACTCCTTGAAACGTGATTTCAAACCTCCTCAGGCTTTCTGGGAATTTTAGTTCAACATGCCTCATAGGATTCCAAAAGTGTTCTTATACTTCTACATCCTCAGGAATCAAAAATCCATAAAAAAAAATATTAATCACACAATGAGTTGAGTAGGATGGGAATAATAATTCTGTCAGCGCTGCTAATGAGAATCCACATCAAAGATGGTGTTTGGACCTATGTGCTATACAAATTATAATTAGGAGTAGACCACACTTGTTTTCTGCATGAGAGCCATATCTGTAAGCCAGCTCACAAGAAGTAACCAAGCAGATCAAGTAGAAGACCTCTGCAGCATTTCCACTCATCATAAGATATTTGGTGTGTGTGCAGGGTGGTTGGCCATTGAGTCACATGGTTACAAATAATCAAATACAGTTAATGGATGATAACTCTGCACAGTGGTTGTCAACTGTAAGATTCAATCTTGCTTCTCTGAGCCTATCTGAATGCCTGAGGAATGTAAAGCACATCATCTTATTCAAAATATTCGGTCTCATTAGAAAAGCAAGGAAAATAAATGTCAGAGAAATACTTAAACTGCTCAGGGTCACATCTAGCAACAAGAGTAGAACTGAGGTTCAAAATCAAAAGCATTTAAACTTAAGCTGCTGCTACCTTATTAGATGGCTAAGTAAATGAATATGGATGATTACTAAGTGACTACAGAGCACATTAAAGAACAGATACATCTTCCTGAATTCAGGGTTTGCTGCTAACAAATGGAAAATGTCATCTCATGAGCAAAAGCAGGACACTTTGTATAGATTCAACAGGAAATGACATAATCCAGACACAGAGAGCATTTCCATGAATTTTCAATTTTCTTTTTAAATATTATTTGAAATGTCTCTATCAGAATCTCTCTCTCTCTCTCTCTCTCTCTCTCTCTCTCTCTCTCTCTCTCTCTCTCTCTCTCTCTCTCTCTCTCTCTCTCTGTGTGTGTGTGTGTGTGTGTGTGTATGTGTGTGTGTGTGTGTGTGTGTGTGTGTCAGAATAGAATAAACTGACTAGTTTGGTTTTAAATAAAAGATTGTGTATGATTTTCATACTGTGCTATAAAAGTGGTGTCCTCATAGTATACAGGAGCTACAAGATGTGTTGGAATCTGTGGTACAGTATCAAGGAGCTTCTGTGCTCATTATGTCATGTTGTCAGGTAGGTTTACTTTTCTGTCACCTAATATGGCTTGTTTTACAGCAAGTCACTTTCCAGTGACTCATTCTATCTATTGCTTCTAGGTTAAATACAAATTTTCAAACTGTATGCAAAATAAGCAAAATAAGCTTGTAAACTGCCTGCAGTTATAACATAGTAGTTAATACATTTAGGAATCAGTAATAAATGTCAGTGTAGCTTTGCCTTCATAAGCAGTAATAGAAAGATCACCTAAGTAGATCCTACTCTATTAATCCCAAATGGCATTCAACATCATACTTAATTGTGAGAGATAGATTTCTCCATCAAGAGAATTTTTTTAAATGCCCGCTTCCAGTCCATTATTTTTCTATGTTTTGACAGTTTAAACAATACAATTTTAAAAAAAGGAAAAGAAAAAGAAAAAATACAGTTACTTACAAAGAAAATAACCGTATTGGAAACTCTGAATACATAACTAAAATTTTAAAGTAAAAGTCAAATAAAAGTTTAAAGCAAAAAAGATGGGTAAGTCAACAAAATAAATGTAACCAAACCAAATATATTTAATGTGAATAATAACCAGTTAAAAAGTTTACTAGAGAAAATGCCACTTACAAAACTAGTTTTAAAACACATGAAAGGGTAGTCAACATATATAACATTTTGCTGAAGTATCAAAAAACAACTTAATCTGACTTTAACATAATTCTTTTCAAACTTATCAATAATTTTATCAAGAAATCACTTTTGTGATTATTTTGTTTTATACAATTATTCTAACAAAAGATGTTTTGAAAATAAGAATACGGAGGTACTATACCCACCATTAAATTTTATCATACATAAACACAGTTTCTTACTACATGAGTTCAAAAATATGTTCAAGTGCCTGGGTAGTAAATAAATCCAGAAACAACAAGAAAAACACAGTAAAAATATTTGTGTGCGTAATAAAAATAGCACTTTTGAAATAAAGCTAAAGCATTTTGGATTCTAGATCACCACTCCAAATAAAAAGGCATTTTAACTGCATGGCTGGTAACATGGTTAGACTGGTAAGGGCAGACTGCTGATGAGTCTGACTATCTGAGTTGAGGACAGACCTGACAAATGAGACTTACCCTTGACCTACACCCATGTGCACATACACACATGCATGCACACACGCATGCACACATGCACACATGTGCACACACACACACAAAATAAACAAATAAACGTTAAAAAATTACGAACTATAATTATGTCATTTTTCTGAGCAAGAATTTTCTCATTAGTTAAATAGTGATAATAGTAACAGGATTAATAACATATATAAAGCAGAATTTGGCCCATATTAAATAATTTAGAACAGAGTTCAAGAGAAAAATGAAGGGCAGGAAATTTGATGTGTTTGGGGAAAGTTCGGGAAAGAGGTCAGAGCTGAAAATTAAACACAGGCAGACCTCAGGGAGCCAGTCAGTCTCCAATCTATAAGATCTTGAAATAGTAAGATAGGTTGGCTCAAGATGAAAATTAAAAGTGGAGGTATAAACTCTTTGACCCCAACAGTGTCACCATCCCAGTAACCTTTTCTGACTTTTTTTTCCACCTTTTCAAAAGCACCCTAGCCATATTCAAGCTCTATCATTAGACAAGATATTTCACTACAATGGGCTTCATGTTTTTTTCAGTAAAATGATATTGAAAAATCTCTTGTGAAGATAAAGTGACTCAATGTTAATGAAAGTTTGGAGAAATAATTTTGCTTGTGTTAAGTGCTGAGTTCCTAGTTTTATTATCATCATTGTTGTTATGCATGTTTTCCCCCAAATTTCAAAGGGTAAAATAATAAAAATCTGTTCTATAGATTTGTGCATATGTGTGCATTGGGGGAAGGAAAGGAGCATTATGATGTACAGTATAAGTCAGGTCTATGATTTCAAATATGCTAGTATTCCTTTGGAAAGGAAAAAGGCAATAGATGTAATTAATTTTATTTAACTATATGTATCTCAAATGCTATTATCTAGTCACTTAAACAACATAAGACTTTTAGTGCAATATTTTACATATAAATTCTTCAAAAGTTATGCATAATGTACATTTACCATAATCTCTACTTCTGGACAAAGTTGTTTTAAGTTCTGGATAGCAGGATGAGTCCAGAACTCTCATGACAGTCAGCACAGCTCAAATAGATGAGGTATCAGAAGCCATTCAATGGCTTGTACAAAGGAGATGCCTAGGGCAGAGCAATGAGGAAGTGGGCTTTATTCCAGATAAAAGAGAGGAAACTCCTGCAAATGAAAGATAAAATGTTCTCTCTTCTATGATAAAATGTTCCTGTGATAAATGTGTTTTATCATTTTTCTGTCAAACAGAATTCTGATACATGACCTACAAGAAGAGATAGAGAAGCAATTTGATGTGAAAGATGAAATTGCAGGCAGGCACAGTTATGCAAAATATAACGACTGGGACAAGGTATGAAGTACAACGCCTATTATGGTCCTCTTAAATGGCTTTCTCCCTGGGTTGTTATGCAATTTTCCTTTATTTTAATTGTTCAAATTTGATTTTGTTCTTAAGATTGTTTCTTGGACTGAAAAAATGGTAGGGAAACATCCTGAAATGATCTCCAGAATTAAAATTGGATCAACTGTTGAAGATAATCCATTATATGTACTCAAGGTAAAAACAATTGAAGAACCGTTAATTAATTTGTTATTTTAAAGCACGGATTTAAAACTCACCTTGTGGCAGCTGAACTAAATTTGGCATTGGAAAACATGTTACTGTTGGAATATTTAAACTCTGGATGTCAATTCAACATTATAAATGATAACAATCTTCTATGCAATGAAAAAAAATATCTGCTAGAGATTGCATAATCAGTAACCCTATTTCACAGAGGGGCTGTGTTACAATGCAGCCTGCAGTCCTTGTCTACACACTTTTTCCAACTCCTTTAACATGGCATGAAATGGGTGAATGCATATCGTGATGGGAAAGTTAAATATCATACATGTGTGCCATCAGAGCAGCAATTGACGTGTCAGAGCCAGGTTCAATGAGGGATCACCCTTCTACTGCTGCCAGACGACATAATCACAAAGATTCTGCTCCCTGTGCAGCTCCTTAATAAGTGGGAAAGCATTCACATCCTATATCTCCATTCACTACATGTCTCCAACCATCCCAACCAAATCTGAACTCCACTTAATAGAAAAGCAATAGCAGGTGCTGGTCCCGCACCCCACTCTACATACAGTGCCAGGTCTCACTCCAGGCTAAGCACTTCCAGTTTAAAAGTTATCTTTACAGTCCTTATTTCAACACAGAACATTAACAACAGCATAAAAAAGGCAATTGATAGTGAGGTTGCTATTTTATTTTTGAAGGAACTTGTATATTTTTTGACACAGATTTTAGTTTGCTACACAGCCCAGGCTGACCTGAAACTCAGAAGTGCTGGGATTACAGGAATGCATATGGCATCCTGCCCAAGAACAGGCTGTGGGCTTCCCATTTTTATTAGTGTGTGTGTGTGTGTGTGTGTGTGTGTGTGTGTGTGTGTGTGTGTGTGTATGCATGCATGGTAAGGCACATGTGGATGTCAGAGGACAACTTGAGGAGTCCATTCTCTCCTTCTATCATGTGGGTCTTAATAACTGAGCAATACATGCCTTTGTCCACTGAGCCTTTTCAATGACTAGATTGTGTTTTTGAAGATGTATTGTATCTATTAAGAATGTATTTATATGTACATCTGCATGTGAATGTGTACACATGAGTACCAAAGGAGGCAAAAGGAGGAATCAATTGCCCTGGAGAAGGAGTTCCAGGCAGTTGTGAGCCACTAATATAAGTGCTGGGAATAGAACTCAGGCCCTCTGCAAGAGCAGCAAATACTTTAACTGCTGAGCTATCTCCCCAGCCCCAGACTGTGCTGTTTTTCATTTTGTTTTGGTTAAAAATAAAACCAGACAAAAAAACAAACCTAAAAGCAGCTCTGAAACTTGGAAGAAAACTAATATCCTTTATCAGAAGCATTATGAACAGACTGGATAGCTGCCACGATCTTCCCTGGTCCACGTTCAACAACAGACAAGGAAAATCGTTGTTTGAGAAATTGAACTATTGAATGACAAGGGACTAATATTTGAGCTAGTGCAAAGTAATCCTTATTTTAATAGATTGGAAAAAAAGATGGAGAAAGAAAGGCTATCTTTATGGACTGTGGCATTCATGCCCGCGAATGGATCTCCCCAGCTTTCTGTCAGTGGTTTGTCTATCAGGTAAGTGAACGTATAACAATCAACATCTCTGTGAGTAGTTCCCAGTTCTTTACTGACTGGCAACATCCTTTCCAAATGTGTAGCATTCCACCTAATTAGAGAAGTTGTATTCGTTCTTTTATTAATTTATCCAGGTTACATCTCAATTGTTATCCCTTCACTTGTATCCTCCTGTTCCTCCCTCCCTCCCTCTTTCATCCTATTCTCCTCCCCTAGATCTGTGACAGAAGGAGACATCCTCCCCCACCATATGGTCATAGCCTATCAGGTCTCATCTTGGTATAAGACTCATTCATATAAAACTCATTCCCGTAATTTTATTTGTTTCTGAAGTTTTTATAGAAATTACATCTTCCTTCAAACTCCTTAAACTCTACCTGAGAGGTTATGGTAGTGAAAGCAACTGACTTTTATCTTGAAGCTAAATAGGTAAAAATCTGATGTCCCTTTTATGTTATAGCCTGCAAGTTTAATTTTCTTTAATAAACTCAGAAATAAATGTATATAATTTTGCTTTACATATTTCATTGGTCATGCAAGAACTTGGAATTTTCCTATTTAATTTCCTTTCAACTGAGAAATAAACATGTCTTATAAAAATATATCTGGTTCACATGTTTCTGAATATCTATTGCTAATTTATTCTGACCCATCTACTTTTAATTTTCTCTACCAATTCTGTCACTTAGACTTTTTGAACACCCACAGCAATGGTTGTTGAGCCACAGATATGTTCACTAGGAAAGATGCTGCAGAGTATTGGCTTATAGCTTTGGTTATTTCCCCTTCCCAACTAAAGGCCAAAAACTCACCTTAACCTACAAAGGAGAAATAAACATTATGACAGCAAGAAATTTTCTATATACCTGTAATCACATCACTGGGACAGCTGGGGCAGGCAGGAAGACTGGATTGAGGCCATTCTGGTCTGCATAGTGAGTCAGTCTCTCTCTCTCTCTCTCTCTCTCTCTCTCTCTCTCTCTCTCTCTCTCTCTCTCTCTCTCTCACTCACTCACTCTCTCCTTCTCTCCTTCCCTCCCTCTTTCCATCCTTCCCTCCACCCCCAAATCATACACACACATTTTGTTTTTAACACAGGTATTCCTAGGAGAATTTTTCCAAGAATGAGGAGGGAATTTGTTTTGGTTTGTTTTTGAAATATTTTTGAAGAAAAAATTTATTATGTTTCTTTTAACATATACATTTATATTATTATACATGAGTAAAATAAACTACATACAGCAGGAAGACCACGAGACAATCAGGAATTATATAAATGTTACATTCATAGTGACATGGCTATTTGTATTTGGCAAACTTGAAGCAAACATCTTTCCTATCTTGTTGAGCCCAAATTTCTGAATGGAGATTAATATCTATCATATCTCATCTCTATTAACTTAAAATACCTATCTTGATCTAAAAACATCTTAACCCTTAACCTACTAAGCTTAATTGAAAGACTAAACATCTGGTCTTCAAACCCATCAGAGACTTGAGAAGGGATAAAACTTATGTACCTGAGAGAAGCCGGAGTGCAGGTTGGCAGCTTCCAAAGTGGAAAAGTGACTGAGACAGTTTACTGCCTGAACAGTCACCCAACACTCTTTATAAAGTTAGAGCATCATCTTCAACCTTCTGGCCCAATATATCTGAAAATATATTTGCAAGATAGAAACTATTGAGGACTTGCTTACCCTGTCTTGGCAGAGATAGCCACAGAAAGCTCAGATAATTCAAGGAATTTACAGAGAATAAAAACACTGACAGGCCAACTTCTAAATTTGTGACGTTTAAATTTTTATTTTATCATGATTACTGGCAAGGGAACCCAGTATTTTGTGACTGCTAGGAAACATATACCACTGCCAGAAATTTTTATTAATTTGGTTTCCTAGCCAGAGAGGTGACTGAGTCAGTAAAGGGCTACCTGTACAGGCAAGGGACCTGAATTCAACCCTCTGCGTCTATGTAAAAATGCTAGGCAAAGCACATGTCTGTAATCCTAGCACTAGTAGGGAACTAGGGAGGGGTAGAGACAAAGGACCTCTGAATCCTGATGGCAGTGACTCTAGCCAAATTCTTAAGGCTCATATTCAGTGAGAATAAAGAGAAATTAAGGAAATCACCTGAACCCTCTGTCTCCCTCTGACCCTCACTCACAGGTGCATATAGGTAAACCAGCACACACATACACATGTAGTAGAGTACATATTTAATATTCAGCACTAAAAGTTTTTTCTTTAATCCATTGATAAATGCCATGAACCCTCTCCAGTGCTCCTATCTCCCTGAACTCACAGACTTGGTTTTTATTTACTTAAAAGGAACATGAGAGAATGAGCCCATCAGGTACCTGGTGCTATTAATCTGCACTTTACTTTATTTCTTCTATATATCTTGTTATACATCTGGCAGATTTAAGTCTTGATAATTCAATGAACCTTTAAGTAATGTTCATTTCAGTTCATGCCCTGAATTCAATAAGTGTTTTCCCCCGTAATATGTATAAGCCATTTATTTATGTGTACCTTTGAAAAGGTTTAAAGTCACTTAACCTTGGAAAACAACTCAAAGAGTGGCAGCTATGATGAATAGCACCTAGCTTTGCATACTAACCCAACTTCCTGTCTCCTCTAGGCAGCCAAGAGTTATGGAAAAAACAAAATCATGACCAAACTTTTGGACCGGATGAATTTTTACATTCTGCCTGTGTTCAATGTAGATGGGTATATTTGGTCATGGAAACAGGTACCACTCTATATACTATTGCTGCACTTAAGTAATATATTAGTCAGTGTATTTAATGCACATTTATTGTTACTTATTAGTTTTAATATTTGCATAACTATTTAATTCCAATTCAGAGAAATATATTTTTAATTTTGAAAAATAATGTTTTTATTTAATTATTGAGAATTTTATACAGTATATCTTGGTCTTATTCATTCCCTTTTCAAAAATTCCCTGATCCACCCCCATCTCCCTACTCACCCAATTTCATGTTTTCTCTCTCTCTTAAGGACAAAAAAAAAAAAAAAATGAAATTCACTTTCTGTTAGGTGACTACTGATGATCACAGGGCTTGATATACGCAATATCACTCCATTAAACAAGAAAAAAATACTCTCCCTCTCCCAGCAGCAACCAAATGTCAGTAGCTCCTCAGTTGGGGACTGGACTTCATGCCCATATTTCTTATGTTCTGCCCACTGATCAATTGTGATGTTCTGATTGTATGGTGCCTCTAAAATAATATGAACATTTTACTGCTTTTTGAGGAATGTAATAGTCATTTTTTAATACATAAAACTAATCACCCATTTTTAAACTTATTGAAAATTTTCATCACTACTTAAAACATTAAGGTTAAAAATTATGTACCTAAAAATATTAGAAATTATAAGAAAAAACTTTTCTTTTTAAAAAGGGAGCTTGAGTTGACTATAGAGATTTCAAATATCCTTGAAGACACCTATAGGGGAGAATCTGAGGTGGTAATAATGAAAAGTGCAATTGACAATGTCCATACACTCTGTTGTCCCTTCCGACAGAACCGAATGTGGAGAAAAAACCGCTCCAAGAATCAAAATTCCACCTGTATTGGCACTGACCTCAACAGAAACTTTGATGTCTCTTGGGACTGTGAGTTGCAGATTTGGTGTCAAGAACATGGCTTTGTTCCTAGTACTCAGGGAGGCAGAGGCAGGTGGTCTCTGTGAGTTCAAGGTCAGCCTGGTCTACAAAGTGAGTCCAGGACACCTGAGGCACACAGAGAAAACCCTGTCTCAAACAAAACAAAAAAAAAAGAAAGAAAGAAAGAAAGAAAGAAAGAAAGAAAGAAAGAAAGAAAAAAAAAAAACACCTACTTATTTCAGCAGAAATAGAGATCCCCTGAGTGAGTGCTGACTTCCTTATCTGTTAGATGGAACATAATCCCCTATACCCTAGGAACGTTATGAAGGGTTTCTGTGGGAGGAAGTGGGGAAAAGATGATATGTATCTATTAAAAAAGAAAAAAACAGATATTCCAAAGTCAGGTAATCTGGTGTGATCTTGTGTCCTTCCTTTTCCTCATCTGATAGAAGTAAGAAAGACCAGTGGTTACAACCAATAAATATACAAGTAATAATTCTTCAGATGCTTAACAAAGAAACATTTGGGAAAGGGGGGCAGTAAAAACTTTAATAGGAATATAATGTTCATACTTCTGCCTCAATTTGTGCATTTCTTCTCTGCCCAATTTAGTTTTAAAACAGTCACCATACCTTGTAACTCTATTCTACCACAGTTAATGTTGAAATAGCACAGCTAACCCTAATCAGGAAAATCCTCCTGAGAGAACCTGAAGAAACTCAGGCTCAAGACAGGGGGTTTATAGCAGTTCTTCAAGAGTCAGAGCTGGGGCTGAATCAGAACTGGGATGGATCTAGTTCTAAGACTTGGGATGGTTGTGATCTGCTTTACTATGACCTGGAAAGGGAGGGTAAATAAGGCTAAGAATACTCCCACAGTCAGTCTGAGAAATGTGTGCACAAAGCCGCTAGTGGCTCTGCAAAAGGAGACGCACATCACGAGAGGCAAAGAGATGCTAGTAGACAGCATATTATGATATTATACACATTTCTTCTGTAGCTTCTCCAAACACCAACAAGCCATGCTCGGATGTCTACAGAGGCCCTGCACCGGAGTCTGAGAAAGAGACCAAAGCTGTCACTAACTTCATTCGAAGCCATCTGAACTCAATAAAGGCTTATATCACCTTCCATTCCTATTCTCAACTGCTATTATTACCTTATGGCTACACATCCAAACTGCCACCCAACTACCAGGACCTGGTATGTTAAAAAATAAAAATCTATGGTGTGTACATTGACAACACCATTGATGTTCAGTCTGTTGTTGTTGTTGTTGTTTAACTTTGAGTTGTGCTAAAAATGGTTTCAGTTTTTTGTTTGTCTGTTTGTTTATAAAAAACAGGATCTTACTATGTAATTCAGGCTACTCTTGAACTCACTGTGTGACCCAGTCTAACTTCAAACTCACTATTTCCCCTATCTCAGCTTCCCAAAACCTAGAATTACAATTTGCCATCACATGAAGTTGTTACATTTTAGATACCAGGGAAAAAAGGTGACTCAGGTGCTTCCAAAATCAACTTATAAAAAAATAGGTCATAATTTTTATCTTAACATCACTCAATTATATTCATCACAGTAACATTTAATGTTAACTAAATCCAGGATGTTAAGCAGCCATTAATTTCACCCACATATATACATAAAGGAAATTATGTGACCACATTTTTGCTTATGATCCAATCTAGCTAAGAATCTGAACCATGAGTTGACTAATTTGTACAGTTAAACCAAGACAGTTGCATACTGTTAGGAAGGATGGTACGCAGAACAAGCCTTTCTGTGTAAGTTGAGAGTTTTATATGTTAAATAAAAACATTTCTTAATTATATAAATTTATCCATAGCAATGGAAAAATATTCATTCAGAATACAAATATATTAGAAGATAAATTAATTAACGTTCACTCCAACAACTACTGTCCTATCACAAACAATTGATTAAATATGCTAAAGACCACCCTAGAAAAGAAACTCTAATATACCAGAACCATTTTAAAGATGAAAAAAAGAAAACTGGACATGTAGTTTAGTGTTTGACTAACATGCAGTGTCCTATGTTAAATCCAAAGTAGTGTGCTCACACACACACACACACACACACACACACACACACCTGCACAATCAATGAAAATTAAAACAAAAATGAATCAAGCACCTTTCTTCTCTTATCACAAGTAGAGCAAGTTCTCTATCAGTAATAGACCTATTACAGAGGAAAGAATGGGAGAACACGGTCAAAAACAAGAAGCCAAAAGGAGTCTGAAAGAAAAGACACACCAGTCTGGAAAGATGGCTTAGCCATGTAGAGCACTTGTTCTTGCAGATGACTGAGGTTTGATTCTCAACACCCACATGACAGATCACAACCATTTGTAATTTCAGTTCCAGGAAATTTGTTGCCTCCTTCTGGCATTCATGAGCACTAAGCAACCATATGGTACTTATACATCCATTCAAATATCCATTTACAGAAATAAATAAATAAATAAATAAATAAGTCTTCAAACTTTTTGAGAAAGCAAGGTACAGAGAGATAGATAGAACACAACATAATTCATTAACAGTGGTTTTTTACCTAGCCACTTATCTTATTTTGATCTTCAAATGCTAAAACCCTTAAAATTGATTTTAACTCATAATGAATGTATTGTATTCATATAGCATTCTGTAATCACCTCACATTTTCCTGTCCAGCTCAAGGTTGCAAGGATTGCCACTGACGTTCTCTCAACTAGATATGAAACCCGTTACATCTACGGCTCAATCGCATCAACAATATGTAAGTTTTTTCTGTCCTTTACTGTGTGACTATTTCCTTAATCTTATGTGATATATATATATATATATAATATCATGTAGATTATAAAGACCAGCTCTTACAGAGGATTTTGCATTAAATACTAAAGGAAATAGTGTATTTATCTCCCAAGATAGGAAAGTTTTTTTTTAATTTTTTTTTACATATACATTTATATCACTACACATATATACAATAGATTACCTATAGCGAGAAGAACCATGACAAAATCAGGAATTATATAAATGTTACATTCTTACTGTTTTGGGTTTTTTAAACAAATTAAAGTGACCTTTAACAAGGCTATAAAATTAAAATAAATTATTAAATCAACAGAAGTTTACAGCTTAATTCATCTATCTCCCTATTCTCCAACACCAATGTTTCATCTACAGCAGAACTAACAGGAATTAGTTGAGGCAGGGGCCACATCTAGTTTCATCTATTTAATATAAATTGAATTTTCTCTTTTTTGAGCTTTTCTATATTCTAGTAGTGTCTTTCCACTAATCTAGGTGTGTGATGTGTTATGGTCATTTTAGGCATGGACTCATATTCTTTCATCTCTTTGATCAGTTCTTCCTGCTATAGGCAAATGAATATATGTGGTAGTGTAGGAAAAATGATAAGATTTAAGTTTGCTTCTATTGCTTATATTCTCACCACCATTTCTGATTTTTAAGTATATTATAGACTTTCACCCTTGTTTGATTTTTTACTTAAATTTTACTTAGATTGACTTTCTTACCTCTTATTTCTTCAACATGGAATCAGAAAACATTTTACAAGGTCAGTTATTTGTTTAGACTTTAATGCCAAAACGACCTCTATTGTGACTATTTAACTGGGGCATTATAATTCAAAAGCAGCCACAGATGATAAATTAAAAATGAGCATGGTTATGTTCGTATATAAACCCTTATTCTCAAAAACAGGAGGATGTAATTTGCCAAGTCTCAGACTGTGTTCTAAACATTATCTGTAGTTGTTCATTGACTCACAAGCTGGTCACTTGGCTTAGCACTTGACTCTCATGATCTAAATTAATTCTCACAAAATGTGAGCAAATATTACCTACCAGTTACAAGTAACAGCAGAAGATGACAAAGTCAGTGTTATAACAAAGCCAAAGCCCTCATTGCTGTGCATATTGTTTTCTTTATTTGGTTTTTGTGACTATCCAAGCTTTTCTAGTTTCAAGGACATCATTTGATTTTTTTGCCAAAGACTGGACTGCGTGGATACAGATAATTTCCTCTGTTACGCCAATAGTTATAGTTATCAGGATGTCCCTATCAAACCCCTCCCCTCAGGACCCAAGAAACCCTGAAGAAAAGGAGGCCAGAAGAGTGCAAGAGCCAAAGGGCATGGAGGACATCAAGAAAACAGGCCTCCTAAATCAATAAAAGCAAAGTTCATATGAACTCACAGAGACTGA